>NC_140749.1:50677500-51277500 GCF_051527215.1 Medicago sativa
AGTTGTTCCAAGTCCTCCAAAAGATCTTCAACATATGATGCAATTGGAGCGGATTGACACCAATTTTGGGCACAAACTAATGCTTCAACTGTCTTTGGTGTAAGAGAGCTCCTGTAACAATTTAACACTCTACCTCCGGTGCTAAAAGCTGACTCTGAAGCAACTGTAGAAACAATGGCCAACCCATCTCGAGCAACTTGGGCAAGAATAGGATATTTGGTGGAATATTTGGTGGAATTCACCTTCCACCAATTCAATATGTCAAAATTATGAATTTTCTTCTCTAAACCCTCCATGAGATACAAATCCACTTCATTTACATTCATATTATCAGCAAGACTCATATCTTTCTCAAATTCCAAATCCAATGCATTTTCCAAAACATCAAGTTCTTCCACTTCCATATCATTAGAAGATTGAGTTTGATTTTCAGATTGACTTTGAATACAAAGCTTATATCTATCAAACATATCTTGTAAAGTCTCCTTTACCTTATCAGACAAAAAATTAGCAAGTTCCTTTTAATAACATTTATTCATGCCCCACTTAACAAATTGCATCTTGTTTCTAGGATCAAGCACCACTTCAACATATATCAAGAAGTTGACATTTTTAACATTCCCCCAATATTTATCATACTTACCTTTCATCATTCCAGCCATGTCTCCAAGATGTTTGTCAGAACTCCCTATCCATTTCTTAAAGGTAGTCAATATCAGAACATGCTCATTGAAATACTGAGAAGAAGTTACAACATTTGAACCAGAAACCTTGTTAGTAATATCATAAAATATTTTCAGGAATTTAACAAAGGATTTTGCATTCTCCCAATCCTCATTTTTTGGAACCCCACCTTCCATACGCGAAAATTCAGCACACTTTTCACTCAATCTCTTAAAAGCCTTCTGAAACTTAATTGCACTGTCAAGCATCAAGTAAGTAGAGTTCCACCTTGTTGAGACATTCAACTGCACAATACACTTTTCTTGCACTCTAGCTTCCCTAATGTAAGTTCTAAACCTATCCATGCGACCGGGAGATTGACGAACATATCTGACTGCATTACTAATTTTGCTAATTGAAGACTGTATTTTTGTTAATCCGTCTTTGACAACAAGATTCAAATGTGAGCATAACACCTGACATGTAAGTATTCCCCTTTTAGTGGATGTGAATTCCAGTCCTCCATTTTTCCATTCAAGTAAGCAATAGCAACATCATTGGAACTAGCATTATCGACTGTAATGGTAAAAACTTTATCAATCTGCCACTCCTCCAAACATTTGTCAATTTTCCTACCAATTGTCACTCCTCTATGATCCATGATTGGACAAAAATTAAGAATTCTTTTGTGCAACTTCCAATCTTGATCAATGAAATGTGCAGTTAGACAAAGATAACTCAAATTTTGGACAGAAGTCCAACAATTAGTGGTGAGACTAACACTTTGTAATCCCCTCCTAAAAATACTTTTTAACTTATGTTTCTCATCAGTGAAAATATTCCAACAATCTCTAGCAGCTGAAATCCTAGAAGGAATTGAGAATCTAGGCTGCACAACACTCATGAAATAGCGAAACCCCTCCCCCTCAACAAACTTAAAAGGTAACTCATCAACAATTATCATTCTAGCTAATGCTTGCCTACATGCTTCAGCAGCAAGAGTACTACCAGTTCCATTCCCATCTTCTTTTTTCAATTTATGAAGAGTTACTATTTGTTGAGAAGGATCAAGAGACTCTTTTGGAAAAAATTTACATTGATCGAGCAAATGGATTCTTAGATTGGTTGTGCCATTTTTATGTGAATCAGCAGCATAGGTAGCCGCACACCAATTACACATAGCTCTAGGATTAGTTGGATGATCATCTTTTGTAAAATGTTTCCAGACCCAAGAACTATTTTTACAAGCTTTTCTAGTACCTGAATCTCCAGTATCAGGACCCTTGATAGTTGCATTTGTTGAATTTTCCCCAACTTTCCTTTTCTTCTTATCATTGGAACCTTCACCAACGTTCACATCATTTTTCCCCTCCATACTCGATGGCAGTGTTGTAAGTAGTTCAGGTTCAGCAGTAACATTCCCAACTATTCTACTCTCATTAGTTTGAATGTTTTCAGCCTGCAAAATATCCATATACGACTCAACAAATAATTCTATGACAAAGCAAATTCCAAATATTCATTCTTATATGAAAAAAATACAATCAACAATTGTCATTACCAAACAACATTTTTTATACACGAAGAAGTTATACCAAAGAAGTAAGTGATACAAAAAATCAAAAGAAAGCTCTTCCATAACACACAGTTTTAATCCATATGTCCATGCATATCATAATGAGTTCAACAACCAAAGAACTAACAACTATATATTAATAAGTCTTCTTCATAAGTTTTTTTTGAAAGAATAAATCAAAGACCGATCACTAATATACCTAAGGGATTCTGTTAACTCTGCCACATATTGAACAAATAGTCACATGCATTAACTATTCTTATATAGTGTTTCTTATATAGTGTTTCTTTATTGATTCATAATTCTTAATTCCTAATTCTTTACGATTCATAATTCTTTACGATTATATAAAAATAAAAAAGTACTACACGAAACATTGAACACGAAAAAAGTACTCATTAGTTTTATTCTTATATAGTGTTTCTTTATTGATTCATAATTCTTAATTCCTATTGATTATGTTTCGTTATTTTAAGATTTTTTTTTGGTGCATCCACAAACTTGAAAACATGATGGATTGAATTATAATTTGCACAAGCACAACCTACAAACAAACCCATTCTTTCTATATTAGATCTTTGAACTTTAAGTATTTTGCATTCACACCAAAAATTCCATTCTTTATAATTTATTTGATTCAACGATTGAAGAGAAGCAAACGGGTGTCAGAGTAGTAGTGGGTATACACGAAAATGTTACCTGATGACCCATAGAGAGAGAGTCGGATCCGATGAGAGGATTGTTGGTGATGCTTTCCGGAGAGGATGACGGAATCGGCGGTGGTGGTACCGATATCGGAGGTGGGCAACGCATTGCAAAGGGAGAGAAGAGAGGTGATTAGTGTTTGGAGTGTTGGTAGATTAGTGAATAATAAATCATATGATTCCTTCAATTTAATAGCAAAAGTCATCATTGGCAGTAAGAAAGAAAGAATGAAACACACGCTCTGGGTACTTGGTACTTGTTAATTGGCTAGTTTCCTTGGTAACTGATGAGTGATTTGAAGAGTTTCAGTTGACAAAACTGGCCTAAGTAATAGAATCGTCTAGTAACAGTATAATAAGTGCAGTTTGGTTCGGTTCGTTCGGTCTGGTTCTTAAGTTATAAACCGAACCGGTCGGTTTTAATTTTTATGGCCTGAACACATCCAAAAAAAATCGGTTTTTTGGGATCGGTTGGCGTTTTTGTTTTGGATCGGTTCGGTTCTGAAAACCCCTAATTCTTTGTACCGAATTGGATTTAGGTCTCTTCATGAAAAATGTAGATATGAATGTTAGATTTATTTTTGTTTTAGTTTGGCTCATTTTAGACTTCTACAACTTGATTTATGATCAAATTACTGTACCTGAGTCATGTTGTGTTTTTCCTGGAACTTCAGCACAACCCATTCAATGGACCTTAAAACATCCTAGAAAATAATAGCGAGTTTAAGAAGGTGTTAATGTGAGAGGTAAGAGTAAGGGTCATAAACTATATAACTAAATGAGGGAGTGGGTTTACGTTAAATAGAAGTGATTACCCCACGATAATAACAAGCTTAAATATGAACTGAAGATAGTAGCCTGTGAGAAGGTTGCCTGGCAATAGAAAGTGAGAGATAATATGGAAGACATTATGAGTAATATTAATAGAGAGGTAAACACTTAAATTAGAATGGAGAATGGGGTATACTATTAGGATGAAAGATGTAGTAATGGAGAGAACGAATGACGATAGTAGATTCTAAAATGCAGTAATGAATAATGAAGGAATGTGATGTGTACATATGCTCGCATAAGATGTTGATTAATGATGAGAAGTTACTGTCGTACGATGAAGATCTATGTTGAGATCATAATTTTTCAATGGTGATGATGAATGATGTAATAAATGATGTTTATGAATGACGAGTAATAAAAATGACTTATCTTATTTAGGGTGACGAGTAAATGATGAAGTGGGTTATGTTGTGAGTAGGAGTTAAAGCATTGGGTAAGGTTCGGGATGATAATAACAGTGAGAAAAGATATCAAGTTAATTATGTTTAATAAGACGAGAATTTAACAGAGCAAATAGTGTGGGTACGTGGTGAGTCTAAAAACACACGATTTAGTAAAAGGGGTGTAAAACGATGATAATAGAGGATATGAAGTAGGTGCTTTTCCGAGCAATTTAGAATGTTAATCATAATCTCCTTAAATCAGTAATGAGTTTAGGAATGCCGTTAAGGGAAAGAGTAAAAAATCCAAGGTAGTTAAAGAACTTAAGATGAATGTTAGACAATAACGTATAAGGTGTAAAAAAATGAATAAAGAATATAGAAGTCTAATTTAGATGATCCTAAACGATGAGAGGGTCGTTAAGACGAAATGTAAGGGAAGATAAGGAGTTGTATATTAAGCAATGAAAGATAGTAGGAATGATGATAACGATGAATAAAACAGGGATCGATTAGAAGAGAGCAAGACACATAGGAAATAGGATAAGAAGTAATAGTTATAATGGTTGACGATAATAATAACGACCGGTATCGAGAGAATAAAACCTCGAATTATAATGAAGTCTTAGTGAGGAAAGTTGCTGAAGTCAAATTTAATGATAATGTGAGATAATAACTTTAGATTAGAACGAAGTTAAGATTAGGGGAATGGACGATGCATAAGTGACGACACACGTGAGAACAAATTAATAAGATATTAGATCGTTTTATTGAGGAGAATAAGTATGAAAGAGTTAATGACAATGGTGAGGAAGAACCTAGTTATGTAGGGAGGGGAAGTTGTATGTAATGATAATGAATAAGAAAACATCTTGAGACTAGGAATAAGGAATAGGATATGATATCAAGGATAAAGTTTATTGAGAGCCTAGAATAGAGGAGAGAATAGAGCATGCTCATAAAATGAATAATAAAATAAAATAGAGGGATGTTGATGTAGAAATGAGTCACCCGTAAGGGTTGGATCAATGAAGAGATAAGAGTGATATAAACGGTTGATAAAGAGTAATGACGAGGAATCCACAATGTGACGAAGAGTGATGATGATTGATATTATATATATATATATATATGTATATGTAAATAAATATGATGAGAAATGATAATGTTTATAATTTAGTGATGATGAGGATGGCGATAACTAAATCATTATGATGATGAGAGTGATGATGTTTATCTATGATGATGATGATGAGAGTGATATATGATGATGAGTATGATGATGATTTGTGTGCTTGCATTAGAGTCGTGCATTTTAGTGGTGTTTTGCATTAATATGTGAATTATTTGAATATGTGTATACTTGTGTTACTTTTTGAATTTATTTCTATGCATTCATATAGAGTCTAAGACTGATGGAGAATTCCAGTAACATACCTCTGACAAACTATGATGAGAAAAGTCCAGTAACATAACTCTAGCAAAATGATGAGTAGGAGTGGTACGACATTCATATAGGTCGTTAGGAGAGTCCATATGCATATATATGATGATGTTGTATTAGGTGTTTGAATGTGAAGATGATGTGCTGCTGTGATATGTGAAATGAAGTGATTATACATAGCAACTGCTGAGAGTGATGAGATGGTGGAGACTATTCTTTTGATATTTATTTAATGTGCATGTTTTTCCCTATTATTATGTTATGGCAGGATTTCTCACCCCTTTATTTAGTTGTGTTGTTTTCTGTATGGTGGTTGTACCATGAGTACATATACTCAGGTTGAAGAGGAGTAGTTTGTTGAAGCAAAAATCTTTTTGATGAATGTTTTAATGATAACAAACCTCGTGGAATAAATAATAAGTTTTATGAATGGTGTTCTACTGATGATTGCACTTGAGTTTTTGTGATAAGAACAGGAATCACATAAGTGGATAAGCTAGAAGCCACCCACATCAATAAGTGCATTATATCTACTCAACAATGAAAGAATGAGTATATCATCAGTTGAAACAACAATATCATATCTGCATGAAGATTCATAGCTCAAGAATCATGATGGAAGAACTTGAATCATGATGGAAGAACTTACATCACAAGCTACACAAGAATGTGCTTAAATTTATGTGACAAAACTCACATTGAGTTTTGTGCTATATGATTTGAAGATCCTCCATGGGTAAACAAGATAAAAGGAAATATGCATACAAGTTAGGAAGATTCTCAGAACCTCCTCAAAGTATCACACTTCCAAAGCTTCTAAGGATAAGAAGTTCAAAGTTCAAAATATTCATATGAATAGAGTTCAGAATGTTCATATGAATGGAGTTCATAATGATCATGAACATAAACCAGAATATTTCCAAAAATCATAAAGGATTATTTCATGGATAAACAAGAATATTTAAAGTCATCGGTTACAAGCGATATTGAACTAGATGCAAAGAAATATTTTGTTGGACTTCAAAGAAAGAATCATATTGTTTGTCAAAACAAATGATCTCTCCTTTATATGCTTCAAGAAGTTTTTGAAGGGAATAAAGAAACAACCTTCATAAGGTTCAAAGTGTTGAAGAACACTAGTATGTTTATGAACATCAGAAAGTTCAGCACAAAGTACAACCGTAAAAAAGGAAGGAACCCAGAAGAAACACTCTGAAGTTCATATGTATGAACCCAGAAGGAGTTCAGAAGGTTGTTTAGAAGGTTGCTCAGAAGGTTCATTAGAGCAAACTCATAAATCAATATCCACACCAAGAACATGCAAGAACAGATGTGACATGAACATATCTTATGCCTACAATGATTTTAACTTTGGATCAAGAAATCATTAAAGGCATCTATGGTGATTAAAGGACTTGGATAGTTCTTGATATTTGTGTGTTCATGAGTGATTAACTAAGACACAAACAAATTATAAATCAAACCAAGAATCAAGTTAT
Source organism: Medicago sativa (assembly GCF_051527215.1). NCBI lineage: Eukaryota > Viridiplantae > Streptophyta > Magnoliopsida > Fabales > Fabaceae > Medicago > Medicago sativa. The sequence continues at coordinate 50,684,601 of NC_140749.1, forward strand.
CAAAGAACATGAAAACTTATGAACTCAGTCAGAGTTCAGAAGGTTAGTCAGAGTTCAGAAAGTTAAAAGAGTTCAGAAGGTTGGACAGAGTTCAGAAGGTTGTTCATGATGAACATCAAGAACCAAGCCCAGATATTCATGAACAAAATAAAGAACATGCAAGGTCTACGTGACTTAAATAAAAGCCCAGTAAAGTACAATGACTAATATCAATCAAGGAATAAAGGCATTTAATTGATTAAAGTCAAAGAGGGCATCTTCAATGTTCATTCAAGACTATGAACGTTTGAAGTACAAAACATTAGGAATATTCCATCAAGAATATCAACCTAGATGTTTTCCAAGCTGCACTTCATAAATGTTTCACTATTAGGATTTGATTACATCAAATGAAAGTCTTACAAATCATTCTAAGTGAAACAAAAAGGAACATTCTGAAGTCCCCTGAGTTCAAAAAGTTCGATCCTGCTCCATGCTTTTTCTGACATGAACAGTATAGTTGTTGGAAAGAAAAAGGCAAAGACAAAAGCAAGATCAAATCTTTTTCAACAAGATTTCGACACATAAGGGAGTTGGTACTGTACAAAGCAAACCAAATCCCCTAAAGCATGGAATGAAAGTGACAGCTCCACTTTATGAGATCCTGCACTTGTTCCAAGGCAGATTGCAAAGAAAATCTGACCAAGGAACATTCTGAAGTCGTACAAAGCAAATCTTCAAGTACAACCCAGAAATTCATGTGACATTCATCTGCAAAAAGCCCAGATGCACATCTGACCGTCAATTCACATGAACCTAGATGAAGATCATCAAGAACACAACAATATTCTGGAAAATTCTCAAGAACACAACAACATTCTGAAGTATTCTCAAGAACACAACAACATTCTGAAGTATATCAGTTTTGCCCAGAATTCAAGTGTAAGTTGGTGGGTCCCAGGACACGTGGCACAAGACTAGTGGACACTCTCCAACGGCTACAAAGGTTCAAGAAACTCTATAAATAGAGATCAAGACCTCAGCATAATATGCACCATTGCAAAGCAACAAGAAAAACAACATGAACATTGTTGTGAAGCTTTAGCAAAAAATTGATCATCACAAAGATTCCAAGAAGTCTTTTTAAGTGTAAATCAATTCTCTTTCTCTTATCTTTTCAAAGATAAGTTCTTTTTCTTCTTCTGTTTGTTTCACAAACATTCAAACTCCAAACATCTTGTAAAGTCTCATCTAGCTTTAGGGGTACTAAAATGTTAGTTTGAGCTGAAGGTGTAAAAGTCTAAGTGGGTAACTTAGCAAGAAGAAAAGAAAGTCTCATCTAGCTTTAGGGGTACTAAAGTGTTAGTTTGAGCTGAAGGTGTAAAAGTCTAAGTGGGTAACTTAGCAAGAAGAAAAGAAAGTCTCATCTAGCTTTAGGGGTACTAAAGTGTTAGTTTGAGCAGAAGGTGTAAAAGTCTAAGTGGGTAACTTAGCAAGAAGATGCAAGCCTGCTGAGGCTTAGAGAATACAGGGTTGCAACTGTTCATGTGAACAAAGATTGTAAGGTGCAGGATTTGAGAGGTTATCTCAAGCATCATAGTGGAAACTCTCACAAGATTGTGAGGAGTGGACTAACCCACATTGGGGGAACCACTATAAATCTCTGTGTGTTGATTCTCTCTTCCCTACACTCTTTATTTACAGTATACACAACACACACAAACACATTTATTTATTTAAACTGTTTTTGCACTAACACTTCAGAACGTTCTGAAGTCAGTCTCCTAACTTAACCATTCCAAGTTCACAACTTGAGAATTAATTTTAAGTTACAGGTTTAATTTTTTAAAAGGGTCACAATTCAAACCCACCCTTCCTTGTGACTATTATATCCACTTCATAGTTGTGGGACGTTTTAGAAGGCGGAGATGAGGGGATGTCATCCGTTTAGTTTTGTTATCCAGTAGTTGGATATTCATGTAGTCGCTACGAGCTCTGATATTGTAACACTAGGGTTAGGGTTAACAATTTAATTTTTAATTACATTTTGAGCTAAATCATGAAAACTTTGTTATTTTCTATTTACGATTGTTGAACGACAAGTATGAATTTATTAAGGTAATTAGTGAATGATTTTCTTCTTCTTCAATCGATTTATTTTAAAAGAAAACATTTCATCGTTAATTTGTGATATAATGTCGAGTCTTGTAACATCCTTACTATTAAATATATTCCTATTATTTAATATTTATCGTCGGGAAAATAGGGTGTTACATCCGATGCCAAAACGACTTGGTTGTGGTTCTCCATATCCGGCATGTTAGAGGTGAGGACAAATGACGAAAACGACATGGTGGTGGTGTGTTAGTTCTCCAAATTTAGTGAGATGAGAGAGTTGTGGACGTAGAGGAGAAAAAAGATACTCCCTCCGTCCCGGAATATCTGAGCTAGTTTGGTTTTTCACACAGATTAAGAGAAATGTATAAATAAAGGGGAAAGTGGAATATATTGAATTGGGAATGATGAAAGTAGTATTAATTAGAGTTATATTGTATTGGGAATGATGAAAGTTGTATTGAAAATTGAAATGACTCAGTTATTTTGGGACACTTTTTTTTAGTAAATGGGTCAGATATTCCGGGACGGAGGGAGTAATTGATATCAGATAGAGACAATGGGAGGGACGGGGAGGAAGATGACGGAGGGTGGGATAAAGGGTGGATGGTGTGGCCGGTAAGGAGAGAGAAAGTGCGAGATGAGGACATCGGTAAGATGTGAGGCTGAGTACAGGGGCGATGGTGGTGGTGACAGAGGGTTAAGGTTGCTGGTGGGGATAGACAGAAGGGGAAGGTGATGAATGTTGTATTTTTTTTTGGATTATTAAAATAAAAAAAAATAAAAACAAATGTCAAATAAGGGTGTATAGTGGGGTGACGGAAAAAAAATGTGTACATAGTACATTACTGGTTAGTCAAAAATCATAAAGTGTTTGTTATCAGACAAACAAAATAGTGGACCCATCCCATTCCGTGAGAAAACTTTTGCCCCAATCACTTACCTTTCCTTTTATGCTTTAACAAATCAGATGAGTCGTGCTTAAATTCAATAAGACTAAAAATGAAAAGAATGAATCACCGAACAACCTAATACATAAATTAATATTCCTTAAAAAAAAAATTAATAGAACAGTACGACAAAATGCTTACAAATAATATGATCGTGATTTTAGATAAACAATGACGGCGTTATTGGTTGAATAAAAAATTGATTAAAGTTGATTTATCAAATTAAATGAAACACCGCAGCAAAATGATAAATTAAGCAGAAAAAATGACCTTCCTCTTCTAATATTATAAATACTAGCGTCAAAATGAGCACATTTTTCCATTTTATTGCGCTTAATTGTTTGTTTATAAATGCTTTGAAATATAGAATAGCGAAATAAATATTTTACTTATACTATTTCTTTGTTTTTGACTAACTTATATTATTTCTATTACAATGGAAATTGTTTTTATTTTTAAATTAAAAATTTAAATAATATTATGCAAAAGATAAAACTGTAATCTACTTCCTCCGATCCTATTTATAAGAAACATTTGACTTTTTTGATTCATTGCATAAATAATATATTTGGTCTGTATTCTATACCAAATACATTAATTACTCAATGAATCTAAAAAGTTAAATTTTTCTTATAAATAGGACCGGAGGAAGTATACTATATATAAAGAAATAAACTTCTTTTCAGCTCTTTTGGGCTGACTATTTCTCTTTCTAAAAAAGTGTTCAATTTTCAATACAAATAACACATGTAACAGATAGATAAAAATAAATTTAATAGTAAAATAAACGTGTAACAAACACAAATGTTCAGTTCTTTTCTTTATCATTTAAAAAGTGTAACAACAATTATTTCAATTATACCCTTAAACAACAATTTTTTCTATAATAAAGATTGTTGTTGGTGTCATTAAAAAATTTGCAAGAGACGATATAACGGCAAAAAATTATCCAGTGAAAGGTTAATTGGAATAAAAATGTTATAATAAAATACAATATTTTGTTATATAAGATGAAAATAAGGTTTTTTTTTTTGTCTTATATTGCCTATTATTGTTATTCTTAATTGTCTTTCTTAGGCCAAATACCACGGTTGGTCATTTTAGTTTGACAGTATTCACAAGTTAGTCATTTAAGTTTCGGAAGTTTTAAATAGATCCTTTTAGTTTAATAGAATTCCCAACTAAGTCCTTTAAGTTTCAAAAGTTTTAAATATGTTATTTTAGTTGATAAAATATTTCAGCGTTACCCCTGCTGTCAGTTAATAATTAACTAATGATGATGTAGCTTTTAAGTTGTTAACTTGGATCAAAACGTTACGTTTAATGGTCACAAATGATCATTCTAGCACTATAAATGTTGTTTAATAGTGCGAGAAAGACATTTGTTGTTGTAAATTGCCTTTTTAACACTATAAATGATCTTTTGTGACCATTAAATGTAGCGTTTTGACACCATGAAGCTTTTAAAAAGGCAGCATTTTGATCAAAGTCAACAACTTAACAACTACATCAGCATCAGTTAAACGGAGACTGACAGCAGGGGTAACAGTGAAATAGTTTATCAACTAAAATTACCTATTTGAAACTTTTGAAATTTAAAGGATTAACTTGGAAATTATGTCAAACTAAAAGGAAATAATTGAAACTTTCGAAACTTGAAAGACTAACTTAAATGACTAACTTGAAAATTCTGTCAAACTAAAATTACAAAAAATTGTATTTGGCCTATTTCTTATTGTCGTGGATTATTCTTATTTTAATAAGATTCAACAAATTTTTACTTAATAATTTAAATAATATTTTTTTTTGGTGGTGACCGAGGTTCGAACCCCGGACTTTGCATATTTTATGCATTGTCATACCGACTGAGTTAAGCTCACATTGACTAATAATTTAAATAATATAATAGGAATGATAAAATAGTAGTTGAAGTAAAAAATAAAATAAAGAAAAAACGAGTATTGGACTTTGTATCTTTCATTCAAAGGAGACTTTTCTCTTAAAAAAACGAACAAACCCAGTTACAAATAACACCAAATAACAAAGAAAAATAGGAAAAAAAACTGAATTACAAATCCGTCGTCATCATCATCATCCCTAAGGGTCTGTTTGTTTCCAAGGAAAGATTGTGGGGAGGACAGAAAGTTGAGGGAAAGAAACATTTTCTGCAGTTTGGAACTCAATAAAATGGCTAAGGAAAGAAAGAATCTTATGGGACCCACCATGGAAATCTTTCCACGCCAGTATGGGCAGAAAGGGTGAGGAACAATCACATTTTGTATGAAAAGTCCAAAGCACCCCTGCTTTTATTACATTAATTTATGTTACTATTCATTTGTTGTTTCTCTCTTTTTATTTTTGCACTTTGCTGTTTCAATTTTTTTCTTCCTATCCTAATTTGTACAATTCAACTTAGCCACATTTTCTTTTTTCACGAAGCATGTAATTTTATATATATATATATATATGTAATTTTATATATATATATATTAAAGGGGTGTATATATGAGGGTATTTATGTCAATTAATAAATATATATCTTTCTTTCCTTCAACTTTCTATTCCACTTTCTTTTATACCAAACAACCAAAACAATCCTCTCACTTTCTATTCTTTTTCTTTCCTCATATAATCTTTCCTTATTCTTTCTTTCCTTTCACTTTCTTTGATCATCCAAACAGACCCTAAAAAAAAACCGTCATCATCATAACATAACATAAGAGAAGCAAATTTACCATAGGTTATATCGAAAATCGAAATTATCATATTTTCTGCAACCAAAAAAAAATACAAAAAGAAAAAAAACCGATCGAGTTTTTCACCATCCCCAACAACGAAACTGCACCTTTGACCCATACAGAAAGAAACGTCGTCGTTTTCATCCCAAACCAAAACCCAAACCTCAACCTCAACACCAAACACAAACCTTTTCATTCTCTTCATGATTAAAATGATGACCTTATCATTAACATAGCAATTATTCTAAATCGTAACGTTGAATTTGTTCAATTTTTAATCATAGGATGTCGAATTTATACGGTGATTATAATCAGAAGATCGATTACGTTTTCAAAGTGGTGTTGATTGGTGATTCTGCCGTTGGAAAAACACAACTTCTTGCTCGTTTTTCGAGGAATCAATTTAACGTCGATTCTAAAGCTACAATTGGTGTTGAGTTTCAAACCAAAACTCTTGTTATTGATAATAAAACTGTTAAGGCTCAAATATGGGACACTGCTGGTCAAGAAAGGTGCAATTTCTTTTTTGTTTTTTATTTTGTTTTAATTTGTGTTTTGTATTTAATTTCATGTCGTTTTGGTTTTGTTATGTTTTTTGTGTTCAATGATAATGATGATTATGGTGGGACCCTCCAAACACATCATAAACACATCATAAATTATTCAAGTATATTGTTTTTTATTTTATTTTTAGAATTAGTGTTGGAATATAGATATCATAGTAATCTACATAGCATCGATACTTTGAATTGAAGGCGTGTCCGATGGTTTATGTGGTTATATTCAATTACTTGTTGAAGTATTACTTGTGTCAAATGGCAAGGGATTTGGGTGTTTAAGCAAGTGGTATGGGGTACCGAGGGTAAAGGGAGGACCCATCTTGTGTGTCCAATGGATTTCTCGTTGGAGATTAGTCACCGCTAAAAAACAGTAGAAACTTCGTATCTATAAAATCAAACTTGTGGACCAAAGAGGTTTTTCGATGGAGATTAGTCACCACTAAACATTGGTGGAAACTTCATACTTATAACTTATAATATGGTAATAAAAAATGTAGTACTGGTGTCTATGCGTAAGGGTTGTGTTTGATGACCGTGTCTATGTAATGTATTATGTTTGATGCCCGTGTCGGTGTCGGCTCCATAGATAGTAATTCAATGAGGTGGTGGAAGAAAAGTTGTGCTGAAAAGTAATTTACAATTTGGGATTGAGTAATGTATCATATGTTTGAGGGTCAAATTTTAATACAATTTGTGGTTTTATTTCCTTTATTAATTGTTGCATGTTGTTGATATAGTTGTGGGTGCTTTGGGTAAAGGGTGGGTGGGTGAATGTTCAATGGTTTCACCTTGTGGGTTTTGGGGAGGGTAGATGTATGAATCTATACCTGCACAAGCCGAGACTGTGTCATGCATGTCCTAAATCTCACAAGGAAGCAATCTTATCATTGAGCCAAGACTCATCTGTTAGGATTGGTATTTGGTATAACATAATTAATAATATCATTGAAAAATGATTCTTCTATCAATGAGTTACAAGGAACGAACACTAGCAGTAAATATAAAACAGAGTGTCCTCTTTTTAGGAAAGAAGTGAAATTGGGAATAGAATCTACGGCTGATTTTTACAGTATTTAGAATACAACATATTAGGAAATAAAACTAACTAAGGAAAGAGATAGTCTACTTGTTTGAACTTTATAGACAGTTTTTCAAGAAATTCAAGAGTCATAGTCTCTCCCTTCTAAGAATTAGTTGGTTTGGTCTCTTCATCCCATAATCATTCAATAACTATCCCATTATCACTTTCCCTTTCCTTTCTCTGTTTATTCCTAAAATTAAGCATTACTGACATAATAAAAACATAACTGCGCATAACTTTTATAATTAATTTCGTCCATTGCCGCTTATATTGTTTTCTAATAAGAGGTCTATCATCATCTTAGCGGGTTCTTGAGGTTTTATTTGGAGGAATGATATTTAGGATGATTTTAATTTGTAAAGATAGTTTCTATCAAAACTGAATTTGAACTTTGAATTGATTTAAATGAAAGAAATATTGTTTGGATTCCGATATGGTGAACAAATCATTTTTAGATATGGAAATACTTTTAGAAGGAAATATTACAATACTAAATTATGATAATATTTTTGTTAATAAATATGCAACTGGATTTTTCTCAACTACAAAAGCAACAAATGCCAAATCAATTCTTCACATTTTCGCCATACATATTGGTTTGCATGTTCTAAACAATTTCTAGTGGTGCAATTGGTTTTAACACAGTCATAGTTGTTTCTGCATTTAAGTTCATCTAAGTAACCTACATCGTTCGGTCAAAAATAAAAAAGTAACCTACATCGTATGTTGCCTTCTTTTCATTTATCTTTGGCTTGCCTTCTTCTGCATTAGCTTAGGTTTCAGATTGACTGATTACAGCTTAAATTGTTGTTTCTTTTCAAATTTTTATTGAATGTTTGAGACTTTTATTTGGTACTCTGGATCTGAATGCTATCTCTTCTCTCATTCTCTCAGGTACAGAGCAGTAACTAGTGCGTATTACCGTGGAGCTGTTGGAGCGATGTTAGTTTACGACATGACTAAGCGTCAATCATTTGATCACATGGCAAGGTGGTTAGAGGAACTGAGGGGTCATGCAGACACAAATATTGTCATAATGCTAATTGGCAACAAGTGTGATTTGGGAACTCTAAAGGCAGTACCTACTGAAGATGCTCAGGAGTTTGCACAAAGAGAGAACCTATTCTTTATGGAGACATCAGCACTAGAGTCCACTAATGTCGAAACCGCCTTTCTGACTATTCTAACAGAAATTTACCGACTTATCAGCAAAAAAACACTTACTGCCAATGATGAGGCAGATCCTGGTGGTGGTTCAGGGCTTCTGAAGGGAACCAGGATCATTGTTCCTAACCAAGATGTGAGTGCTTTTGAAAAGAAGGATGGTTGCTGTGGATAATCCTACTCTTGCTTGTTGTGATCTTCTTGAGAAGCTTATTGCTCACTCTGGCTCTGCCTACATGTGGGTTGGGGTTTTTGGAGAGGGTAGTTCAATCTCATCAGCAAAATGTAGGCTTTATTTTTATTTAAAACTGCTTGTTTGTTGCAAAACATACCATTTCCTTATTTTCTGGCACTTTCTGGTTATAGGATTTAAACTTGTTTATACAAATTCTGGTTCAGTTCAGATAGAGGAATGGAAACAGTGTAACTTACTGGATGTATTTAATTTGTAGCAACTAGTTTAGGAAAAAAACTAATGTTATGTGTGAGAAAGAATCTAAAGTGCAGGTCTTTAAAGTGCATGAGTAAGGTTGCATTACATTTCATTTCAATTAAAATTGAAGTTTCCAAAATATATGTTGAATCAGCCGAAAGATCCCGAGATCTTTTATTGTGATTAAGTGTATGTTTGAATGTGTAGTGAGTTTGGCAAAATGACGGTAGCATCGTGATTCTATCAAGCTTACCATCAAACCAAAGATGCACTAACATGATTCTCAAGTGTACTTTAGAACGGAACAAAAATTGTGGTTTTGTCCCTATGTACATATTCACAGCAAAAAAGCTGTGTAGAATTAATTTTTGGGATTATAAAAAGTTTTTTTTTAATCTTTATTCTCAATTAGTATTGAGGATTTTTTTTCTGAGGGATAGTCTTGAGGACTGAAAGTGCAACCTTCAGATTTGTATTAACCAAAACTATGATATTTTGTTGTTTTAAAATTTGCATAAAATTTGCATATATTTCAAGAGTGCGCATGAAAATCAAAGGATGTTTATTGTATCACATCAAAAAATTTGATCCCAAATACCATTTATCTTAAGTTTTACATAAATTGATTAAGAATTTTGTAATACATTCAATAACTTAAAATATTCATTTAGAATGTACATTATAATTAAGATCCACAAGTGATGAACCCTAGTCACCAGCATCTACTCAATGCCCTTCAAACAAAAGCTACTTACAAGTATTGAGGAGATATCTCTGATGTTGTGATCATAATTATTTGGAATTATAGAGCGAGCTATCTCTAAATATGCTTACAAGTATCAAGGCTACAAGAATAGCATAATACAATGAAGCTGCATCAGCTATGGCTTTTGAACTTAATAAGATTAAGGTTCCTTTTCTTTAGCTGAAAGCAGACATGATGAATACCACTTCTTGATCAAAGAGAGAAATATTTATCTGAGAGAGTGAAATGGGAATATGACTCAAAGGACACTGCCACTTCGGGTTATTCCAACCATTTTCAGACAGCGATCAAACCAGTTCCATCTCCGGTGAAGAAGTGTCCACCAGGACCTATCTTAATCGATCCGACTTCCCGTGTAGCTGAAAAACTTTAAATTGTAAAAGCAGAAAATGTCACAGATAACAAGATGATTGCAAAATTAAGTTTACCCAGAAGTCACAAACAACGAGATGGTTGCAAGTTTACTAAAAAGGTAATTCATAGAGACAAACTGAATTGTATCGGCTGGAGATTAATAGTGCTGTCCGCTGAACCCGATAACAAGTAATTGTCCCAACAAATAAGGGATGTGTCATTGTACATTCAAATGTTTCAAGATACCAAAAATTACTATCTAAAACAATACGAAGATAAAAGCAACAATCAATCGTGTGGCTTGCATAGAACACCAAAGATTCATAATGACAAAAAATGTAACAAAATACCTACAATAATGTCAAATCAGTATTCAATTTCAGCATTAGACAAGAGAAAGTCAACAACAGTATAAAGAACTAGACATTAGACAACTCTATATTGAAGAAAAATACATAAATTTGAACGAAGGGGATGTGTTACTGATCAAAGAGGTAACGACTTCAGCACCAAGGTTCGTGAAATTGAATACATAACAAAAGGTAGAACTAGCAATAAAAATATTGCAAATCGGGATTGCGCAAGTTACACACACGACTTAGGACTTCATCTTCAGCGGATATGATTGAAACTAGTGAAGGGCTTATCATTTTTCTTTGGTGGTGGAGCTGGTGCTGCTGAGGTTCCAAAGAAATTCCAAAATCTCAGACTCCAATCAGCAGATGCAGATGCCACTGTACACCCATCTGGACTCGGTGTCACGTACAGAACTCTCGAGGTGTGACCTTTGTGAATCTCGGCCATATTCGCCATGGAAGGATACTTCCAAAGGGTGAAGTGGTTGTGGGTGAGACCGTGTGAGCTAAGAAGCTCGCGCTCGTATTTGTTCCAAAGCAAAGCGCATACCTCTGATCCTGTGTCAACAGATTTCAAGCGTGCACCCGTGCTGGTGTCCCACAGTTTAATACATTGATCGCCTTGACCTCCACCGGAAGCTAGTAAATTGGACCGAAAAGGACACCAAGCCAGCGCCTTGACAGGAGCAGTGTGTTCTTGGAACTTATGAAGCCAACAACGGGTAGTAGGTGAATTAGAAGAAAGCACAGACCTATTATCCCATATGTGAACGACATTATCATTTCCCCCACTGGCTAATTGTTGCCCATCGAGAGACCACTTGAGGCCACACACCTCTTGTTGGTGTCCGGTGTAAGTATGAACAACATGAGATCGGAGTCTAACATCATTGTTTACTATTTTACCATCCATTCCTCCTGTTGTGAGGATAATGTCATTGTTCCAAGCAAGTGAACCGACTCCTGCTCGGTGTCCAGCCCTCAATGTTTTAAGGTGTGTCATAGTAGATGTATCCCAGAGGTGGACAAGGGAATTGTTGAAACCAACGGCTAGTCTGGTTCCATCGGGGTGTTGGAACAAAATGTGTTTAACAATGAACCTCAAAGAGTTTTGATGATAACAAGGTATTAAAAATTGTAAATTGGACTAGCTAATATTTGTTCAAGTGTACAGGACCACAGTTAAAAAGTTACATCATTAATTGGTTCTGAATGAGCAAATAAAGAGCAAAAGAAAATGAAGCTTAGACGATTCTGAAGGCAATACGCTCCTGAAAGTTGAAAGCGCTCCTGAAGTCAAGCTGCTCCTGAAGATAGTAAAAGCGCTCTTTAAGAAATAGTGCTCCTGAAGAATAGTGCTCCTGAAGACAAGAGGTCCAGAAGCCACATTATCAGAAGCTGCATCATCAGAAGCTGCATCATCAGAAGCTGAAGAAGCTGCACCATCAGAAGCTGCATCATCAGAAGCTGCATCATCAGAAGCTGAAGAAGCTGCACCATCAGAAGCTGCAGAAGCTGCTTCATCAGAAGCTGCATCATCAGAAGCTGCCTCATCAGAAGTCATTTCACCAGAAGCTGAAGATCAACTGGATTTGCAGAAGATTCAAAGATTGAAGAATCTACATTGCAAAAGCTGTCTATTGGACTCGAAAACATAGCAGAAAATTAGTGGAACATTGCAACGGTCATTTCAAAGGTGTTTGGAGGCATGTGCTTGCAATTTGGACGAAAGCGTTGACATTGTACTATTGTACGAACTGTACAACCACCTTCTCCACTACTCTGTTTTGTGTCCACGCTACAAGACAAGAAAACAGCTTCAGAATACGGCTTCTCTTGCAGTTGTGCTTGAGCAGGAAGTCTCTTGATTGTGTTCTTGAGCAAAGGAAGTCTCTAGCTTGTGTGCTTGAGCAAAGGAAGTCTCTTGCTTGTGTGCTTGAGCAATTGTAATCAGATATTACTCATAGTGAAATCTCCTTGGAAGTGCAAGGGGGACTGGACTACTTCCGGATTGTGGAAGGAACCAGTATAATTGCTTTGTGTCATTCTTCTTCTCTCTCTCTGTTTTATTCCGCTGCATTTAGATTCTGACCATCACTTTAGAAGCTGTCTCACTTAGCTTCTGATCAGTGTGTTCAGTTTTTAGGAGAAACGAAGAATTTTTCAAAACACAATTCAACCCCCCTTCTTGTGTTTTTCTCACCTTCAATTGGTATCTAGAGCCTTGGTCTGTTGTGTAACACTTAACCGTGCAACAGTCAAAGATCTGAGAAAAACATGTCTACTCCTCCTCCTACTGGTTCTGGTGATACTATCTATAAAAATGTCTCACATGATTATAGTGATAGTAAGAAATCCAGTGTTGGGAAGATTCCAAAATTCAATGGAGATGCTGAAGAATTTTCTTGGTGGAAGACCAACTTTTACAGTTACATTATGAGCCTAGATGAAGAATTATGGGATATTCTGGAAGATGGTGTTGGTGATTTAGTCCTTGATGAAGAAGGAGCTGCTGTGGATAGAAAGAAACATACTCCAGAACTGTGGAAACTCTACAAGAAGCATCATATTATCAGAGGAGCTCTTGTCACTGCCATACCAAAAGCAGAATACATGAAGATGAGTGACAAGTCCACTGCCAAAGCTATGTTTGCTTCTCTCTGTTCAAACTATGAAGGGAGCAAAAAGGTCAAAGAAGCAAAGGCTCTCCTGCTTGTACATCAGTATGAGTTATTCAAGATGAAGGATGATGAAACTATTGAGGAGATGTACTCAAGGTTTCAAACCTTAGTCTCTGGGCTACAGATTCTGAAGAAGAGCTATGTTGCTTCTGATCATGTAAGCAAGATACTCAGAAGCTTACCTGCCAGATGGAGACCAAAGGTGACTGCCATTGAGGAAGCTAAAGATTTAAACACTTTAAGTGTCGAAGATCTTGTTAGTTCTCTCAAAGTTCATAAGTTAAGTCTTAATGAACATGAGTCTACTAAGAAGAGTAAATCAATAGCTCTTCCATCCAAAGGCAAGTCATCAAAAGCTCTCAAAGTGGTTGAATCTGAAGAGGAAGAACAGTCAAGTTCAGATTCTGAACCAGATGCTGCTGAAATGGCCATGCTCTCAAACAGACTTCAGTATCTAGCCAAGAAGAACAGAAAGTTTCTCGCCAGAAGGGGTAACTCCAGAAGCTCAAGGAAAGAAGATCAGAAGGGATGCTTCAACTATAAGAAGCCGGGACACTTCATTGCTGAATGCCCTGATCTTCAAAGAGAAAAGTCAAAGGACAAGTCAAAGAGGTCTACATTCAAACCAAGCAAATTCAAGAAGCAGATTAAGCAGAGTTTAATGGCAACCTGGGATGATTTGGGTAGTGAATCTGGATCTGATAAAGAGGAAGCTGATGAAGATGCAAAGGTAGCTGTTGGGTTGGTAGCAACAGCAACTTCAGAAGCTGGATCAGATTCAGACTCAGAAGATGAAAACGAGGTATATTCCAAAATTCCCAGAGATGAACTTGTTGAGTCACTTAAAGAACTTCTTACACATTTTGAAGTAAGAACCAATGAGTTGAAGGATTTAAAAGAAAAATATGCTGATTTGGTACAACAGCAAAAATCAACTCTATTGGATCTGAAAGCTTCTGAACAAGGACTTAGGGGCTTTGACTTCATGTGTAAAACATATGAAGATCAGCTCAGGTTCTTATGTCAGAAGCTACAAGAAAAGTGTAATAAAAAACCTTTAAGTAACCATGAAATTGCACTTGAAGATTTTATTATATCTGGCATTGACAGAAGCAGAGTAGCTTCTATGATTTATTGCATTTACAAGAACAATGGCAGAGGAATTAGTTTTCCAGAAGTGAAACTTGAGAAAACCAACCTAAAATCTTGTTGTGAATGCATCAATGAAGGTCTGAAAACCTTCTTTGTACCAGAAGGGGCTAAGTTGGAAACTGTTGTTCAATCAGAACCTGAAGCTTCTAGTTCTAAGGCTAAGATTACTTCAAAGCCAAAGAACTCTAAGTCAAAGGCTATGATCAAATCTGATTCCAAGACTTCAAAGGTTAGGATCCTGAAAAGATCAGAACCTATTCCTCAGAGTCTGGTGAAACCAAAATCTAAGGCTCTGAAATCTAAGTTTCAGAAGAAGACAGTTACTGCTTCTGAAGTACCAAAACCTAAGGTGATGGTTAATCAGAAGCAACCCAACTCACAGCACAAGGTACAAGAAGTGAAAAGTAAAGCCTTAAGTACTAACCTTCCAGGACCCATAGGACAATGGGTACCTAAATCTAAAAATGTCAATGATGCAGGTATGTCTAAGAGCAGTGCCAAAGCAAAGATCATGGTACCTAGACAACGGTTGCTCAAGACACATGACAGGAGACAAGTCCATGTTCCTCAGCCTAACAATGAAAGAGGGAGGAAATGTGAAGTTTGGAGGCAACCAGATAGGCAAGATCATAGGTACAGGAACTATTGGTAATTCCTCTACCTCAATTAATAATGTATGGTTGGTAGATGGTCTTGAACATAACCTTTTGAGCATTAGTCAATTTTGTGATAATGGTTATGATGTGATTTTTGAAAAACCCAACTGTACAGTAATCAACAAGGAAGACAAATCCATTGTGTTCAAGGGAAAGAGAGTTGACAATGTCTATAAAATCAATTTTTCTGAACTGGCTGATCAGAAGGTGATTTGCCTTCTATCAGTGAATGATAAGAAGTGGATGTGGCACAGAAGGTTGGGACATGCTAACTGGAGATTAATTTCTAAGCTTAGTAAGTTACAACTTGTCAAAGGGCTACCAGACATTGACTATCATTCAGATGCACTCTGTGGTGCATGTCAGAGAGGGAAAATTGTGAAATCATCGTTTAAAACCAAAGACATTGTTTCAACCTCCAGACCCTTAGAACTACTCCATATTGATTTATTTGGACCAGTTAGTACTGCATCCTTATATGGAAGTAAATATGGATTAGTCATTGTTGATGATTACAGCAGATGGACTTGGGTGAAATTCATAAAGAGTAAAGATGTTGCTTGTGATGTATTCAGTAGTTTCTGCACTCAAATTCAATCTGAAAAAGAATCAAAGATTTTGAAAGTCAGAAGTGATCATGGTGGAGAATTTGAAAATGAGCCATTTGAAGTTTTTTGTGAAAAACATGG
This sequence comes from Medicago sativa, assembly GCF_051527215.1. Taxonomy (NCBI): domain Eukaryota; kingdom Viridiplantae; phylum Streptophyta; class Magnoliopsida; order Fabales; family Fabaceae; genus Medicago; species Medicago sativa. The sequence goes on from NC_140749.1 coordinate 50,700,275, forward strand.
AATCATCCATGAATTCTCTTCTCCTAGAACTCCACAACAAAATGGGGTTGTAGAGAGAAAGAATAGAACGTTACAAGAAATGGCCAGAACCATGATCCATGAAAACAATTTGGCTAAACATTTTTGGGCAGAAGCAGTGAATACAGCATGTTATGTTCAAAACAGGATCTATATTAGACCTATTTTGGAGAAAACAGCATATGAACTCTTTAAAGGAAGAAAACCCAATATCTCCTACTTTCATCAATTTGGATGTACATGTTACATTCTGAACAACAAGCTCTACCTAAAGAAATTTGATGCCAAGGCCCAAAGAGGAATCTTTTTAGGTTACTCTGAAAGGTCAAAGGCATACAGAGTGTATAATTCAGAGACACTCTGTGTTGAAGAATCTATGCACGTTAGATTTGATGACAAAGAGCTTGAAGATAAAACTTCAAAGCAAGATGAAAGTTTTGCAGAGATATAGGTTCCTAAAGTTACTCCAGAACCTGATCAGATAGCTGAATCTGAAGATAGTCCAGAAGCTGAACCTACATCAGAAGCGCAAGATGAAGCTGCTTCTGATGAAGCACAAGATAACTCACATCAAGCAGATCCTCCCAGAAACACATTCAAACACAAGTTTTCACATCCTGAGGAGCTAATCATTGGAAACAAAGATAGTCCAAGAAGAACAAGATCACATTTCAGACAAGTAGAGTCAATGATTGGACTAATCTCAATGATTGAACCTACAACAGTTGATGAAGCACTCTCAGATGATGGATGGATCCTAGCTATGCAAGAAGAGTTGAATCAATTTCAAAGAAATGATGTGTGGGATCTGGTACCCAAACCTCAGCACAAGAACATTATTGGAACAAAATGGGTATTCAGAAACAAGCTGAATGAGCAAGGTGAAGTAACAAGAAACAAAGCCAGGCTTGTTGCACAATGGTATAGTCAACAAGAAGGCATTGATTACACTGAAACATTTGCTCCAGTTGCAAGATTGGAAGCAATCAGGTTACTTCTTTCCTATGCAGTTAATCATGGCATAATATTATATCAGATGGATGTCAAGAGTGCATTTCTAAATGGTGTCATAGAAGAAGAAGTGTATGTCAAGCAATCTCCTGGATTTGAGGATATCAAATATCCTGACCATGTTTTTAAACTGAAGAAATCACTATATGGCTTGAAACAAGCTCCCAGAGCTTGGTATGATAGACTAAGTAATTTCTTAATCAAGAATGATTTTAAAAGAGGACAGGTTGATACAACACTTTTCAGAAGGACCCTTGGGAAAGATATTCTTGTTGTGCAAATATATGTTGATGATATAATATTTGGTTCTACTAATGCATCTCTTTGCAAGGAATTCTCTAAGTTAATGCAGGATGAATTTGAAATGAGCATGATGGGAGAGCTGAAGTTCTTCCTTGGCATTCAAATCAATCAATGTAAAGATGGAGTCTATGTTCATCAATCAAAGTACACAAAGGAGCTTCTGAAGAAGTTCAAACTTGAAGATTGTAAAGTGATGAACACTCCAATGCACCCTACGTGCACCTTAAGCAAAGAAGATGAAGGAGCTAAAGTAGATCAGAAGCTGTATAGAGGTATGATTTGTTCTTTGTTATACCTTACTACATCTAGGCCAGATATTTTATTCAGTGTATGCTTGTGTGCAAGATTCCAATCAGATCCTAGAGAATCTCATATGACTGCTGTCAAGAGAATCTTCAGGTATTTGAAAGGAACAACTAATCTTGGACTCCTTTATAGGAAATCCTTAGATTATAAGCTAATTGGATTCTGTGATGCTGATTATGCTGGTGATAGGATTGAAAGAAAGTCAACCAGTGGCAATTGTCAATTTCTGGGTGATAATCTTATATCCTGGGCTAGCAAAAGACAAACAACTATTGCTATGTCTACAACAGAAGCAGAATACATTTCGGCTGCAAGTTGTTGTACACAACTACTTTGGATGAAACATCAGTTGGAAGACTATCAGATAATTGCTAACAGTATTCCCATTTATTGTGATAATACTGCTGCTATTTGTTTGTCTAAAAATCCAATTTTGCATTCAAGAGCTAAGCACATTGAAATCAAACACCATCAAATGGCATCATCAAATCCAATTTTGCATTCAAGAGCTAATCACACATTTTGCTCTCAAACCTCTTGCGAAGTAAGCGAAAAAACCTTAGAACCCTATATTCTCTAAATCTTCTTCAATCATCATCAAATGGCATCATCAAGTTCGCAACGAGAAGGTTCAGTATCTACTTCACGAATGGTCCCTGAATATGACTACAGAGGAAGAAGCATGAAATTGGAAGAATGGGATTTACAAGTTCAGATAGAGAATCCAGTGGATTTTGATTCTCTGGCTTTTCATAAGTGTTGGATCAGAAGCTACTATGAAGCGCAAGGACTCATGCATTACTTCAAAATGTTGAATGGACCAACTTATGAAGCTCTGGTTAGACACTTCTGGGTAAGAGCAAAATTTAACAACAGAGCGGCATCCCTTGCCGAGGAAAGTCAGATGGTGTTAATGTATCCTGAATTAGAAGGGAAGACAAGAGAAGAAATGGGTCTTGCGCCGTTTGTTGAAGATGAAATCAGATCAAGTATCTGCGGTATTCCAGTAAGAATTACTCAATGGCAGATAGAAGCTGTTCTTAAGGTTGAAGCGTCTGGATACTATTATGGAATTGATCTTTCAGATGCTGCTGAAAAACGCATTTGGAAAAAGCAAGCTAACTTGGTAATATACAATTCTGAGAAGGAGAAGAAATATGCTGAATTGAGCATGGAAACTAAGATGCTTCTGAAGATTCAGAATGAGAACCTGTTTCCATGTGGTGACAGTGTGAAACCAAATTTAGCTCAGAAGGTCCTTCTCCAGCACTTCATCAAAAAGGAAAAAGTGAACGTGCCCAAATATATGTTCAAGTACCTCATAGAGTGTCTGAAACAGAGTCAGCTACTGGATAAACCCTGGGTTCCTTATGGAAGACTCTTATCGGAGATATTCTATCAAGGAGGTGTCTTGGACAGTCTCAGTAGATCTCAAGGTTACACAGATCAGCTACTTGACACTAAGACTGGAAAGTTCATTAATGCTCATACTCTCTTAAATATGAAGCTAATCAGTAAAGTCACCCAACTTCAAACTGATTTAAGTGAATCCCATGTGTTGTCTGATCTTATGAGAGATTTTCCACGCATTTGCAAACGGGATCCTATTGAAGTGCAGATGAGGTACATCAAGGATCACTATGAGACAACCAACAAGATCATCAGGTTGGATGAAGTACCTGAAGAAATGTTTGGTGGTGCAGTGCCTCTAGCAAAAGGCAGAAGGTCTAAAAGAAATATGATTGCAGAAGATTATCTGGAGGTTGAAAAAACTGTTAAGAAGGCAAGAGTTGCTGCTGACAAGCTCAAGATTGGTGGTTCATCAGTACCATCAATTGAAGAAGCTATTGAAGACATGGATTCTAGGTTGATCATGGATGTTGGCATTACTGGTAATCAACCTGTAGTACCAAAGAAGAAGAGGAAGCCAGCAGTAAGGAGGACCAAGGACTTTCCTCATGTGTCTGAGAAGGGTGAAGCTCCTACTAATGTGTTAGAAGCTATTGGAAAAGCTATGGAGATCGCTTCTGAACTTCAAGAGAGGGTAATGACAGAAGCATCACAACTTCTTAAAATTTCTGGCATTGCTGAAGACGATCAAATGAAGTCAGCTGATTGTTCAGAACCTTCTACAACAGGTAATATCTTCACACACTCAGAACCAGTAGTACATGAGATATCCAGTGACTCTTCTTCACCTTCTTCAAAATCCTCATCATCATCTTCAGATTCTGATGATGATATACCCATAGCTCAACTTTTTCGAAAACCAGTAAAACGCCAGTCAACATCAACCAATACCAACACAAAGCCGTCTCAGTCAAGCATTTATGAACCAGTTGGTCATATAATCAATGAGAAGTTGACTGAATTGGCTGTGCAGAGAGATAGAGTCATTAATAATATCTTTCGTCTTAACCCTCAACCTCTTAACATTCAACCCCTCAACATGATTGTACCAAAAAATGTTGAGTCAACCTCAGAGAAAGCCTCTGAAACAACCCCAGAAGCAGCTGCTTCTGATAAAGTTGTTTCAGAAGACCCCCCACAACAAAAACCTTCACCAGAAAAAGCCTTTTCACCCCCTACAACTTCATCACCCCCAACCATTCCTGAACCATCTGTTCCTGAATAAGTCACTCCTCAAAAGACCGTTCCTGAACATATTGTTCCTGAACAACCAGTTACTCAACCCATTCCTGAACCTGAACCTGAAACTGCTGCTCCTGAACACATTGTTCCTGAGCCAACCCCTGCTTCCATAACTCCTTCACCAGTACAAGTTATCAAGATCACCCATTATACTGGTGTATGTGATATGGACACAGACTCTGAGGATGATCAAAATGATCATGCCTCTGATATGGTAGTTGACCCCACTCCTGACCAACCATCAACTAGCCAATCCTTAACTACAAATGACCAATCATCATCATCAAACCTACCCATTATACACTTAGCCCCTCCAAAACCCTCTAAACAACCTTCACCTCCCACCATTTACCTGGATTCTCAAGTACTAAAAGATGTGTGGGAAGATATTGCTTCTGAAGTTCTCAGACTGATAGCAGGAAGAAATGACTTGGGTCATCAAGTTAGCTATCAGAAGCAATGGAGAAGGATAAAAGAAAGGGTCGTCAACCTGATTTCAGCTTTGCATGATTCCTGCATTGAGGCTCAAGAGCAAGCCAAGCAGAAGCTGGAAGATTGGTTGAATGGAATAGAAGAGAATACTGGAGATGTTGAAGTTCTTGGTACTTGGGTGAAGAATCCACCAGTATCAGAGGCAAAGAACCTGATGAATTCATGCCTAAGGAGCTGCATCTGATTATTCCTTCTGAGATCCTGGAGAAGATTGACGCACCTAACCTGGCTCTAGCTCAGGAGAACAAGGTGCTCAAAGAAGAAAATGACAGGCTTGAAACAGAGCTACTAGAGCAGAAGCTGAAGATATCAAAATTGGAAGCTGATATGCAAGAAGCCAAGATCAGAGAAGACAACTACAGAAAAGATATGGACAAGGAGTCTGCTGATGTTCAAGAGCTTCTGAAGAAGATTTTAGAGAAATAAGCCAAACCCATAGTTGCACACTTCTAGCTTATTTTTTTTTTGTCTCTTTAGGCTTTTAATATTCTTTGATCATCTCTGCTTCTGATTTAGTTCTTTTCGCTTCTGATATTATAAGCTTCTGAATTCTTCTTGCTTCTTAAAATCTTTAACTGTTTATACCTTGTGTGTTAGTATTTGCTTTGATAATAATGCTTGCTATGCTTGTTTATTTAATCTTTGAAGATGGTTAATATGCTTTAAAATGATTTGAATTATGGTCTGAACCTTTATCTTATGTTTTTCTCATCTCTTCTTTTTGTTTATGTCTTTTTGCTAATGACAAAAGGGGGAGTATATGTGATAGTATTTAAAGGCTCTGAGCCCCATTAATAATATTTGAAAATTTTGAAAAAATTTCTATCTTTTTATTTTACCTTTAAAAGGGTGTATCAAAAAGGGTGAAGTATCAAATTTCAAATAAAATTAATTGAACCATTCTTCTTATCCATAAGTCAATTCTTTCAATTTTTTTTAGCTCTGATATTATTGTGCGAAAAATGAATTTAATTAACCTGGATAGAACATAGGAGGAGCTTACAAACCTCACCTTAAAGACTATCAGACTCAGGGGGAGTTAGAGCTTACAAACCTCAGACTCTGAGCTTACAAACCTCAGAAACCCCAAATTCAACTCGTTAATTAGATTAACAACAATTGACCAATTTTAAATACTATTGTTTGTCATCATCAAAAAGGGGGAGATTGTTGGAACAAAATGTGTTTAACAATGAACCTCAAAGAGTTTTGATGATAACAAGGTATTAAAAATTGTAAATTGGACTAGCTAATATTTGTTCAAGTGTACAGGACCACAGTTAAAAAGTTACATCATTAATTGGTTCTGAATGAGCAAATAAAGAGCAAAAGAAAATGAAGCTTAGACGATTCTGAAGGCAATACGCTCCTGAAAGTTGAAAGCGTTCCTGAAGTCAAGCTGCTCCTGAAGATAGTAAAAGCGCTCCTGAAGAAATAGTGCTCCTGAAGAATAGTGCTCCTGAAGACAAGAGGTCCAGAAGCCACATTATCAGAAGCTGCATCATCAGAAGCTGAAGAAGCTGCACCATCAGAAGCTGCAGAAGCTGCTTCATCAGAAGCTGCATCATCAGAAGCTGCCTCATCAGAAGTCATTTCACCAGAAGCTGAAGATCAACTGGATTTGCAGAAGATTCAAAGATTGAAGAATCTACATTGCAAAAGCTGTCTATTGGACTCGAAAACATAGCAGAAAATTAGTGGAACATTGCAACGGTCATTTCAAAGGTGTTTGAAGGCATGTGCTTGCAATTTGGACGAAAGCGTTGACATTGTACTATTGTACGAACTGTACAACCACCTTCTCCACTACTCTGTTTTGTGTCCACGCTACAAGACAAGAAAACAGCTTCAGAATACGGCTTCGCCTGCAAAGATGTTCCTTTCGATAAGGAATGGATTTCAAATTTGTTCTTCATAGGACAACAACCAAATCAGGAAAAATATCATTGGTGAAAGATCAAGCTTCAACAACGACTCTTTGGTGTGCTGGCAATTTCACAACGTCTCTTTCACACCTCTTTATAAAGGAGTGAAGACTTAGAGTTTTGGCAATGCAAGAACGCTGAACGAAAGACTCACAACATTTTTACAAGTGCCAAACGTCTGCTGAAATTGTTCTGCATTCACTTAGAATTTCTGTGTCTCAAAGTCATATCTTAGAAATTCTTAAGTCCATTGAGTCTGTATCTGATTTATATTGTGAGCACCTCTGATTGTATATCAAGTGTTCAACCTTAAACAATTTTCTGTGTAATTTTGTTTAGTTAGGAAGTCTCTTGCAGTTGTGCTTGAGCAGGAAGTCTCTTGATTGTGTTCTTGAGCAAAGGAAGTCTCTAGCTTATGTGCTTGAGCAAAGGAAGTCTCTTGCTTGTGTGCTTGAGCAATTGTAATCAGATATTACTCTTAGTGAAATCTCCTTGGAAGTGCAAGGGGGACTGGACTACTTCCGGATTGTGGAAGGAACCAGTATAATTGCTTTGTGTCGTTCTTCTTCTCTCTCTTTGTTTTATTCCGCTGCATTTAGATTCTGATCATCACTTCAGAAGCTGTCTCACTTAGCTTCTGATCAGTGTGTTCAGTTTTTAGGAGAAACGAAGAATTTTTCAAAACACAATTCAACCCCCCTTCTTGTGTTTTTCTCACCTTCACGGGGGCCCAGCTAACGCTCGTGACAGGACCATCCTCTTCGTCCACAGTGAGGAGTCGTGAATGGGAACGAGCTGAAGGATTGTAAAGATAGACAACATGTTCATGTCCAAGAGCGAGGAGATTACTTGTACCCCAATCTAATAAATTGAAGGAGAAATCGTCCAAAATACCAGGGATAATCAGAGTCCTATCACAATTCTGCAAAATCATTCATGTAGTGAGCGTGAGCGAAATCCTTCGAAATTTGAATGATTATGAATACCATGAGACTTTTTTTAAGTGATGAAAAGTCTTGATTGAATACCTCAAGACTTTTTTAAAATGACAAAGAGTCTTGATTGAATACCACAAGACTTTTTTTAAGTTGCAAAAAGTCTTGATTGAATACCACAAGACTTTTTCATAATTAAAAAGTCTTTTAAAATCCCATAAAATCCTAATCCAATACATCCCCGTAAAAGTGAAATAAATAAATAAATAAATAAATAGATAAAATGAAATTAAAGAACTCACTTGAGGAATATTTGGTCGTTTAAAGGGTTTAACAGGAGGTTTGGATCGAGGAGAATTAGGGTTAGGGTTAGGGTTTGAGGAGGAGGAGGGTTTGTTGCGGAATGACAAGATTCTATTTGGGATGTTAGCGGCTTCGAGGTAGAGTTCATCCCAAAATAACATATGTAATGAGCGTAACCAAAATCAATGGCTGATCTATTTGGGATAAATCTATCCAGGCTTTGATTTTTACAAGGATTAGAATCACTGCGGAGGAATCGTTGTCGTTGAAGGTGGTGACTCATCGTATCGTATCGTAACCCACAAACGGATTCGACGGAAATAATAATGAAAGAAAAACACAAAACGATATATGATTGAATCGAATGGATCCGTGTTGTCAGAAAGAAAAGAAAAGAAGATAAATAAATTTGCAGTCAATCAGTCTCAGATTAGAATTCTCAGAATTTAGAACAAGGCTCAGAATCGATCGATGAATATGATAATTTTTAGCGTGAGGTTTTCTTAGTTTGTACGCAGAAAGAGTATTTATATATATGAAAATTGCTTTTCTCACATTAAAAAGTTCATATTGACACAAAAGTAAATGACCAAATTACCCCCGACGGCAGTTATAGTTAACTTCCTCTGACTTTGTTGCACTTAAGTGCAGTTCCAGTTGTAATTTTACGCGTTTCGATCTAAAAATCAAAATAAATCGAATCTTATTTAGAATTCTACGAAACTTTACAAATATATGATTGAATGGAATGGATCCGTGTTGTCAACCTCTAGGACACTTTTTCGGACTCGCACTTGGAAACAAATTGCGATTTTGTATGGTTCGGTCGAAAAATTAAAATAAATCGAGACTTAGTTGAAATAATACGAAACTTTTCACATCATCTATATGTATTTTTATAGAGGTGTCTGTAAAGTTTCGTAGAATTCTGAATAAGTGTCGATTTATTTTGATTTTTTGACCGAAACGCGTAAACTCACAACTGGAATTGCACTTAAGTGCAGCAAAGCCAGATGCAGTTAACTACCTCTGGGGCCAGCGTCACTTAACTGCTGCCGAATATGCCAGAGACAGTTAACTACCGCTGGGGGTAATTTGATCATTTACTTGTGTCAATATGAACTTTTTGATGTCAATTATATATATATATATATATATATATATATATATATATATATATATATATATTCCTGCCGAAACAAAGGAGTGGCCTTCTTTCTAAGGCCCAACATAATAAAAAAATATTGCTCTTTATCACCCCAAAAAAAACCCCCAATCACCAATTTTACAAGCAAAATCTTGATCTCAAATCATTTGACAAGGTTCGCTTTATAATGTTATGTTTCTACACTCAACAAACATGTACTACATTTTTTTTAACCCATTTACATTGTTCAGAAGAAGACAAACAATACGATCAGAACTTGAAAGCGATGTTTATTCATAAGAAGACAAAATCCATCAATGTGACGTGTCCGTCAAAACTTACTTCCATCATAATCTTTCTCCATCATGTTCTACTTCCATCTCCACACTTTGTTAGTACAATCTTGGTTTGAGATGTCTTTTCCTAATTTGAACCTCATTTGCTTGGAGGAGATGGACTCACCATCCTCCATGTGAAAGAGTTCATATTGTTGAATGAGAATATTGATCTTTGATTGCTTGACGTGTCAGTTCTCTCATGAAGAGTTTCCAACGCGTCCCACATTGCCTTAGCGGTTTTACAATTAGAAACCGAATGATACTCATCCACTCCAAAAGAGGAAATAAGTATGTTTTTGGCCTTCAAATCGTATTCAACCTTCTTTTTGTCATCGTCACTCCAATCGGAGTTGAAAAAGATTCCAACTTGCCCAAATTCAAAGGGGAGTTGAAGAATGTAAGACCATTAAAAAGATGCCAACTTGCCTAAATCTCAAAGGGAGTTGAAAATTTAAAAGTGTATATTTGAATCATGAGCAAACAAATGTAGTCCTAAATTACAAATATTAATACATTCATGGACTAGGTTAACGGTGTGTTTACCTTGGTTTTTGGTAAATAACCGCTGGTTTAAAAATAGTTACTTGCAAGATCAACCAGTAAATCTTAAGACATATTGTGTTTGTTGTAACGCCCTCCTTTTATTTAATTATTTTTATTAAGTTAGAATCTATTTATGTGATTTATTTATATATATGAGGTGTCAGTATTTTATTTTGTGGCATTATTCTATTAATTATTAGAATATGAGAATTATTAGTGCAAGTAGAATTGGAGGTTAGAATAGAAAGAAGAATAAGTTATTGGGCCTAAATAGATTTAGGAAGAGTGGTTAGTATTATAAATAAGGAAGTTTAGGTTAGTTAAACCGCTTTTTGGAGAAAGAGGAGAAAGAGGAGAACTCAGAGAGAGAGAACCCTAGGAACGAAGAACGCTGCTTTTGATTTCATAAAAACAATCTAAGGTAAGGGTGAGACTATCTTGCAGTAATAATAAGTCTGTGAATCATTAGATTACAATTAACATGATTTAGGATGAGTTTGTAAGGGGGGAGTCTTTAAGGGATGTATGAACATATGAGTAGTGAATGGATTTTGTTTTTCATTATTTTTATGTGCTAAATCCGTAGTTAACCTCGTGTTTTGGAATATATAAGCAAAAGTGAGTAAAAGCTATAGAATTAGAGTCCTTCGTTTTTGATTAAATTGCTATATTTAAATCTGCATGTTTTCTGTCATGTGAATTGCAATCTGCCATTGTTTCTAATTTCAAAAGTAGCGTGTTTTTTTTTTGAGAAATATGTTTTGATAATATGATTTTCTATATGACTTAATCCTAATTTTGTATATGCTTCGTATATGGATATAGCAAAAGGAATGAATTATTTGATTGTTTCAAATAAGTATTTTTATACACACATACCACATACACACATGTATATATAAACTACTGCTTCTGCCATTTAATTAAGTTACTTTGCGTGGCTAATTCCTAAAGATTATATGTTATTGCATTGTCCTATTGTTAGTCCTCATTCCAATTCAATTAAATTTCTTGCTGCTAGTAGTATTTCAATCCAAATACCTTGCTGTTGCTGTACAAGTCCATTATCATAGAGAATTGCTATTGCTGCACGTTGTTGTTGTTCCTTCTGATTGGATTCAATTTTATTGTTAAAGACGTGTTTTACTTTTCCACCACGGATTAAATTTGAACTAAGAGATTATTAGTTCCAGGCAACTTTACTTTCTTTCCAGAAACTAATTGATTTAATTTGACCAAATAGATAGTCATGATATTATATGTATTTGGCACCTTCACCATCATTGGAAAACCTTTATTTTCTTTGTTTTTATGTCCCTGAGATAGAAACCAAAGCCTTATAGCATAATAATTAGGCGAGAGAAAAAATTTGGGTGACTTCTAGGGAGATACCTATTCGTTCAATTATTGGGTGTGTCGTTATAATTATTTATATGATTTTGATGAAATATTTGATGAGGTATAATTGATAAGTTAGTTAACGAAGTGTAATTTGACGAATTATTTAATGAAGTGTAAATCTGTGAATTATCTGAAGATGTGTTATATATAGATGTGTTATTTGAAGATGTGTGATTTAAAGATGTGCTATATAAAGATGTGCTATTTTAAGATGTGTGCTTTTAAGATGTGATATTTGATATTGTGTAATTGATGAGTTATTTATCGAAGAGTAATTGATGAATTATTTGATTAAGTGTAATTTGTGATTGATTTGATAATGAGAAACTGATGTGTTATTTAATGATGTGCAATTTATGAATTATGCAATGATTGTAAAATTGATGTGATAATTGAAGATGATTATATAGTGATGTTACTAAATGACGATGTGTTATATAAGAGTTGTTATATGCTGCACTTGTTGCTGTTTGCTGTTGTTGACCATTAATGTCATAAAGTTGTAAGTGTCGGTCTAAGTTAAGGGGTTATAAGATGTTCATGAAGTTCTAAGACGTAAGATGTTGAGTCCATGCATACTCATTTAAAGATGAGGGCTCATGCCCTGGAGCTTTTGCTCAACCACGACGATGGAGCTTTTGCTCAACCAGAGACGAGGGCTCATGCCCTAGGAGCTTTTGCTCAATAGCGACGAGGGCTTATGCCCTAGGAGTATATTTATGTTCATAAGCGACGAGGGCTTATGCCCTAGATTGGTACCACATGCATTTGCATTTTCATGATGATTCAAGATGGTTTAAGACGTTAAGAGTTGCATAGTCAAGTCTAGATGCATTGTCAAGTCAAGTTGTTAAGTTGTGATGTTTTAACGAATTACTTTGTGATGCCTTTTAGTATGATGATATGCGACGATGATTGTGACTGCTATATGATGATATATTGCTAAGATGAAATGATGATGTCTATGTATTTGATTATAATTGTTAAATTATAAGATGTTTATATTGTTAAATGTAATTTATGATTTATGAGCTTAATATTATTGTTTGAGAAATCTCACCCTTCTGCTTGAAAATGTTGCTCTTCGTATGGGTAACTTGCAGGTAATCAAGATTAGGCGTGGTCGTGAGTGGACTCCTCACAGTGTGTCTTTAGGTGCTCTGATACGTAACGGGATGAGAGTTTTGACATTGTTTCTATTCCTTACGTATTGTTTTAAGAGATTTATAATGAAATTGTTGGATTTGAACTAATTATTATGTTTAAGACTATTTATGAGACTTTTATGATGAGGCCTTCGTGCCAAAGACTATTTATGATGTTGAAATATTTCCGCTGCGAGATTTAAAAGATTATGTTGTTATATTTTTGAAGGATAAATTATTATTTATTCCATTTACGATTTTTAAGAAATGTGACATTCCGTTTTATGATGAAAAACTCTGATTTTATTTAAGAAATTTTTACGTTGGGAAAACGGGGTGTTACATTTGTTATTTTCCAGGATGTGATGAATGTTCTTGGAGTTGTTATGCATAATTATGAATATACCCGTCGAAATCCAACAAAGGTTGAATCAGTCAAGACTAGCTTCAAAGAATAAGGTAAATTGCTTGAAAGGAATAAGTAAATTGCAAAGGAATCTAAAGAAACAAACGTAAATTGCATTGACTGAATGTAAATTGGTACATAAATTCATACACTGTGACTTGTTACTCGTTTCTCTCCGTATGCGGATAGTTTGAGTGTAAGTTTTTTGTATGATTGAATTGTGACTCGTTTTTCCTATGAAAAACTACTATTTATACTAATTAACTACCTACACAGGAACATTCGAACGTAACTGCTAATAACTACTATAGACATATTTGAATCTCAAATACCTTCGATGGTAACCGCTACATGACTTCTTCGTCTGATACCAACTTCTCTTCGACTCTTGTTTCCCCGTCGAATCACTTCTCTTCGACTCCTGCTTGTTTGTCGAACCAATCACCATAAATATAGCAACTCTCTCTAAGTCCATGAATTTGATCAAAATTAGTAAGTCGAAACTCATAGGATTCTTTTACTCTTAGGCATATCTGCAACATTAACAATTTCAGATTTAGGTACCCATATCTTTATGAGTCCTTTGGGGTTAGTACTGAAAGTTTTACTCTTATTCTTTTGTGCCTTGTGCTGAAAGTTTAGTGGCTTATGTTCACTCAATACCTTAGGTTTGCCACCTATTGGTTTTGGTTCCCAAGAAGCAACAACTATTTTACTCAGGCTTTAAGATACCAGACTCTGAGTTCATCAGACTCTTAGGTATAAGTTCGGTTCTCTTTGATTGAAACAAAAAAAAGAAAATGAGTGAAGGAGGAAAGCTGCCGCCAACCAAAGGTTTTCTTGTCCTCCTCCCTCTGAAACTGTGTTTAGGTTTAGTTTTATAGCATTAGGGTTTTGGCAGAAAAGGAAAAGCCTTAGGGAGAAAGAAAACGTTTTATTGGATATGGAAACAAAGTGTTGACCTTTGTGACTTGTGCCTAAGAAAGTGGCATAGAGAAGATGAAAGTGGCTCTTCTTCATCTATGTCATCGGCTTGTGGTATAATATTTAGAAACTAGGAAGCTGACTTTATGCTTTGTATTTCTGAAAATCTTGGAATGGTTTCTGCTTTCCATGCTGAGCTTGTTGGAGCAATGAGGGCTATAGAAACAACATTTAAAAGAAAGTGGATAAATTCTTAGCTGGAATCAGACTCAATGTTAGTGATTATAACTTTTTCTAATGACTCCTTGGTTCCTTAGCAGTTAAAAAACAAGTGGATCAATTATAAGAGACCTTTGACTGGCATGAATTTCATAGTTTCTCATATTTTCAGGGAAGGAAATCAATCTGTTGATTCCCTTGCACACTTTGGCTTGAATCTGCAAGGATTGTGTTCTTGGGAATCAGTTCCAAATTTCATATATAGTTTTTTGTTCAGAACAAGCTTGGTATGCCAAGCTTTAGATTTGTCAATTTTTAGAGTTTTGGCCTAATCCATCCCCCCTGTGTATGTTTCCTTCTGGTTGATGATATGTTTGGTTTTCAGTCCTTTGCTGCAACCATTTTTGAAAGAAAAATAATAATTATGAGTATGTGTTTAAGGTCACTCTGAATTTATCAAAAACAAACAATTCTTCCATGTATGAATTGTACCTTCCAACGGTACTTTTCAGTGTAAAGATAATTTAGTGACATAACAAAAAAGAACGTTATTTTGTGCAAATGACGTAAAACAACGCGATAACGTAAAAACAACTAAGTGACATACCAAAAAGAAAACAAAATTAATAAATGACATCTTGTCACTTTTTATAATTAATAAAAATATTTAATATTTTCTTATACAAAAAAGGATTTCTTTAAAAAATTACATGTATGAAAGAATTAAGAGGGATTATTTTTGTCATTTTGCTAGTCTTTTGTTTTCTTGAGTCAACAGTTGATCCATTGCAAAAAAGGTAATCGAGTATGGTCGTGCTTCATTTGTTTTTATTTTAATTTTAAAGTAAGCTAGTAACCAAAATATCTTTGAAAATTGCTTTTCTGACATAAGAAACTTCCTAAAAACACAAGTAAAATATCAATTTACCCTCAGAGGTAGTTAACTACCATTGGGAGACACGCCAACAGTTATCTACCACTGAGGCCAGCGGTAGTTAACTACCGCTACAACCAATGGTAGTTAACTGCTGTTGCGTTCTTGGTTCAATTTCCAGCAGATTTCTCCTTCCCTTTTTCCCCACATTTGAACATGTTATACATACTATTTTTGAAAACATTTTTTCAATCATTTTCATCCAATTTCACATTCATCAATTCTAAAACATATACGCAAGAAATAATATAAAAGGTACGAAAATGTTATAGAAATATCAGAAGGTATGAAATGTCATAAGCATACATCACCATCACCATAGTCCAAATGTACATGAAAAACCTAATGCTAATCAACCCTGTTGCCTACGATGCATATGCCCCCTGCGCTGCCTGGCAATTTGATACATAAGGGCAGGGCTACCAGTACTTCCAATCCAGATCATCTCATGCATCAGCTCCACTTTAGTCATCTCGGCACTCATGGCCACAACATTACCAGCTATCTGCACGCCATCCCTGATGATCGTCAGTGTGTCAGGCAGCTCTCTGACATGCTCCTCCTCTATAAGTTGCTCCAGGTTCGCCGACCTGGGAGAAGATCCTTAATCAGGTGGGATAATCCAAGGGTGAGAGAATTTGGCATACTTGCCATGTAGCTAGGCTGACGCTCCCACACTCTCTGACACCTATGTCCTCAATTAGTGTAGAACCACCGATTGGGGTCTATCAACAAAGTAGCCGACATCTCCTTATGCATCTCAGGGACATCTAACGGATGTCTGGGGATGTCCTGTATAAAGCAAACTGCCTTTTAACCCGCTCAGGTAAATGACGGTAAACCCTCTCCTTCTCGCACACAAGCCATCCCGAGTAAGTGACAATAAGCTGAAAAGGGCGCATCTCTCTGTGACCATCATATGTAGACCGCCTCACATCATCCACCTCTAAGCGATCCAGGAGTAGGCGGTAATGGGGCACAGCTGTATGCCATCTGCTAGTAAGCCATCTCCGCGCACATGGTCTATCTAGCTTCCAGCTCTTGTTTTTCTCCCTGAGTACGGACCTGGCAAATGCTCCAAAATCCATCCCTGCAAGAAAAAAATAATACACAAAAATAAATATTCGAATTAAATATTAAATAAATATAACAAAATGATAAATAAATTATAAAAACTTAACAAAAATATTAAAATAAAATCCTAAATAAATGTAGTCGTAGTCGAACTTAAGAAAATAATAATCTAACATGATGATAAAAATTATAAAATAAATTCATAAATAAATGAAGATAAATAGTGAATTATTACCATAAAAAGGGTCACACAACCAGCCATCGTCTTGTTACGCAGACGAACAGAATCACCAAGAAAATCATATAGGTAAGCTAAGGTCATCCCTCCCCATGACCACTTCCTAATCGCATGCAAGTCCACCATACAATCAAGATATACCAAGTCGATGTGTCTGTTCATTTTGTTAGTGAACAACGCACTACCGACAAGATATAAAAGAAAACTCCTCACACGCCAACTCCTCCTCCTATCTCTCTCCAGCATCTCCTCCCTCGTCTGTGGGTGCTCCAGCCGTCTAGCCTCTATCAGGTGGGATTCATAAAGCCGCTTCAGTGCGGTATAACTAATATGAGCACTGTTTTATCTTGGTTTTCGGGTGTCAAACATTGATTACGTTTGAACCTTTTAAACCGGTGATATCTTATTTTTTCTTGGGAAGGGAAAAAGTAAGCAAAACCCTTGAGAATCGAGGTCCGGGAGTTGTTTTCGCTACGGGAAGGTGTTAGGCACCCATAACGACTATAGTAACCTATAGGAACCGTCTTTAATTTCTACGCGCGCGCTTTATTTTTAAATGCTATTTGAAAATGTTATTTACACCTAAAATTTGCTAAGTGAAGAATTGGAGGGAGAAGAATGTTTTTGGATTTTTATTTTAGTTGAATTGAAGGAATTTTGTTCCTTGCCTACGTACCCGTTTAAGGGATCAAATCCACCGTAGTTCTCTTCCAAAAAATGTTTTTGTTTTTGTTGGTTGATTTTAAGTTTGAAAATGGATTTTGGAAGAATAGAAAGAGGCCTCAAGGGCATGAGATTAGGAAATAGTGAGGTTGGATTAGTGAATTGCAAAAGAAGTCAAAGTTTGATTATTTTCATTGAAATTTGATTAAGAAAATGGAAAAGAAAATACAATGGGATGTTGGACCCCAAGGTTTATTTGGGAAAAGCTTTGAGTGAAGTTGTTCACATTTGTTTGGAAAATTGGTTTTTTCCTAAGTATAAGTCCTAGGCATTCATCTAAACATACAATCCTAAACATACATCTAAACATGCATATTCTAGCTATATAGTGATGTGTGTGCGTGTGTTGGTGCTTGTGTCGGTGTACATCATTAGAGTCCATTGTCCTTTACACCATACCCTAGATACATTCTATGGCCTCTTTGCCAAGAAATTAAAATGACATGAAAGTAAAATATTACAAAACCTCTAAGTATTTACATTTTGAACTTGGCATGGAATTGAAACCTAAAATGCAAGAAACTAGATGAAGAAGAAGATGAAGTGGGAATGCTTATGATGAATATGAAACATGAAATGGAAAGGTTAGTAGCATAGAGCAATATTAAAGGAAATAAAGCAAGAGAAACACTAGGACATAAAGGATAGAAAATAAAGGCTAAGGAGTGCAAATATAGCTAAAATTTGTTCATAAAAAATGCAAGAACCAAGTGACCTATAATTCTCACATTCCAATTCCATTTCAAAAGGTTTATAATAAAGTCTTGGAATGGGAATTAAGACCATATGATTTACTTGGCATTTAAAACAAACTTTACCATACTTGCATTATCTATTCACACAAGTAACTTGTAAGCTAAGTAACTAACTAAAATTCACATACAAGTATCAAAACCCTGTTCAAACAGTGGCTAAACGATTATAGGCGCTCATATTATGTATCACAAACATACATCAAGGACAAGAAACAAAGTTGGACCAATTTTCACCACTTTTTAACATAAAATTCAAGAAAATAACACTAAAATTGTCTATATACTTTTTATCAAAATTTCCAGTGGAAAAGTATTAGAAAAACACCAAGAAAATATCAAGAAAGCATGGAAAAATGGTTTGGAATTTTTAACTAAATTTTTAAAGCATGAAGAAGTGCAAATAGCAAGAGACAGTGACAAGAATAGCAAAAAACAAAGAAACACACAGTAAGACTAGGCCCAAACCCAAGCCCAAGAGAGGAACGGATCC
This sequence comes from Medicago sativa, assembly GCF_051527215.1. NCBI lineage: Eukaryota > Viridiplantae > Streptophyta > Magnoliopsida > Fabales > Fabaceae > Medicago > Medicago sativa. The sequence continues at coordinate 50,718,557 of NC_140749.1, forward strand.
TGGATCCTTCAGGAATCACAGAAGGCCGTTGGATTGATCCAACTGGATCAACCCTCAGATCTAACGGCCAGGACGCAAAGCCAGTGGTCCAAGACTGAACCAAACCGGTTCAGTCTGTTTATAAAAAGTCTTGAAGACCGGTTCATTTCATTTTCCCATTCGTTTCTCTCTCTTCTCTCAGATTTCTCTCGTTCTCTCTTCTTCTCACCCTAACCCTAGCGGCGCCGTTCATGGCATTCACACATCGAACATGATTTTGGACTATGAACTATGAATCAACACTCAAATTAAACATAGAATGGACACGAAACACTTCGATCTTGCTACTTTTCTGAAGAAAGTTGTTTGAACCGTTCGATTTTGACTTTTTGGAGAACAAGAGTTCGAAACGTTTCGATCTACAAGTTCTTTGAAGACGAGCGTTCAAAACGTTTCGATCTACATGTTTCTACAGGTTTGATTTTGGATCCTTACGTTTTTAGGGTTTCAACTTTCTTTTCGAATTTTTCTGAATCAAAACCCTAATTCGAACTACTTTCTTCATTAATCATGGATTTGAATCTCAATTGATGAAATAAACGGTGAATTTTGGATGATTCATATTTCCAGGGTTTCGTTCGAACTTCTTCGAATCTTTTTCAAAATCTTTCTTCAATTCACCGTTTATTCTTGATTTCAAACCTTCGATGATGATTTCGAAGCAAAAACGAGAAGGTTTTTATGAATATACCTGGATTTGTTTGGAGATTCGAACGTAAGATCCTTGAGCGAGCTTCGGGACCGAAAATAAATCGGTGTTTTGATCTTTCTCTTCTTCGAACTGTGATCTTGCTTCAATTTCCCCTTTCTTCTCTCTCTGACCTTCGTCTTGTGATCGCCTACGGGCTTGAATTGCAAGAGGAAGAAGGAAAACGTTCGATGATGATGATTTTCGTAGAAAATCTCTGAGAACGAACCAAACTCAAAAGAACTTTGTTGAATTTTTATGCCTCCGTTTTGATTTTTCAAAAGTTCATACTGATTCTGTGTGTTTGATGATGAATGTGGTGGAACTGGTATGAAACTGAGAATTTTTGCGGTGGTTTTGATTCTGTTACGGTGGTTTTGGATTCTGTTACGGTGGTGATGGAATTCTGTTACGGTGGTGATTGGAGAGAGAAATTCTGTTAGAGTTTTCTGATGGTGATGTGTCACTGAGTAATTGGGAAAGTTCTGTGTAATTGGTGATGTGGCCTCAATTTATAGGCCAAGTGTAGTGTTCTGGACCAATAGCCTTGTGACACCTGGAACTGAACTTGAAATAATTCGGCCTTGGACTATTTTTGGACTTGGAGACCTGTTTGCAATTTTGAGAAATAAAAGGACTGACCTGCAAAAAATAAGAACTTAAAAAGAGATGACCTGGACACAAAAAGGACTATCTTGCAATATTTGGGACTTTGGGAACAAAGTGCAATTTTGACCAAAAAGACTTAAACGAAATTTGACCTAATATAAACATAAAAATAATAAAAAAAAAAGGGTCTTAAAATAAGGGAAAATAACATGAAGGACCAAAGTGCAATTTTTAGGAACTTTAGGACTTAGAAAAAAAACTAAAATAAAATTGGAATAAAAGGGTAATTTGACTAAACGTAAAGTGAAACGTTTAAAATTTGACAAAACGGACTAAAACGAACCAATGGCCTAAATGAGGTACTTTAAAGTACCTCTCTGCCGAAATTTCGTGTGAAATGACCAAAATGCCCCTGGGGGCTAAAACGACTAAAAATGACTCAGATGCAATTGGAAAAAAAATGGATTTTTAACAGAAATTGAATCAGAGACTCATACAAGCAAAATTAAAAGACTCAGAGACAATTTTTAGGATTTAAACAGTGACTTGACACTTGAAATGACCAAAATGCCCCTAGGGGCAAAACTGACTCAAAATGACTTCAAATGCAAATTTTGGAATGGATTTTGACATAGAATGAAACAAAGACTTATTCAACCTATTTGAAAGGACTCAAACAAAATTTTGAAAGACTGAGAGAAATTTGACATAGGAAATGACTAAAATACCCTTGCATGTACATTTTGCAAATATCATTGAAATAACATGCAGAGAAAGGTGCAATTGATCAGAGCCAGTTCAAGTGGCTTATAATGCAAGAAAAGAAAAATTGACTAGTATTTTTAGGTCCAAAATTAGGGTATAACAGCTGCCCCTATTAAGTTTCTTTGTCCGGAGAGTCAAGAGACGAAGTCTTAGAGTTGACGGGACGAAGATACTTAAATATTAACATTTGCACTGTTTTTGGACATAAAAATACGCTTTCAGAGTTTCAAAAACATGAATGTTATGTAATGTTTGATTATGAATGCAAGACAAACAACTGGAGTCTATGGAACCTATCATGTCACTGGGGATTCAGGTGGACATTGACAGGGTAGACAAACCAGGGAGTAGAAAATAAGGTGCAAGTTGTTCTTTGGGTCGAACTAGTCACTTGACCAAGAAAGACAAAACAAGAGATAGGTGCAAGCTGTTCTTGGGATTGAACTTGGCGCTTGACCGGAAACATAGACACATAGGCAGATACGAGCTGTTCTTTGGATCGAACTTGACACTTGGTTGAAGATACAAACAGATAGGCAGACACAAACTGTTCTTTTGGATTGAACTGGCTGTTTGGCCGGAAACATAGACAAAAGGATTGATACAAGCTGTTTCTTTGGATCGAACTTGCTTGTTGGATTATCACCACATCATGTGGGAAAGTGCAGACTGTTCCCTTAGAATGAACTTGTCGTTTGACCGATAACAAAGCATAAGCTGGGTACAAACTGTTCTTCAGATTGAACTTGTCGTCTGACTGATAACGAAGCATGAGCTGGGTACAAACTGTTCTTCAAATCGAACTTGCCGTTTGACCGGAGGTATAGGTATATAAGCAGGTACAAGTGGTTCTTTTTTGGATCGAACCTGGCACTTGACCAGTAACAAGATACAAATTGAAAGTCTGGTTTAACAAGATACCAATTGAGGGTAAATTGTCATTGACCTGATTTGCAAATAGACATGACCATTTTTGTTGGCCCAAGAGTAAATTGAGAGTGAATTGACATTGGTTTGAATTGAAGATTGACATTGGAAGAGGGATTGAAAGTTGAGGTTGAACGGAGACATAGACATAGACATTGGATTGGAAAGTTGCAATTGACATTGGAATTGAATTGAAAATTGACATTGACATTGACACTGACATTTGACATCGACATTGGAGATTGTCATTGGAGATTGTCATTGGAGATTGACCTTGAAATTGGAATTGAAATTGGAGATTGACATTGACATTGACATTGGAGATTGTCATTGAAATTGGAATTGGAATTGGAGATTGGAAATTTGGCATTGTCATTGGATACTGACATTGGAATTGGAAATGAGATTGCTTCAAATTTGACAGTTGAAATTGAAATTGAGATTGGAAATTGCTTCGAATTTGACAGGTTGAAATTGAATTGAATTTGGAATTGGAATTGAAGTTGAAATTTGAAATTGAATTTGACAGTTGGAATTTGGATTGAATTTGACAGTTGACAGTTGAAAGTTGGATATGCAACATGTATGTATGGTATAGCAAGATTATTGGATGTATGAGCACATAGAACGTATGATTATGCATGTATGAATGCTTGAAATGCATGATTGGCTGGCAGTTGGACAGAGAAAGTTTCACAGAGATGGACAAGACATTGGAAGATTGGGCACGTAGTGGCTCGTGCTGCAACATATTCACAGGGGAAAACCTCTTTTGGAGAGACCGTCGTTGAGACGTATTGAATCCATGGCTGAGGGCAATAAAATTTGTAGAGGAGGGACCCTTGGAAGGTCCTTGGATACAGGTCGCCGCTGCTAGGCGTGTCAGTGCTGAGTAAACATCGGATGTTTGCATCTGTGGTCAATGCTTTTCAATATTCTTTTCATTTTTCATTTTCAAACCCCACTTTTGCCTGAACCGCCCTTTCGGGTTTTCGATTCACCGGGGAATAGGTTCTTTTCATTGCCCCATTTTTGCCTGAATTGCCTTCATAGGTTGTCAATCAGCGGGGTGCTCATTTTTGCCTAAGCCGCCCTTTCGGGTTTTCAACTTAGCGAGCTTTTTATTTTCATTTTTCATTTTTTCATTTTCATTTTCATTCTGTTTTTCATTCTTGCCATTGACCACAGATCATCCTGGGGAGTAACCTGCTTGTAACATGTATTGAGATAGACATTGATAGACATTTAGTCATGCATGTTTCATTGAAATGTACCCTATTGCTCGGGTTTGCTTTCAAAATAGACAGAAAAAGGTTTTTCAATTTTCAAAGATGTTTGTTTCAGACATTGACGTTATCAAATAGAAAGAAAATGTTTTGTATATAACATTGAAAGTGGAAAGAAAAATAGAGTTTCAAACAATAGAAAGGCTCAAATTGATGTAGAAGAGTAAAAGTCAGCCAAAGGCGTGACTTCACGGATTTACAAAGCTTGGAAGATGGTAATTTTATTGGTTGGTGGTACATTGAACACGATGACCGCTACATTTCATAGAAATTTTGAATTCACAAGTACAGAAGCCTCTGATGAAGACGATCATTGACAGTTGCAGATGCCCCAAGGGGTGATGGTGGTTTGCCAGATATAGTTACTTATCTTTTATTGTCAACCTCATTTTTGCATGAACCGCCCTTTCGGGTTTTCGGCTCATCGAGGCGCTCATTCTTGCCTGAGTTGCGTACAATCTCAGCGAGCTTTTTCATATTCATTTTTTTTGTCCCTAACTTTTGCCTGGATCGCCCTTTCGGGTTTTCGATCCGCCGGGAAGCGCATTTTTGCCTAGGCCGCCCTTTCGGGTTTTCGACCTACCACGCTGTTCTTTTCTTTTTAGACAAAGTATTTCTTGACTATATCGGCATTGACAGGATTTGGGAGTTCAACACCATCCATATGTGTAAGAATCAAAGCACCACCAGAGAAAGCCTTCTTGACAACATAAGGACCTTCATAGTTAGGTGTCCACTTGCCCCTTGGGTCGGGTTGCTGACTTATTCTTCTTTTCAATACAAGTTCGCCTTCCTTGAATTCTCGAGGTCGGACTTTCTTGTCAAAAGCATTCTTCATACGTACTTGATACAACTGTCCATGAGTCATAGCATCCATACGTTTCTCTTCAATCAGATTCAATTGATCGTACCGACTTTGACACCATTCAGCCTCAGTTAACTTTGCTTCCATGATCACTCGAAGGGATGGAATCTCCACTTCCAGAGGGAGAACTGCTTCCATACCATATACCAGAGAGAAAGGGGTTGCCCCGGTTGAACTGCGCACTGTAGTACGGTAACCATGCAAGGCAAAAGGTAACATTTCATGCCAGTCTTTGTAAGTAGTGACCATCTTCTGAACAATCTTCTTGATGTTCTTGTTAGCGGCCTCGACTGCACCATTCATCTGAGGTCTATAAGGGGAAGAGTTGTGATGTTCAATCTTGAATTCTTCACATAAAGCCTGCATCATGCTATTGTTCAGATTGGAACCATTGTCAGTAATAATTTTGTTGGGAACACCATATCGACAGATGATGTTATTCTTGATAAACTTGACAACCACTTGCTTGGTCACATTTGCATAGGAAGCAGCTTCAACCCACTTGGTGAAGTAGTCAATTGCCACCAGAATGAAACGATGTCCATTGGAAGCCTTTGGTTCGATTCTTCCAATCATGTCAATGCCCCACATAGAGAAAGGCCACGGGGAAGAGATAACATTGAGAGCATGTGGAGGCACATGAACCTTGTCAGCATAAACTTGACATTTGTGGCATCTTTTGGCATGTCTGTTGCAGTCACGTTCCATGGTTATCCAGTAATAGCCGGCTCTTAACAGCTTTCTTGACATGGCGTGACCCGAAGCATGGGTCCCAAAAGTACCGTCATGTACATCATGCATTAACTTCTCAGCTTCTTGTTTATCAACACACCTCAACAAGACCATATCGTAGTTCCTCTTGTATAGGATTTCTCCGTCCAGAAGGAATTTGCTAGCCCATCTTCTCAAAGTCTTTTTATCCCTGTTGGAAGCACCAGATGGATATTCGCGATTCTGCAAGAATTGTTTGATGTTGTGATACCAAGGCTTTTTATCATTCACATCTCTATCAGCTTGATCTGGCATGTTTTCAATAGTAAACACATGAGCGGGTCTATCAAGACGCTGCACTTTGATTACAGGCACATCATTCCAGTGATTGACACGAAACATAGAAGACAAAGTAGCGAGAGCATCAGCCATCTGGTTTTCATCCCGAGGGATGTGGTGCAGCTCAACTTTTGTAAAATATGTCAACAGACGTCTTGCATAGTCACGGTAAGGGATCAGCTTCTCATGATGAGTCTCCCATTCACCCTTTATCTGATTAATAACAAGTGCAGAATCTCCATAGATGTCAAGGTGCTTAATTCTCAGATCAAGGGCTTCTTCAATGCCCAAGATGCATGCTTCATATTCAGCTATGTTATTCGTGCATTCAAAGGTTATTCGAGCGGTGAAAGGAATGTGGTGCCCCTGCGGAGTCACAATGATGGCTCCAATTCCTTTACCGTAAGCATTAACAGCACCATCAAACACCAATCCCCACTTGCTATTGGGATCTGGCCCTTCATTGATCAGTGGCTCTTCACAGTCTTTTGCTTTCAGATACATAATCTCTTCATCAGGGAAATCAAACTTAATTGGCTGGTAATCATCAAGAGGTTGGCAAGCAAGATGCTCAGCAAGGACACTTCCTTTGATTGCTTTCTGAGCTTTGTACACAATATCATATTCAGACAATAACATTTGCCAACGCGCAATCTTTCCAGTAACAGCAGGCTTTTCAAAAATGTACTTGATTGGATCCATTCGGGATATCAACCAAGTTGTATGATTCACCATGTAATGACGCAGGCGTTTGGCAGCCCAGGCTAAAGCACAACAAGTCTTTTCAAGCATCGTATACCGAGTCTCACAGTTGGTGAATTTCTTGCTCAGATAGTAGATAGCATGCTCTTTCTTACCAGTCTCGTCTTGCTGACCGAGAACACAACCCACTGAATCATCTAACACTGACAAGTACATAATCAAAGGCCTTCCTTCCACTGGTGGGACAAGGATAGGTGGTTCCAACAGGTATTCTTTAATGCTATCAAAAGCTTCCTGACATTCATCATTCCATACAACAGGCTGATTCTTTCTGAGCAATTTGAAGATGGGACCACAAGTAGTAGTCATGTGAGATATGAATCTTGAAATGTAATTCAGACGCCCGAGGAAACCTCTGACTTGCTTTTCAGTTTGAGGGGCCGGCATCTCTCTGATGGCTCGGACTTTGTCAGGATCAACTTCAATGCCTCTCTGGCTGACAATGAAGCCTAGCAACTTTCCAGATCTTACACCAAATGTGCACTTGTTAGGATTCAACCGCAGCTTGTACTTTCTCAGTCTTTCAAACATCTTTTTCAAATACACAACATGCTGCTCTTCATCACTGGACTTCACAATCATATCATCAACATATACTTCAATCTCTTTGTGAATCATATCATGAAACAGAGTGGTCATACCTCTTTGGTAGGTAGCACCCGCATTTATCAAGCCAAACGGCATCACTTTATAACAGAAGGTTCCCCACGGAGTGATGAAGGACGTCTTTTCTCTATCTTCAGGTGACATTCGTATCTGGTTATAGCCAGAGAAACCATCCATGAAGGAGAATACTTTGGATTGAGCAGTACTGTCAACAAGCACATCAATATGAGGCAATGGGAAGTTATCCTTTGGACTGGCTTTATTCAGATCTCTGTAGTCAACACACATTCGAACTTTCCCATCTTTCTTTGGTACTGGTACGATGTTGGCAATCCACTCAGGGTATTCAGCCGTCATGAGGAAACCCGCATCAATTTGTTTTTGTACTTCAGCCTTGATTTTAAGAGCCATGTCTGGGCGAGACCTTCTCAATTTCTGTTTGACAGGAGGACATTCAGGTCTTGTCGGTATCCGATGTTCCACAATCTTGGGATCTAGTCCCGGCATATCTTCATAGGACCATGCAAAGACATCTGGATAATCATGGAGAAGCTGAATGATTTTCTTTTTCACCTTTGGCTCAAGTGCTGCACCAATCTTGATCTCTCGCTTGTTTTCTTCAGTACCCAGGTTGACGAGTTCAATCTCCTCCTGGTGAGGCTGAATGGCTCTTCTTTCTTGCTCAAGCAGTCGAGTGATCTCATACGGTATCTCTTCATCATTATCATCCTCATCTTCAGCTTCATATACAGGGAATTCAAAATTTAGAGGAACCATAGGGTCACTGTGTTCAACGGGTTTATTATGGTTCAATCTGCATAATATGATTGGGATGATTTTAGAAAAAGTTTTTCATGCAGATTTTTGAAATTAATAAGAAAATAACAAATGTTTTGGTTTTTTCTGGCATTACCATTATTTCCAAGAAAAAAGGCACTAAAAAAGTAAAAACAAAGAGTCGTGAGAAAAACGACAACTTTTATTGACAACGGCAATGCCGAAACAAACACGCCCTTACAAAGATATCACTTTCGCCTTGGGCAGAGCGAAAGGATTGTTATTTTGAAAACAAGAAACATGAGCAACAAAACACATTACATGGAAGCATGCATGACTAAAGGAACATCAATGGCTTCCCAATTTCTCACAGTGCCTCCTGGTATAACAAATGCAGGTACGTGGCTTCCTTCAGCAGCATCTTCAGTAATAGCATTGATGAACCCAGCACTGTAGAAGGTTCCCTTTGAAACAGCAGATGTCGGGGAGAATCCAAGGCCCTCTTTACGCTTGTTTTCCAGAATCTGAATCACTTTGCCACAGCCAGCAGCTTGCCCTGCTTGAACAGCCTTCTGGGCATCTTTCAGTGAAGCCATGCTAGCACCAGCCCTCCGGGGTTCTGCACCCTCCACGATCAAGCCTTGAAACGACGTCCCTTCAGCGGACCCTGCTTCAACACAAGAGAAAGATGACACTTGGCTAACCAGATATGCCTCTTCACCATGCACCGTGACAATCTTACCATTCCTCATGAACTTGAGCTTCTGATGCAACGTAGAAGTTACTGCTCCAGCGTCGTGGATCCACGGTCTTCCGAGGAGACAGCTGTAAGAGGCATTGATATCCATGACTTGGAAGGTTATTTGGAATGTCTCGGGTCCAACGGTAATTGGCAAGTCCACTTCCCCGAGAACATCCTTGCGGGATCCATCAAAAGCTTTAACCAGATAACTGCTACCCCTCAGAGAAATTCCATGATGGCTCAATTGCCTTAGCGTGGATTCGGGCATTACATTCAGAGACGATCCAGTGTCTACCAATACGTTGGATATCAGGTCAGATCCACAATGTACTGAAATATGTAGAGCCAAGTTGTGGCGTTTCCCTGCTTCGGGGAGCTCATCGTCACTGAACCCCAAGTTGTTGCAGGCAGTAATATTACTCACTATCCCATCAAACTGATCCACAGAGACCTCGTGGTCAACATAAGCTTGCTCGAGTATCTTCATTAACACTTTCCTATGAGCCTCAGAGCTCATGAGCAGAGACAGGATGGATATCTTTGAAGGAGTCTGTAGCAGCTGGTCAACAATCTTATAGTCACTTTTCTTGATAAGTCTCAGGATTTCGTCCAGATTGGACTCTTCAATAGATTGGCCTGCTGGGCCGGTGTTCTTGTCAACAGGAGGAGCAACTGGTGGAGTTACCGTGGCAATAGGTGTCACCACCTTCTTTTGAAACAAGGGTGGACGGACTTTTCCACTTCTCAGAGTTGTAACTTCACTAGCAACATTATCAACTGTAGCTGGGGATACGAGAGGCACCTCCACTCCGTTCTCAATCATGGTTGCATTGTATTTGTAGGGAATTGCTTTGGTAGAGGTATAAGATACCGGACCAGGTAACCTGATCACCAAAGGCTCAACATTTCTTGTATGAGATGCAGTTTCAACAGGAGAATCATGGAACACTGGCACAATCACACATACATCACTGACGATCAAGTATTTATCATCCATCAGACTCTGGATATCGTTTTGCACAACACAACAGCCCATAGGATTCCGAAGACATTCTGAACAGGAAGCATGATCATGTTTGAACAGAGAAGCCTGGCACAGCTTGACATGTAATGGCACCAAGGGAGTTACGACATTGCGGACATCTAACATGGGATCCTCTTGAGGAACGGGAACCCTTTCAAAGGCCTCAATCATATTGACGGCAGCATGGTTTGGAAGTGGGTTGTCAAGGACGTGAGGAACGCTATTCTCAAAAGTCAACCGTCCTTTTTCTATCAGATCTTTCACAATATATTTCAGGGCAAAGCAACCTTCGACATCATGGCCTTGAGCACCCTGATGGAACTCACATGTCAGATCCTGTCGGAACCTGGGAGGCAATGGATTAGGCGGAGGCTTGCCTGGTCTGGTGACGCAGTGTCCCTTGGCCAGTAGAGTTGGGAGTAGCTCACCGTACCGCATTGGTATTGTTGGAAAAGAGGGTTTGGGTCGGGGACCCTGTTGTTGCTGCCGTTGCTGTTGAGCAGGAGGCTGTTGTTGTGTTTGCTGAGGGATAGCATTGACGGGCATTGGTGGTTGACCCGGTGGCAGAGGATATTGTTGGTAGAATGGTGGGAAGAAGGGATGTTGAGAGTACTGCATGTAGTGATAGGGCAAAGGTAGTTGCATGGCTGCTGCAGACGGGTTACCAGACACCATCCCTACATCAGATTCTTTCCTCTTGTGGTGACCATTGCCATACTTCTTTGGCGCACTGTTTGAAGATTCACCTTTCTCTAGGACAATAATACCATCTCGGACGGCCTCTTCTAGACGGGTTCCCATTGTAACCATATCAGAGAAGTTGTTAGGAGCAGAGACTATCATTCTCTCCTTATATTCCTTCTTCAGAGTCTTCAGGAATGTCTGCGTTAATTCTTCCTCATCAAGTCGAGGAGAAACACGGGCAGCTGCCCCTCTCCACCTTTGAGCATATTCACGGAAGGTCTCATCTGATTTCTGAGATAGGGCTTTGAGAGAGTCCCTGTTTGGTCTCAAACGGGTATTGAATTCATATTGACTTTCAAAAGCAGCAGCGAGTTCCTCAAAAGTATGGATGTTATCTTTGCTCAGACTAGTGTACCAATCTGCTGCATCATCCGTCAAGCTACTCTGAAAGCAGTGGATCATCAGTGCATCATTGTCGGCATAGTTAGCCATCTTTCGGACATACCGGATAACATGGTTATGTGGGCAAGAAGTCCCATTGTATTTGTCAAATTCTGGCTCTTTGAATTTCTTAGGAACCTCAAATCGGGATACCAAGCACAGATCACGAGCTTTGGCAGGGGCACCATTGTTTCCTCGGCTAGCCTTGACCTCACGGAGTTCTCCAGCCAACTCCCTTAACTGTCTCTTCATAGTTTCCATTGCGGGATCTTGTCCACGTGGAGCGTCAACATCAATCACCTGTTGCACAGTGTGTACAATAGGGTCGGTAACAACGGTAGTCACCTGAGGCATAGCAGTAGACACAGGAATCTGTCCTTGCCCAGCAAAACCAGAGACACCAGCGGCAGTATTAGGAGAGTAGTAAGCTGAGAGGCCATAAGGACGGCAGTTGGGCATAACAAAACGAGCATCAGTAGCCACAGTAGACAGTGGGATAGAGGGAATCACCTCAGCAGTAACTGGAACAGAAGTGGCTGGTTGTTCCTGTGCAGCCATCATAGCGGACATAGCATCATGAGCCTTGGCCAAGTCTTCTTTCATAGCAGCCAATTCGGCACGGAGCTGAGCATTCTCTTCTTCAAAGTTAGCCATTATCCTTCTCTTGTGAAATCTTGTCTGATGAATTCTATCTGGTTGGTAGACTTTGCGAACACGAGCCACTTTTCAGACTGCGGCGAACAAAACCAGGAGGCAATGAGCACGAGAGAAGTTTTTTTGTGGCCAATGAATGCATATGATGCATGAAATGCGTTAATGCATATGCAAAAAAGACTCTTTTTAGGTTATCGAAGGGTTTTAGACAAATTATAAACTCGTAAACATTACTAAACAACAATTAACAAAAACGGGGATCAAACAACTAACATATAGTTTTACAAGACAATTTTAACATAAACAAAAGGAAATAACAACAGGAAATGGAAATCCTCAAGCATAGGAAATGGAAGCGTCGTCCTCAGAGTCGGACTCATAGCTGCAGTATCGTGCGTAGAAGTCACGGGCACCTCTAGCTCTCTTGGAGTCCCTCATAAGCAACCTGTCTTTCTCCTCGATCTCTCTCTTAGCCTTAGCTAACTCTTTCTTCAGTGTCAAGACCTCATGAGTCTGCTGCTCACCTTTTCCATCCAAAGTCATGATCAAGTTCTCAGCCTCATAGTATCTAGCCCTCCACTGATGCTTCTCCCGACTCTCCATAGCTAGATGCTCCTGATACATCTCCTGGGTAGGTGGGAGTAGAGGCAAAGGCATGGTAGGGACAGATGCAGACACATATCTCATAGAGGGGTAAAGCGTACCAGCCTCCTCAGCTCGGTTTATCACCCACTGTGTATAGGCCTCATGAGCGATACCGGACCTCACACCCATATGCTTTACCTCTTTCTTCCGAAGTTTGGTCCAAGCTTGCATGAAATCTTCTCTAATGCCTGTGGGAGCATTGGAGTAGTGAAAGAAGTAATGGAGCTGTAGCAAGATTGATGGGTTTATCCTTCATCGGGAAACCGAATTGTCGCAAAGCAAGCTCCGGGTTATAGTTGATTCCACCCCGGGTACCAAGAAGAGGTACATTAAGAAACTTTCCACCACCAAAGATAATTTCCTTGACCCTAGAAGCGGGAGTGAGCCAAACCACTTCATTAGGAGTGAGAGCCATAATCCTCTGTGAAATAGACCAATTCCTCGGATTGTCGTGGAAAGACTGCGGAAGGTGCGAAATAAACCACCTATAGAGGAGAGGCACACAACAAAGAATGTATCCACGACCTTTGCTGGAACGATCGTGAATAGCATGGTATGTGTCAGCTAGCAAAGTAGGAACCGGATTCTTGGAGTGGAAGATCATAATAGCATTCATGTCCACGAAGCCATCAAGATTTGGAAAGAGAATAAGCCCATAGATGAGAAGTGCAAGAATAGCCTCAAGAGTGTCCTGACAAGTGGTATTGAGGTTGGCTTTCCCAAGAAGATACTCTGAAGTGAACCCTCGGATGCGTGCCTTAGTGACGAGATTCTTGGAGACATCGGTGGTCTTGAGATGGAGATCTTTAGCAATAACCAATGGAGGAGGAGGATCTTCAGGTCCCGAGAAAGGTATCCCCTTAGCAATAGATAGACCTGTCAAGGAAGAATAAGCCTCTAGAGTAGGCACCAACTGAAAGTCTGGGAAAGTGAAGCACCGATACCCTGGATCATAGAATTGCACCAGAGTGTGCACCAGCTTCTCATCCACATTAGTATGGAGAATAGGAAGTAAAGCCCCGTAACGACGTCGGAACCCAGTCGGATCCTCAATCTTGAGTGCCAAATCTCTCAAACTAGCCAAATCCACTTCCTTGAACTTGTAGGACTTAGTCATCTTCATCCCTACAATGTTTACAAATTCAACTTGTCTAAGCCCTTCGATAACGATGCATGACAAAAAGTTTATGCATGTATGCATGTATGCATGAATGCATGATTATGTTCAAGTTCGGAGAAAACATGGTGGGTTTGAAGTTCAAAGTCGAGGAGTCATGGGTGGACACGGTGTCCGGTGAAACTAGGGTTTTAGGACAATAGTAACCGGGTTCTAAAAAGGTTCCCAAGTTGCAACCTCTCCGACGTATCTCATGGTGTCACGAGTCAACACTCGCTCCATGATTATACGTGGAAGGTCTAACTTGAGTGTAGTATCGCGTGACGACTAAAACTCGAGACGACACCCGGTTTAGCCTCCGCACTACATCCTAGAAAATGGCCATGGATGGGTTTGGTTATCTATGGTTCATAGCGTCATAGAACAATTAGAAGCAAAGTGCCTAAACGCGACAACTCGCGCCGACAACATCACCCCCAAAATGCCTCAGCTATGTGGGATTGATCGCATAATCCAAAACACGAGGCAACCCCCGGAATGAATTGTCGATTATATCCCCCCTAAATCCTAAGTTCACTCAGCCCGGGTGCAGGACTTTTGATATTCTCACCCCACACGTTTGCAAGAAATTAAACATTTATTCACATAAGAAAGCAAGTAAAAGAAGCAAGTAAAAATACAAGCGCAAACGTGGAAATAAAAACTAGGCGTAACTCTCGAATCTCCCCAGTGAAGTCGCCAGCTGTTTTATCTTGGTTTTCGGGTGTCAAACATTGATTACGTTTGAACCTTTTAAACCGGTGATATCTTATTTTTTCTTGGGAAGGGAAAAAGTAAGCAAAACCCTTGAGAATCGAGGTCCGGGAGTTGTTTTCGCTACGGGAAGGTGTTAGGCACCCATAACGACTATAGTAACCTATAGGAACCGTCTTTAATTTCTACGCGCGCGCTTTATTTTTAAATGCTATTTGAAAATGTTATTTACACCTAAAATTTGCTAAGTGAAGAATTGGAGGGAGAAGAATGTTTTTGGATTTTTATTTTAGTTGAATTGAAGGAATTTTGTTCCTTGCCTACGTACCCGTTTAAGGGATCAAATCCACCGTAGTTCTCTTCCAAAAAATGTTTTTGTTTTTGTTGGTTGATTTTAAGTTTGAAAATGGATTTTGGAAGAATAGAAAGAGGCCTCAAGGGCATGAGATTAGGAAATAGTGAGGTTGGATTAGTGAATTGCAAAAGAAGTCAAAGTTTGATTATTTTCATTGAAATTTGATTAAGAAAATGGAAAAGAAAATACAATGGGATGTTGGACCCCAAGGTTTATTTGGGAAAAGCTTTGAGTGAAGTTGTTCACATTTGTTTGGAAAATTGGTTTTTTCCTAAGTATAAGTCCTAGGCATTCATCTAAACATACAATCCTAAACATACATCTAAACATGCATATTCTAGCTATATAGTGATGTGTGTGCGTGTGTCGGTGCTTGTGTCGGTGTACATCATTAGAGTCCATTGTCCTTTACACCATACCCTAGATACATTCTATGGCCTCTTTGCCAAGAAATTAAAATGACATGAAAGTAAAATATTACAAAACCTCTAAGTATTTACATTTTGAACTTGGCATGGAATTGAAACCTAAAATGCAAGAAACTAGATGAAGAAGAAGATGAAGTGGGAATGCTTATGATGAATATGAAACATGAAATGGAAAGGTTAGTAGCATAGAGCAATATTAAAGGAAATAAAGCAAGAGAAACACTAGGACATAAAGGATAGAAAATAAAGGCTAAGGAGTGCAAATATAGCTAAAATTTGTTCATAAAAAATGCAAGAACCAAGTGACCTATAATTCTCACATTCCAATTCCATTTCAAAAGGTTTATAATAAAGTCTTGGAATGGGAATTAAGACCATATGATTTACTTGGCATTTAAAACAAACTTTACCATACTTGCATTATCTATTCACACAAGTAACTTGTAAGCTAAGTAACTAACTAAAATTCACATACAAGTATCAAAACCCTGTTCAAACAGTGGCTAAACGATTATAGGCGCTCATATTATGTATCACAAACATACATCAAGGACAAGAAACAAAGTTGGACCAATTTTCACCACTTTTTAACATAAAATTCAAGAAAATAACACTAAAATTGTCTATATACTTTTTATCAAAATTTCCAGTGGAAAAGTATTAGAAAAACACCAAGAAAATATCAAGAAAGCATGGAAAAATGGTTTGGAATTTTTAACTAAATTTTTAAAGCATGAAGAAGTGCAAATAGCAAGAGACAGTGACAAGAATAGCAAAAAACAAAGAAACACGCAGTAAGACTAGGCCCAAACCCAAGCCCAAGAGAGGAACGGATCCTGGATCCTTCAGGAATCACAGAAGGCCGTTGGATTGATCCAACTGGATCAACCCTCAGATCTAACGGCCAGGACGCAAAGCCAGTGGTCCAAGACTGAACCAAACCGGTTCAGTCTGTTTATAAAAAGTCTTGAAGACCGGTTCATTTCATTTTCCCATTCGTTTCTCTCTCTTCTCTCAGATTTCTCTCGTTCTCTCTTCTTCTCACCCTAACCCTAGCGGCGCCGTTCATGGCATTCACACATCGAACATGATTTTGGACTATGAACTATGAATCAACACTCAAATTAAACATAGAATGGACACGAAACACTTCGATCTTGCTACTTTTCTGAAGAAAGTTGTTTGAACCGTTCGATTTTGACTTTTTGGAGAACAAGAGTTCGAAACGTTTCGATCTACAAGTTCTTTGAAGACGAGCGTTCAAAACGTTTCGATCTACATGTTTCTACAGGTTTGATTTTGGATCCTTACGTTTTTAGGGTTTCAACTTTCTTTTCGAATTTTTCTGAATCAAAACCCTAATTCGAACTACTTTCTTCATTAATCATGGATTTGAATCTCAATTGATGAAATAAACGGTGAATTTTGGACGATTCATATTTCCAGGGTTTCGTTCGAACTTCTTCGAATCTTTTTCAAAATCTTTCTTCAATTCACCGTTTATTCTTGATTTCAAACCTTCGATGATGATTTCGAAGCAAAAACGAGAAGGTTTTTATGAATATACCTGGATTTGTTTGGAGATTCGAACGTAAGATCCTTGAGCGAGCTTCGGGACCGAAAATAAATCGGTGTTTTGATCTTTCTCTTCTTCGAACTGTGATCTTGCTTCAATTTCCCCTTTCTTCTCTCTCTGACCTTCGTCTTGTGATCGCCTACGGGCTTGAATTGCAAGAGGAAGAAGGAAAACGTTCGATGATGATGATTTTCGTAGAAAATCTCTGAGAACGAACCAAACTCAAAAGAACTTCGTTGAATTTTTATGCCTCCGTTTTGATTTTTCAAAAGTTCATACTGATTCTGTGTGTTTGATGATGAATGTGGTGGAACTGGTATGAAACTGAGAATTTTTGCGGTGGTTTTGATTCTGTTACGGTGGTTTTGGATTCTGTTACGGTGGTGATGGAATTCTGTTACGGTGGTGATTGGAGAGAGAAATTCTGTTAGAGTTTTCTGATGGTGATGTGTCACTGAGTAATTGGGAAAGTTCTGTGTAATTGGTGATGTGGCCTCAATTTATAGGCCAAGTGTAGTGTTCTGGACCAATAGCCTTGTGACACCTGGAACTGAACTTGAAATAATTCGGCCTTGGACTATTTTTGGACTTGGGGACCTGTTTGCAATTTTGAGAAATAAAGGACTGACCTGCAAAAAATAAGAACTTAAAAAGAGATGACCTGGACACAAAAAGGACTATCTTGCAATATTTGGGACTTTAGGACTAAAGTGCAATTTTGACCAAAAAGACTTAAACGAAATTTGACCTAATATAAACATAAAAATAATAAAAAAAAAAGGGTCTTAAAATAAGGGAAAATAACATGAAGGACCAAAGTGCAATTTTTAGGAACTTTAGGACTTAGAAAAAAAACTAAAATAAAATTGGAATAAAAGGGTAATTTGACTAAACGTAAAGTGAAACGTTTAAAATTTGACAAAACGGACTAAAACGAACCAATGGCCTAAATGAGGTACTTTAAAGTACCTCTCTGCCGAAATTTCGTGTGAAATGACCAAAATGCCCCTGGGGGCTAAAACGACTAAAAATGACTCAGATGCAATTGGAAAAAAAATGGATTTTTAACAGAAATTGAATCAGAGACTCATACAAGCAAAATTAAAAGACTCAGAGACAATTTTTAGGATTTAAACAGTGACTTGACACTTGAAATGACCAAAATGCCCCTAGGGGCAAAACTGACTCAAAATGACTTCAAATGCAAATTTTGGAATGGATTTTGACATAGAATGAAACAAAGACTTATTCAACCTATTTGAAAGGACTCAAACAAAATTTTGAAAGACTGAGAGAAATTTGACATAGGAAATGACTAAAATACCCTTGCATGTACATTTTGCAAATATCATTGAAATAACATGCAGAGAAAGGTGCAATTGATCAGAGCCAGTTCAAGTGGCTTATAATGCAAGAAAAGAAAAATTGACTAGTATTTTTAGGTCCAAAATTAGGGTATAACAAGCACCATACTCACTCTTTGACTCAGCACGAGCAGCAGCATTTGACATGCCCAACAACCTGGTCATCTGTGTAATCCCATGTGCCCGATCCACTACAGCGTCATGGTCCAGCATGCGGCTCTGAATAGGAAAGTGGAGGAGATTAGACACATCGTCCAAAGTGAACGTCATCTCCCCCACATGTAGATGAAAACTAATGGTCTGCGTGTGCCACCTCTTGCATAGAGCACGTATCATGGCATGGGTCACACTCGAATACCCGATGTATATCAGATCATGTAAGCCAGACGCCTCCACAGGATCCCAAAACCACCTCAAACCCTCCTCCGGCTTAGAAATCACTCTCACCTTTCTCCCTGAATTTATACACTTATACTCCTGATCATACCACTTCTGAAAATCAAATTAATTAAGACATTATCATTACAAATTTTAATCACTTTAAAGAATTTAAACACTTACACTAAATTTTTTTAAGAATTTAAACACTTACATCATTATGGTTCACCCAAAGAGGTATCCCCACATGCTTCGCGTAGTCTGACAACAATAGCGTGGTCTCAGGACCTCCAGGAAAGGGAGGCGCTACAATAGGCACGACAGGTGCCACCTCAGCGCGACGACGTTGCCTAGGCTCGGGCTCAGGCTCAGGCGCAGTCGCATGCACATGACCGTCGTCATCCTCTGCGTCAAGATTCTCAGCCTCTGCCATATCCTCGCCCTCTTCCACCTCCTCTGTCCTAAAATAATGAGATGCCTCCTCCTCCTCCAGCTGATAAAACATAGCCTCCTCCCCCATCCGATCATATCCCTCAAATCCCTCCGCATACCCGGCATACTCATGCGCTTGTGTCGGATCAACCACCTGGGAGTAATCCATCTGTGACTGTGAACCCGACCCCTCTTCTCCACCTATCCTTAAGTCCCTAGGTCTCCAGGCCTTTGGAACATACGAGTTTTCAACCTCCAGCTCCTTCCGATGGCTATTTGTCATAGCAAATTTACCTCTGTGCACCCTACCCTCTTTAATACGCCGCTTCCGTGCGTCCTCCTCCCCAGCCATATCTATACAAAAACAAATTAAAAATAACATAAATAAGTGGACAATGTATTTACGCATTTCCTAAAAACTATACACTTTTACGGTGACACAACCTAAGGCATGGAACAATGGATCTAACCCTCACATTATACACAACACCAAAATGCAGGTAACATATCACCAAAACAAACTTATGCATTCATCAAACTTAATATAACATATATACATTCATCATACTTTATGTAAAGTATAACATTATGTAATTCTTCAAACTTGCCAAAAAAATTAAAAATCCAAGCTTAGAATCATTATAACATATATACATTATAAAATTTAACATATTTGCAAAAAAATTACACAAAAAAAGTATGATTATCTCACGTAGGCATTTCATCAAACACCTTAAGTGCATTCTAAATTAGTAGCATAATTAGTGAAATTTCAACTTCTAAACAACTACATTCTACCTATACTTACTCTAATCAACAATTCCAGCAAAAACAATACATTAAAACATCTAAACCATCCTTAATTTGCAATTTTCTAACCTAACCTAAACACTAAAATTTTGCTAAAATTATAAAAACTAACACCCTAAACAACCTACATTACATGTAAATAGGGAGAAAAGAACTTACTAGTGATTTACTTGAAGAAATTAGGTTCAAATTCGTGCAATTGAAGTTTGGAGAAATTTGGAAGAAAGAGTTGAGTAGTGTTGTGTTTCTGGAAAATGGAATATTGATACTTCTGTTCCTGTTTATTCGCAGAACGCAACGGTAGTTAACTACCACTGGCCTCAGCGGTAGTTAACTGCTGCCGGTTAGCAGAACAGTAGTTAACTACCGCTAGGGGCATTTTGGAATTTTTCATGTGTTAATAGGACATTTTTGAAGTCAAAACAACAATTTTCAATATCTTTAAGATCAGTAACATGCCCAACCCTAAGCATTGGTCTGGGGTGTGGCGGCCTCCAGGTCCACAGAGTGCCCAATTTTTTTATAGCGAGTGATGATGACAAGAAATAATATAGGTTTTGAGTCATCAATTATTATCATTTTAACAATAGAATAGGAAATTTATGTTAGTTTTGTTCTAATTTTATTAATGAATTCATTCAAAAAGACATGAACGATCGAAATACTGAAACTTAAATATGATTGTGGTCCTTGAGCGGTCTTTCTCTTTTATTTTTTATTTTTTTGTTTTTTCTCTCCCCAAAATAGAAGAAAGAGATAATTAATGGGAGCTTCTTGATGTTGTTGCTTTGTGCAAAAATAAACATGTGCATAATGTTATTGAAAAACTTGATATGTGAATAGTAGAGATATGGAAAAAAATGGATGGTGGTGGGAGGGCATTACGGTAGAAAACGAGTCTGGTATTAAGTAGAAGTCGTTGTGTGATGAACGACGGTGATGGGTGAACGACAGGGTGGAGTAGAACGGCAATATAGAGAACGAGGTGTGATGTGACAAGTGTGATGATGACGGCGTCACTACAAGAAATTTGCCATATAGCAACGGACACCTTTAGCAACTGTCAACAGAACCGTCGGTATAGATGAGTATTGCCGTTGCTATAGGGTCTCTCGATAAACGCGCCCAACTTTCACCAAAATTTCTTTTCCTCCAAAACAACCCGCTCTTTTTTCACTCTCTCTTATAACTTTTTCACCTTTTTCTTTCTCACAACAAAATAACAAAAATCACCTTCTCTCCAAACCTTAATCGATCCTCAAAACCAAATTCTTCTCCATCCTTGTCCTCATAATCCATCCTTCCTAACCACCGCTTTTCTTCGTTAGCACCGCCGCTTCCGCTCTTCTCTCTGAACCCGTGTTTCCTTTATAAGCACAACCGCTTCTCTGATCCTCTGAACCGGTGTTTCCTCAATCTCCTCCATCTTTCTTTTCTGATTCTCGGAATATGATATACGTCTCCCTCTTTGGCGATTGCAGTGACCTTATTTAAAAATTACAAACATGCCACTTAGTTTTCTTTTCTCAAACGGGATATGATATACGTCTCCCTCTTTGGCGATTGCAGTGACCTCCATCCATTTCCCCGTCAAGCCATGCCGCGACCGTTGCCTTCTCTAACTCTTCATCAAACTCGAAGCCCTCACTAATCTCACTTGTCTTATTCTCTTCTCCCTATATAGTTCTCTGACTCCTCTTCATTTGTCTCCATCTCTCCCACAAACCTAACCGAGTAAGTGTAAATTATTTTTGTTTTTGTTTGGTACTTACACAGCTCCGATATCCTATTGTTTGTTGATGAATTTGGTTTTTTATTTGGTTTTCAATTTCAATTTTCTTATAACCCTAATCAAATCAAAAGGGGAATAATTTCAATTTCTATCTTGCTTCTCAATTATTTCTATCTTGCTTCTCAATTGTAATGTTGATTTATAATAGTTTGAACTACTAACTTGCTTATTCTTACCCTTTAACATTGCCAAGAGCCTCACAAAAATGTCTTACTGATACAAAAGAAAGTGTAATACTATATTTGAATGAAACAATTTCTATCTTGCTTCTTCAATTGTAATTGATTTATAATAGTTTTGAAGTACTTGATTGCTTATTCCTACCATACCATACCAATACAGCCATACCAATACAGAGACATAGTTGATTTTGAAACTGAAATTCACTTCATTATGAGTCTTTTAACAATATATGATTATATCATTTTTGATAAGTGCATGTCTTGGTTCCGAGTCAGTTATTGATGATTTAATACGAATGGTGCTGGGATCCGACGGGGTGCCTAGCTATGAAGATGGAGAGATGACAGTAGTTTTGTGGGACTGTTATGTTGTTTCTGCGGCTGCTAACTGCTCTCTGCAACTTGTGTTTTGTTTCCTGCTCTTTGGATTTTACTGGAGCATGCTGATATTGGATTTTATTTTAAGCTTTGGTTTTAGAGTTTTTTTAGTGTATCAGGTGAGCATAGCAGTTGCTGGTGTTTTAAGTGGGTATGTTGGTGCCTTTGTGTGGCTTTTCGGTTTCCTTATGTACCAGTAGACTTGGTTTGGCTTCTTTATGTATTTGTACTCCTTATGTACCAGTGGACTTGGTTTAGCTTCTTTATGTATTTGTACAATTGGAAACAGTCCTATCCTTGTTCAGGTGGAGTGTATTAATAAATTTACAGTTTATAAAAACAATATATATATTTTAGTATATTTGATAGCGGCCATCCCAATTTTTTTTATCTGGCTCCGCCACTGTTTCTTTGTAGAACATTGAAATTTTGGATCTTAGTTTTCAGGCCCAAAGCTCAGACAAGTCTCTTTGTAGAGTTTCAGAAAGTTCCAATTTTTACGAACCAATTTTTGGTGGGTGAGGTTTGAATTTGATTGATCTACTTCATATTGAATTCAATGGTTTTCAGAAATTTCTAATTTTCAGGCGAGATTGTATGAAATCTAGTGATGGGTCATTTTTTTTTTTTATATTTCTATATAGTAAATGAGTGGTTTCATGTTAACTAAATGTGTCATAGATTGTGTTTCTTGGTTTTTAGAGAATGGAATTTTAATTGCCCTGAATATGGATATTTTTTCTGCTACATTTGCTTGAACCTTGAGATTTGGAGAATTGATTTTGTTCTTCTCTATTGCAGCTTTGAAGGGTTCATACTTGAAAATATGATAAGGTTATTCTAATGTTAAAATCTATCTTATTCATAATGAATTTAAGATAGGCGCAATTTATTTTTTATTTTTTTCATTTTGGTCATGGAACTTATATACAGGAGGAGTTTGTTGAGCCTGCTGATCTTGATGCTAAAGATAAGAGATTAATGTCAATGACTCTTGCAGGTACTACTTGAAATGCTTCAAAATTCCTCGTGAGTTTGAAATTCTTCTCTGCATATTTGTTTTTTACACATACAACAATTATAATACTTTTGACATGATTGTCAAACATTTGCAGCCGTGCATATTATTATGACCTTGTAAAAGGAAATTCAATAGTTGTTGGTATATTAGGTTTACATTTCTTTGATTTTTTTTGCATCTGTTGGATAGTAACTCAGGAACTGTTCTACACATTAGTTATTTGGTAACTGATGAGTTGAATTTTAACCAAAAAAATCTACGTTGTTATTACTTTTTTATTAGTAAAAGTGTCTCTTCACCCCGTAATGCATTTTTTTATGCTGTAGATAATTACTTTATCCCATAGTGATTATCTCTAAACTCCATTCGTTGGATAATGTTTGAAAACTTTGAGTTGTGCTTTTAGCACTCTTAGGTTTCTGAGGTGATTTAAATATGAAGTTTCTTTTGATCTGAAGTCTTGTAAATTCATCTAACTGTTACGGTTATTGATTTGAAATTAGTTTTTTTTTTCCGATTTGAAACAGAGAAATGGCACTTGAAGGCCTTTGTTTGCTTAAAATTGAAAATCAAATTGATGGTTTGAAGTACCCCAAACTTGGTATGATGTTGGATTATATTCTTCGGCGTCGGCCAAAGTTATTGGAGTCCACTGAAATTAGAGACCAGCACCTTCTTTTTCCTTCAAGCACATATGTTGCCATGGTCAAATTTTTAATGAAGTGCTTTGAGTCAGAGTTGGAGAGAAATAAGTCCTTAGAAGGATCGACTAAACTTGTGTCATCAGTCAAGACATTATGTGGTTCCTAGAACACTCTATGTCATTTGAAGGCTCTGTTGAGTTGCATGTTACTTCTTCCAAAGCATTACTTATAATTGGTTCACATATGCCAGAGGTCAGATGTTATAGTTTCTTTATTGCTTTCTTTTTGTGTGGTGTGTTTGGTTTTGTTTCCTGTTGGGGTGTTGTGTTTGTGTTTAGGGGCTGCATTTTGCTCCTTAGCAATTGATATGTCTGAAATTGAAATTATTATTGCAGGTTTGCTACTAGGCTGATAGGGGTTAAGAGAATGCTAAATTTCAAAAGAATAAGAACGGAGAGCACATTTAATCGAGTGTGGTACAAGAGAATTCCATTATACAGCTAATGAAGGTCTTGTCAATCTTATGTTGCAGTTTCGTGTCAATGCTTCTTCATGTTATTTGGCAGATCTTCTATGATCCATCACCATCACTGTTATACCCTAATTTTGGACCTAAAAATACTAACTCAATTCTTCTTATCTTGCATTATAAATCATTTGAACTGTCTCTGATCAATTACATCTTTCTCTGCATTTTATTTCAATGTATTTGCAAAACTCACATAGAAGGGTATTTTAGTCATTTCTTGTATTTAACTCATTTTAACCCTTGAAATTTGTTTGAGTCTTTTAAATTGGTTTGTATAAGTCCTTGCTTCAATCTCATGTCAAAATTCATTTTAAAAATATCAGTTGAGTCATTTTTTAGTCAGTTTAGCCCCTAGGGGCATTTTAGTCATTTCCTATGTTAAAATTTCTTCCAGTCTTTTAAAAATTTGTTTGAGTCCTTTCAAATAGTTTGAATAAGTCTTCATTTCATTCTATGTCAAAACCCATTTCAAAAATTGCATTTGAAGTCATTTTGAGTCAGTTTTGCCCCTAGGGGCATTTTGGTCTTTTCATGTGTCAAAACTCTGTTTAAACTCTTAAATTTGTCTCTGAGTCTTTTAATTTTGTTTGTATAGGTTCTTGCTTTAATTTCCTGTTAAAAAACCATTTTAAAATTACATCTGAGTCATTTTTAGTCGTTTTAGTCCCTAGGGGCATTTTGGTCATTTCACGTAAAAATTATGATTCATTTTAATCTGCTTTGTTGCTTTTAATCGTCTCGCTTTACGTTAATTTTCAATTTACTTTTTTCAATTCAATTTTAGTTTTAATTTTCATTTTTGTCCTCGTACTTTTGTTATTTGCATTTTAATCCTTTTTTAAAGTTTGTTAGAGTCAAAGTTAAGGTTTGTTACAAGTCAAGTGCCACATGTCATTGTTTCATTGGTCCAAGCATTCCCACATCACCTATAAATAAGTCAAAGTCATGGTCAAGGTTCAACACTAATCATTTTTACACAAAAATTTCCCAAAAAATTCCAAAAAACCATTTTTTTTAATTATTTTCTCTCCCATTTTTCTCCTCCACCACAACTAACTTTTTCCACCACCTCTAACCACCCTAACTAACTTCCTCCACCACAATTTTTATCTCTAACAAACTTCCACCACCACCAAACTTCCATAACCACCACACCTCCACCATAATCCACCATTATCAATCCATTTTGTAATCATGTTCAACAACACAAAGCCTTCACACACACTCCTATAAGCAATTCGGTTGCAACCAACAACAAATTCATCAACACCATCGCAAATCAGCACCAAACACAGCAACCGTCAACAAAACGCCACCGAAAATGACGACGTCGCTTCCATCGCCGGCGAGTCCTCACCAAGAAGAGATGCCATGTCAAAATAAGGATGCACTTCAAGCAAGAAATTGAAAATTCACGGAGGTTGGGAATGGAACTTCCTCACGCGACGATAACGGCTCAACCGAACGTGGAACTGGAGTTGCCAAAACCGCTGATACGAAGAACAACAAGGAAGGAGTATCATCTTGTTTTCTTCCTTTAACATCTCCAGATCTTAACTGATCCGAGGAGGTAGCGTTTCTTGTTCCCTTTATTCACCTTTCTTTCAAAAAATTCGTAGTTAAAGTGCTAGATCCATGCCATGTCTTTGATGATCTTTGAAAATTGTTTTGAAAATCGAATAGAGGAGGAGAAGAGAATCATTTTGATGTAAAAAGTTTGGGAAACGGCGGGGTTTTCGAACTCCGGCACGGTGGTGCATCACCGGCCACCGTGCCGGAAAACTCAAACTCAACGGAGAAGAAGGAGGAGTAAGGTGGCGCTGTTTCTTTTAACATGGGGAGAAGTTTCTCACGTTTTTGAAAGAAAGAAAAGGGGAACAAACAAGATGTCTTTTTACCATCAATTTTCCTTTTATATTATAACCCTTTTTCTTAACCCATGTCCATAACCCATGGTTTTGACCCATACCCACCAACCCATGTCCATGATCCATGAAACCTAAGCCCAATGATTGCCTTGTGCCATGCCTGGACACGTTTTGCTACATACACCCCCCATTCCTGTGCCTTTTAATTGTTTTCTTGCTGTTCATACCCCCAAGCATGTGTTTTGTTGCCGAAAAATTCCAAATTAATTCATACGCTTTTCTTCTATCTTTTGTGGTCTTTTATGATATTGGTTGTGTTGAAAATTGATAAAAAAATTAGTGTGGTGTTTTCTTTCTTTAATTGTGAGATTTTATGTTAAAAACTTGTGGTTTTTTGCCTAATTTCGATTCCAATTCTTGGTGGATATTCTTGATTCATGATATATAATTTTTTGCGAAGGTTTTGCTGCTATTTGAATGTGTTTTTGCTGTATGTGTGTGTATTGTGCCTAGTTGCTTGCTTTGCAAGATTTGTTTGTGAATAAATAATGTAAAATATGCTTAAATTCACTATTAAAATGCATGGTCTATCACGTCCCTTTGGTCCCCATTTTACAATCTGAGTTCATGTCTTTAAAATGTGTTAAAAGGTGAGGATCATAAGTCATGTGAACCTTGCATTTTGTAGTAGGATTTTAGCTCTATTTTGCATCATTTTCGCTATGTTTTTGTGGTAATTTCTTTGCATTTGTTATAGTAATTTTTACTTGCTTTTACTTCTTGATGTTGTCATGTGCTACTAACCCTTTTGTTTCATGTTTCTTAAGCATCCTATCCTCCATTTCCACTTTATTTCTTGCACTTTAAAATTTCATGCAAAAATTAGAATGTAAAGATTTAGGAATTCTTGTACAATTTTACTTTCATGCTTTTAATTTCTTGGCAAAGAGGCCATAGAATGTATCTAGGGTATGATGTAAAGGACAATGGACTCTAATAATGTACACCGACACAAGCACCGACACATGCACACACTTCACTTTAGATATGTAGCTAGAATATGCATGTTTAGATGTATGTTTAGGATTGTATGTTTAGATGAATGTTTAGGCTTTTACACTTAAAAAAAATCATCAATTTCCAAAAAAATATGAACAAACATCATTCAAACAATTTTCAAAATAAACCTTGGGATCAAAATCCCATTGTATTTTCCTTTTTCATTTTCTTAATCAAATTTCAATGAAAATAATCATGTTTAGACCATATTTTGCAAATGACTAATTCAACCTCACAATTTCCTAATCTCATGCCCTTGAGGCCTCTTCCTATTCTTCAAACTCCAATTTTCAAACTTAAAATCAACCAACAAAAACAAAAACATTTTTGGAAGAGAACTACGGTGGATTTGATCCCTTAAACGGGTACGTAGGCAAGGAACAAAATTCCTTCAATTCAACTAAAATAAAAATCCAAAAACATTCTTCTCCCTCCAATTCTTCACTTAGAAACTCTTAGGTTTAAATAGCATCTTTCAAAATAGCATTTAAAAATAAAGCGCGCGCGTAGAAATTAAAGACGGTTCCTATAGGATACTATAGTCGTTATGGGTGCCTAACACCTTCCCGTAGCGAAAACAACTCCCGGACCTCGATTCTCAAGGGTTTTGCTTACTTTTTCCCTTCCCAAGAAAAAATAAGATATCACCGGTTAAAAGGTTCAAACGTAATCAATGTTTGACACCCGAAAACCAAGATAAAACAGCTGGCGACTTCACTGGGGAGATTCGAGAGTTACGCCTAGTCTTTATTTCCACGCTTGCGCTCTTTTTACTTGTTTCTTTTACTTGCCTTCCTATGTGAATAAATGTTTAAATTCTTGCAAACGTGTGGGGTGAGAATATCAAAAGTCCTGCACCCGGGCTGAGTGAACTTAGGATTTAGGAGGGATATAATCGACAATTCATTCCGGGGGTTGCCTCGTGCTTTGAATTATGCGATCAATCCCACATAGCTGAGGCATTTTGGGGGTGATGTTGTCGGCGCGTGTTGTCGCGTTTAGGCACTTTACTTCTAATTGTTCTATGACGCTATGAACCGTAGATAACTAAACCGAGTGTTGTCTCGAGTTTTAGTCGTCACGCGATACTACACTCAAGTTAGACCTTCCACGGATAATCATGGAGCGAGTGTTGTCTCGTGACACCATGATATACGTCGGAGAGGTTGCAACTTGGGAACCTTTTTAGAACCCGGTTACTATATCCTAAAGCCCTAGTTTCACCGGACACCGTGTCCACCCATGACTCCTCGACTTTGAACTTCAACCCACCATGTTTTCTCCGAACTTGAACATAATCATGCATTCATGCATACATGCATACATGCATAAACTTTTGTCATGCATTGTTACCGAAGGGCTTAGACAAGTTGAATTTGTAAACATTATAGGAATGAAGAGGACTAATTCCTACAAGTTCAAGGAAGTGGATTTGGCTAGTTTGAGAGATTTGGCACTCAGGATTGAGGATCCGACTGGTTTCCGACGTCGTTACGGGGCTTTACTTACTATTCTCCAGACCAATGTGGACGAGAAGCTTGTGCACACTCTAGTGCAATTCTATGATCGGGACTATCGGTGCTTTACTTTTCCGGACTTTCAGTTGGTGCCTACTCTAGAGGCTTATTCTTCCTTGATGGGTTTATCTATTGCTAAGGGGATACCTTTCTCAGGACCTGAAAATCCTCCTACTCCATTGGTTATTGCTAAAGATCTCTATCTCAAGACCACCGATGTCTCCAAGAATCTTGTTACTAAGGCACGTATCCGAGGGTTCACTTCAGAGTATCTTCTTGGGAAAGCCAACCTCAACACCACTTGTCAGGACACTCTTGAGGCTATTCTTGCACTCCTCATCTATGGGCTTATTCTCTTTCCAAACCTTGATGACTTCGTGGACATGAATGCTATTATGATCTTCCACTCCAAGAATCCGGTTCCTACCTTGCTAGCTGACACATACCATGCTATTCACGATCGTTCCGGCAAGGGTCGTGGATATATTCTTTGTTGTGTGCCTCTCCTCTATAGGTGGTTTATTTCGCACCTTCCGAAGTCTTTCCATGACAATCCGGGGAATTGGTCTATTTCACAGAGGATTATGGCTCTCACTCCTAATGAAGTGGTTTGGCTCACTCCCGCTTCTAGGGTTAAGGAAATTATCTTTTGTGGTGGAAAGTTTCTTAATGTACCTCTTCTTGGTACCCGGGGTGGAATCAACTATAACCCGGAGCTCGCTTTGCGACAATTTGGTTTCCCGATGAAAGATAAACCCATCAATCTTGCTACAGCTCCTTACTTCTTCCACTACTCCAATGCTCCCACGGGTATAAAAGAGGATTTCATGGATGCTTGGTCTAAACTTCGGAAGAAAGAGGTGAAGCATATGGGTGTAAGGTCCGGTATCGCTCATGAGGCCTATACACAATGGGTGATAAACCAAGCTGAGGAGATTGGTATGCCTTACCCCTCTATGAGATATGTGTCTGCAACTGTTCCTACCATGCCTTTGCCTCTACTCCCACCTACCCAGGAGATGTATCAGGAGCATCTAGCTATGGAGAGTCGGGAGAAGCGTCAGTGGAGAGCTAGATACTATGAGGCTGAGAACTTGATCATGACTTTGGATGGAAAGGATGAGCAGCAGACTCATGAGGTCTTGACACTGAAGAAAGAGTTAGCTAAGGCTAGGAGAGAGATTGAGGAGAAAGATAGATTGCTTATGAGAGACTCCAAAAGGGCTAGTAGTGCCCATGACTTCTATGCACGATACTGCGACTATGAGTCTGAGTCTGAGGATGATGCTTCCACTTCTTATGCTTGAGGACTTCCATTTCCTGTTTTATTTCCATTTGCTTATGTTGAAATTGTTTCGTAAAACTATATGTTGGTTGTTTGTTTCCCGTTTATGTTAATTGCTGTTTAGTAATGTTTACAAGTTTATAATTTGTCTAAAACCCTTCGATAACACAAAAAGAGTCTTTTTGCATACGCATTAACACATTTCATGCATCATATGCATTCATTGGCCACAAAAAACTTCCCTCCTGCTCATCGCCTCCTGGTTTTGTCCGCCGCAGTCTGAAAAGTGGCTCGTGTTCGCAAAGTCTACCAACCAGACAGAATTCATCAAACAAGATTTCACAAGAGAAGAATGATGGCTAACTTTGAAGAGGAAAATGCTCAGCTCCGTGCCGAATTGGCTGCTATGAAAGAAGATTTGGCCAAGGCACATGACGCTATGTCTGCTATGATGGTTGCACAGGAACAACCAGCCACTTCTGTTCCAGTTACTGCTGAGGTGATTCCCTCTATCCCACTGTCCACTGTGGCTACTGATGCTCGCTTTGTTATGCCCAACGGCCGTCCTTATGGCCTCTCAGCTTACTACACTCCTAATACTGCTGCTGGTGTCTCTGGTGTTGCTGGTCAAGGACAGATTCCTGTGTCCACTGCTATGCCTCAGGTGACTACTGTTGTTACCGACCCTATTGTACACACTGTGCAACAGGTGATTGATGTTGATACTCCGCGTGGACAAGATCCCGCAATGGAATCTATGAAAAGACAGTTGAGGGAGTTGGCTGGAGAACTCCGTGAGGTCAAGGCTAGCCGAGGAAACAATGGTGCTCCTGCTAAAGCTCGTGATCTATGCCTGGTATCCCGATTTGAGGTTCCTAAGAAATTCAAAGAGCCAGAATTTGACAAATACAATGGAACTTCTTGTCCACACAACCATGTCATCCGGTATGTCCGAAAGATGGCTAATTATGCAGATAATGATGCACTGATGATCCATTGCTTCCAGAGTAGCTTGACAGACGATGCAGCAGATTGGTACACTAGTTTGAGCAAAGATAACATCCATACTTTTGAGGAACTCGCTGCTGCTTTTGAAGGTCAATATGAATTCGACACCCGTCTGAAGCCAAATAGGGACTCTCTTAAAGCCCTATCTCAGAAATCAGATGAAACCTTCCGTGAGTACGCTCAGAGATGGAGAGGGGCAGCTGCCCGTGTTTCTCCTCGACTTGATGAGGAAGAGTTAACACAAACATTCCTGAAGACTCTGAAGAAGGAATATAAGGAGAGAATGATAGTCTCTGCCCCAAACAACTTCTCTGATATGGTTACAATGGGAACTCGTCTAGAGGAGGCTGTCCGAGATGGTATTATTGTCCTTGAGAAAGGTGAATCTTCAAACAATGCGCCAAAGAAGTATGATAATGGTCACCATAAGAGGAAAGAATCTGACGTAGGGATGGTATCTGGTAACCCATCTGCAGCTGCTACACAATTGCCCTTGCCCTATCACTACATGCAGTACTCTCAACATCCTTTCTTTCCACCATTTTACCAGCAATATCCTCTGCCACCGGGTCAACCACCAATGCCCGTCAATGCCATTCCTCAGCAAGCACAACAACAGCCTCCTGCTCAACAGCAACGGCAGCAACAACAGGGTCCCCGACCCAAACCTTCTTTTCCACCAATACCAATGCGGTATGGTGAGCTGCTCCCCACTCTACTGGCCAAGGGACACTGTGTTACTAGACCAGGCAAGCCTCCGCCTAATCCATTGCCTCCCAGGTTCCGACAGGATCTGACATGTGAATTCCATCAGGGTGCTCAAGGCCACGATGTTGAAGGTTGCTTTGCTCTGAAATATATTGTGAAAGACCTGATAGAAAAGGGACGGTTGACTTTTGAGAATAGCGTTCCTCATGTCCTTGACAATCCGCTCCCAAACCATGCTGCTGTTAACATGATTGAGGCCTTTGAAAGGGTTCCCGTTCCTCAAGAGGGTCCCATGTTGGATGTCCGCAATGTCGTTACTCCCTTGGTGCCATTACATGTCAAACTTTGCCAGGCTTCTCTGTTCAAACATGATCATGCTTCCTGTTCAGAATGTCTTCGGGATCCTATGGGCTGTTGTGTTGTGCAAAATGATATCCAGAGTCTGATGGATGACAAATACTTGATCGTCAGTGATGTATGTGTGATTGTGCCAGTGTTCCATGATTCTCCTGTTGAAACTGCATCTCATACAAGAAATGTTGAACCTTTGGTGATCAGGTTACCTGGTCCGGTATCATATACTTCTACAAAAGCAATTCCTTACAAATACAATGCAACCATGGTCGAGAATGGAGTGGAAGTACCTCTGGTATCCCTAGCTGCAGTTGACAATGTTGCCGGTGAAATCACAACTCTGAGAAGCGGAAAAGTTCGTCCACCCTTGTTTCAAAAGAAGGTGGTGACAAGAACACCGGCCCAGCAGGCCAGTCCATTGAAGAGTCCAATCTGGACGAAATCCTGAGGCTTATCAAGAAAAGTGACTATAAGATTGTTGACCAGCTGCTGCAAACCCCGTCAAAGATATCCATCCTGTCTCTGCTCATGAGCTCAGAGGCTCATAGGAAAGTGTTAATGAAGATACTGGAGCAAGCTTACGTTGATCACGAAGTCTCTGTGGAGCAATTCAATGGAATAGTGGGTAATATCACTGCTTGCAACAATTTGGGATTCGGTGATGATGAACTCCCCGAAGTAGGGAAGTATCACAACTTGGCTCTACATATCTCAGTACATTGTGGATCTGATATGATATCCAACGTTTTGGTGGACACTGGATCATCGTTGAATGTAATGCCTGAGTCCACACTAAGGCAATTGAGCCATCACGGAATTTCTCTGAGGGGTAGCAGTTATCTGGTTAAGGCTTTCGATGGATCCCGCAAAGATGTTCTCGGGGAAGTGGACTTGCCAATTACCATTGGTCCTGAGACATTTCAGATTACTTTCCAAGTCATGGATATCAATGCTTCCTACAGTTGCCTCCTCGGAAGACCATGGATTCATGACGCTGGAGCAGTTACTTCCACTTTGCATCAGAAGCTCAAGTTCATGAGGAACGGTAAGGTCGTCACTGTGCATGGTGAAGAAGCATTTCTGGTTAGCCAAGTATCATCTTTCTCTTGTGTTGAAGCAGGGTCCGCTGAGGGGACGTCGTTTCAGGGCTTGACTGTTGAAGGAGCAGAGCTCCGAAGGGCTGGTGCTAGCATGGCTTCATTGAAAGACGCCCAGAAGGCTGTTCAAGCAGGACAAGCTGCTGGCTGGGGCAAGGTAATTCAGATCTTGGAAAACAAGCGTAAAGAGGGCCTTGGATTCTCCCCGACATCTGCTGTTTCAAAGGGAACCTTTTACAGTGCTGGGTTCATCAACGCTATTACTGAAGATGCTGCTGAAGGAAGTCACGTGCCTATATTTGTTATACCAGGAGGCACTGTGAGAAATTGGGAAGCCATTGATGTTCCTTTAGTCATGCATGCTTCCATGTAATGTGTTTTGTTGCTCATGTTTTCTTCGTTTTCAAAATAACAATCCTTTCGCTCTGCCCAAGGCGAAAGTGATATCATTGTAAGGGCTGTTTGTTTCGGCATTGCCGTTTTCAATAAAAGTTGTCGTTTTTTTTCACGACTCTTTGTTTTTTACTTTTTAGTGCCTTTTTCTTGGAAATAATGGTAATGCTAGAAAAAACCAAAACATCTGTATTTTCTTATTAATTTCAAAAATCTGCATAAAAAACATTTTTTAAAATCATCCCAATCATATTATGCAGATCGAACCACAATAAACCCGTTGAACACAATGACCCTATGGTTCATCCAAATTTTGAATTCCCTGTATATGAAGCTGAAGATGAGGATGAAGATGATGAAGAGATACCGTATGAGATCACTCGACTGCTTGAACAAGAAAGAAGAGCCATTCAGCCTCACCAGGAAGAAATTGAGCTTATCAACCTGGGTACTGAAGAAAACAAGAGAGAGATCAAGATCGGTACTGCACTTGAGCCAGAAGTGAAAAGGAAGATTATTCAGCTCCTCCATGATTATCCAGATGTCTTTGCATGGTCCTATGAAGATATGCCGGGTCTAGATCCCAAGATCGTGGAACATCGGATACCGACAAGACCTGAATGTCCTCCTGTCAAGCAGAAATTGAGAAGGTCTCGTCCAGACATGGCTCTTAAGATCAAGGCTGAGGTACAAAAGCAAATTGATGCGGGTTTCCTCATGACAGCTGAATATCCTGAGTGGATTGCCAACATCGTGCCAGTGCCAAAGAAAGATGGGAAAGTTCGAATGTGCGTTGATTACAGTGATTTGAATAAAGCCAGTCCAAAGGATAACTTCCCATTGCCTCATATTGATGTGCTTGTTGACAGTACTGCTCAATCCAAAGTGTTCTCCTTCATGGATGGTTTCTCTGGCTACAACCAGATACGAATGTCCCCTGAAGATAGGGAAAAGACGTCCTTCATCACTCCGTGGGGAACGTTCTGTTATAAAGTGATGCCGTTTGGCTTGATAAATGCTGGTGCTACCTATCAAAGGGGTATGACTACTCTGTTTCATGATATGATTCACAAAGAGATTGAAGTATATGTTGATGATATGATTGTGAAGTCAAGTGATGAAGAGCAGCATGTTGTGTATCTGAAAAAGATGTTTGAAAGATTGAGAAAGTACAAGCTGCGGTTGAATCCTAATAAATGCACATTCGGTGTACGATCTGGAAAGTTGCTTGGCTTCATTGTCAATCAAAGAGGCATTGAAGTTGATCCTGATAAAGTCCGAGCCATCAGAGAGATGCCGGCCCCTCAAACTGAAAAGCAAGTCAGAGGTTTCCTCGGACGTCTGAACTATATTTCAAGATTCATATCTCACATGACTACTACTTGTGGTCCAATTTTCAAATTGCTCAGAAAGAATCAGCCCGTTGTATGGAATGATGAATGTCAGGAAGCTTTTGATAGCATTAAAGAATATCTGTTAGAGTCACCTATCCTGGTCCCACCAGTGGAAGGAAGGCCTTTGATTATGTATCTGTCAGTGTTAGATGACTCAGTGGGTTGTGTTCTCGGTCAACAAGACGAGACTGGTAAGAAAGAGCATGCTATCTACTATCTGAGCAAGAAGTTCACCGACTGTGAGACTCGGTACACAATGCCTGAAAAGACTTGTTGTGCTTTAGCGTAGGCTGCCAAACGCCTGCGTCATTATATGGTGAATCATACAACTTGGTTGATATCCCGAATGGATCCAATCAAATACATCTTTGAAAAGCCTGCTGTTACTGGAAAGATTGCACGTTGGCAAATGTTGTTGTCTGAATATGATATTGTGTACAAAGCTCAGAAAGCAATCAAAGGAAGTGTCCTTGCTGAGCATCTTGCTTGTCAGCCTCTTGATGATTACCAGCCAATTAAGTTTGATTTCCCTGATGAAGAGATTATGTATCTGAAAGCAAAAGACTGTGAAGAACCACTGATCAATGAAGGGCCGGACCCCAATAGCAAATGGGGATTGGTGTTTGATGGTGCTGTTAATGCTTAGGGTAAAGGAATTGGAGCCATCATTGTAACTCCGCAAGGGCACCACATTCCTTTCACCGCTCGAATAACTTTTGAATGCACAAACAACATAGCTGAATATGAAGCATGCATCTTGGGCATTGAAGAAGCTCTTGACCTGAGAATCAAACGCCTTGACATCTATGGAGATTCTGCACTTGTTATTAATCAGATAAAAGGTGAATGGGAGACTCATCATGAGAAGCTGATCCCATACCGTGACTATGCAAGACGTCTGTTGACATATTTTACCAAGGTTGAGCTGCACCATATCCCTCGGGATGAAAATCAAATGGCTGATGCTCTTGCTACTCTGTCTTCCATGTTTCGTGTCAATCACTGGAATGATGTGCCCGTAATCAAAGTGCAGCGGCTTGATAGACCCGCTCATGTGTTTACTATTGAAAATATGCCAGATCAAGCTGATGAGGTTGTGAATAATAAAAAGCCTTGGTATTACAACATCAAGCAATTCTTGCAGAATCGTGAACATCCACCTGGTGCTTCCGACAGGGATAAAAAGACTCTGAGACGATGGGCTAGCAAATTCCTTCTGGACGGAGAAATCCTATACAAGAGGAACTATGACATGGTCTTGTTGAGATGTGTTGACAAACAAGAAGCTGAGAAATTGATGCATGATGTACATGACGGTACCTTTGGGACCCATGCTTCGGGTCACACCATGTCAAGAAAGCTGTTAAGAGCCGGCTATTACTGGATAACTATGGAGCGTGATTGCCACAAACACGCCAAAAGATGTCACAAGTGTCAAATTTATGCTGACAAGATTCATGTGCCTCCACACGCTCTCAATGTTATATCTTCCCCATGGCCTTTCTCTATGTGGGGCATTGACATGATCGGAAGAATTGAACCAAAGGCTTCCAATGGACATCGTTTCATTCTAGTGGCAATTGACTATTTCACCAAGTGGGTTGAAGCTGCTTCCTATGCAAATGTAACCAAGCAAGTGGTTGTCAAGTTTATCAAGAATAACATCATTTGTCGATATGGTGTTCCCAACAAGATCATCACTGACAATGGTTCCAATCTGAACAATAGCATGATGCAAGCTTTATGTGAAGAATTCAAAATTGAACATCACAACTCTTCTCCTTATAGACCTCAGATGAATGGTGCAGTTGAGGCCGCTAACAAGAACATCAAGAAGATTGTTCAGAAGATGGTCACTACTTACAAAGACTGGCATGAAATGCTACCTTTTGCCTTGCATGGTTACCGTACTACAGTGCGCAGTTCAACCGGGGCAACTCCCTTCTCTCTGGTATATGGTATGGAAGCAGTTCTCCCTCTGGAAGTGGAGATTCCATCTCTTCGAGTGATCATGGAAGCAAAATTAACTGAGGCTGAATGGTGTCAAAGTCGGTATGATCAATTGAACCTGATTGAAGAGAAACGTATGGATGCTATGGCTCATGGACAGTTGTATCAAGTGCGAATGAAGAATGCTTTTGACAAGAAAGTCCGACCTCGAGAATTGAAGGAAGGCGAACTTGTATTGAAAAGAAGGATAAGTCAGCAACCCGACCCAAGGGGCAAGTGGACACCTAACTATGAAGGTCCTTATGTTGTCAAGAAGGCTTTCTCTGGTGGTGCTTTGATTCTTACACACATGGATGGTGTTGAGCTTCCAAATCCTGTTAATGCCGATATAGTCAAGAAATACTTTGTCTAGAAAGAAAAGAACAGCGTGGTAGGTCGAAAACCCGAAAGGGCGGCCTAGGCAAAAATGCGCTTCCCGGTGGATCGAAAACCCGAAAGGGCGATCCAGGCAAAAGTTAGGGACAAAAAAATGAATATGAAAAAGCTCGCTGAGATTGTACGCAACTCAGGCAAAAATGAGCGCCTCGATGGGCCGAAAACCCGAAAGGGCGGTTCATGCAAAAATGAGGTTGATAAAAGACAAGTAACTATATCTGGCAAATCACCATCACCCCTTGGGGCATCTGTAACTGTCAATGATCGTCTTCATCAGAAGCTTCCATACTTGTGGATTCAAAATTTCTATGAAATGTAGCGGTCATCGTGTTCAATGTATCACCAACCAATAAAATTACCATTTTCCAAGCTTTGTAAATCCGTGAAGTCATGCCTCTGGCTGACTCTCACTCTTCTACATCAATTTGAGCCTTTCTATTGTTTGAAATTCTATTTTCTTTCTACTTTCAATGCTTTATACAGAATATTTTCTTTCTATTTGATAATGTCAATGTCTGAAACAAACATCTTTGAAAATTGAAAAATCTTTTCCTGTCTATTTTTGAAAGCAAACCTGAGCAATAGGGTACATTTCAATGAAACATGCATGAATAAATGAGTGTCAATGTCTATTTCAATACACGTTACAAGCAGGTTACTCCCCAGGATGATCTATGGTCAATGGCAAGAATGAAAAAACAGAATGAAAATGAAAAAATGAAAAATGAAAATAAAAAGCTCGCTAAGTTGAAAACCCGAAAGGGCGGCTTAGGCAAAAATGAGCACCCCACTGATTGACAACCTGTGAAGGCAAATCAGGCAAAAATGGGGCAATGAAAAGAATATTTACTCCCCGGTGAATCGAAAACCCGAAAGGGCGGTTCAGGCAAAAGTGGGATTGAAAAGTGAAAAGAATGAAAAGAATATAAAAGCATTGATCACAGATGCGAACATCCAATGTTTACCCAGCACTGACACGCCTAGCAACGGCGACCTGTATCCAAGAACCTTCCAAGGGTCCTCCTTTACAAGTTTTATTGCCCTCAGCCATGGTTTTGATACGTCTCGCAACGACGGTCTCTCCAAAGAGGTTTTTCCCCTGTGAATATGTCGCAGCACGAGCCACTACGTGCCCAATCTTCCAATGTCTTGTCTGCCTTTGTGAAACCTCTCTGCCAAATTGCCAATCAATCATGCATTTCAAGTATTCATACATGCATAATCATGCATTTTATGTGCTCATACATCCAATAATCTTGCTATACCATACATACATGTTGCATATCCAACTGTCAACTGTCAAATTCAATGCCAATTTCAATTTCAATTCCAAATGTCAAACTCAATTTCAATTTCAATTGCAACTGTCAAGTTCAATTCAATTTCAACTGTCAAATTCGAAGCAATCTCAATATCAATTTCAATGTCAATATTCAATGTCAATGTCAAATGTCAATATCCAATGTCAATGTCAATGTCAAATGTCAATGTCAATATCCAATGTCAATGTCAATGTCAATGTCAATATCCAATGTCAATGTCAATCTCAATGTCAATGTCAATGTCAATATCAATGCCAATGTCAATGTCAATGCCAATGTCAATGTCAATGTCCAATGTCAATGTCAATGTCAATGTCAATTTTCAATTCAATTCCCATCCAATCTCAAAGTCAATTGCAACTCTCCAATTCAATGTCTATGTCTCAATTCAATTCCAATTTCAATGTCAATTGCAACTCTCCAATCCAATGTCTATGTCTATGTCTCTGCTCAATCTCAATTCTCAACCCCTCTTTCAATGTCAACTTTCAATTCAAATCAATGTCAATTTACTTTCAATTTACTCTTGGGCCAACAAAAATGGTCATGTCTATTTGCAAATCAGGTCAATGACAGTTTACCCTCAATTGGTACCTTGTTAAACCAGACATTCAATTTGTATCTTGTAATGGTCAAGTGCCAGGTTCGATCCAAAAAAGAACCACTTGTACCTGCTTATATACCCATGCTTCCGGACAAACGGCAAGTTCGATCTAAAAGAACAGTTTGTACCCAGCTTATGCTTTGTTATCAGTCAAACGGCAAGTTCGATCAAAAAGAACAGTTTGCACCTTCCCACATGACGTGGTGATAATCCCACAAGCAAGTTCGATCCAAAGAAACAGCTT
This sequence comes from Medicago sativa, assembly GCF_051527215.1. Taxonomy (NCBI): domain Eukaryota; kingdom Viridiplantae; phylum Streptophyta; class Magnoliopsida; order Fabales; family Fabaceae; genus Medicago; species Medicago sativa. The sequence continues at coordinate 50,758,118 of NC_140749.1, forward strand.
GTATCAACCCTCTTGTCTATGTCTCCAGCCAAAAAGCCAGTTCAATCCAAAGAACAGTTTGTGTCTATCTATCTGTTTGTATTTTCAATCAAGTGTCAAGTTCGATCCAAAGAACAGCTTGTATCTGCCTATGTGTCTGTGTTTCCGGTCAAGTGCCAAGTTCGATCCCAAGAACAGCTTGCACCTATCTCTTGTTTTGTATTCCTTGGTCAAGTGACTAGTTCGATCCAAAGAACAGCTTGTACCCTTTTTCTATCCCCTGGTTTGTCCACCCTGTCAATGTCCATCTGAATCCCCAGTGACATGACATGTTCCATGGACTCCAGTTGTTTGTCTTGCATTCATAATCAAAGTATTGCATGGCATTCATGTTTCTGAAAATCTGAAAACGTATTTTTACGTCCAAAAGCAGTGCAAATGTTAATATTTAAGTATCTTCGTCCCGTCAACTCTAAGACTTCGTCTCTTGACTCTCCGGACAAAGAAACTTAAATAGGGGCAGCTGTTATACCCTAATTTTGGACCTAAAAATACTAACTCAATTCTTCTTATCTTGCATTATAAATCATTTGAACTGTCTCTGATCAATTACATCTTTCTCTGCATTTTATTTCAATGTATTTGCAAAACTCACATAGAAGGGTATTTTAGTCATTTCTTGTATTTAACTCATTTTAACCCTTGAAATTTGTTTGAGTCTTTTAAATTGGTTTGTATAAGTCCTTGCTTCAATCTCATGTCAAAATTCATTTTAAAAATATCAGTTGAGTCATTTTTTAGTCAGTTTAGCCCCTAGGGGCATTTTAGTCATTTCCTATGTTAAAATTTCTTCCAGTCTTTTAAAAATTTGTTTGAGTCCTTTCAAATAGTTTGAATAAGTCTTCATTTCATTCTATGTCAAAACCCATTTCAAAAATTGCATTTGAAGTCATTTTGAGTTAGTTTTGCCCCTAGGGGCATTTTGGTCTTTTCATGTGTCAAAACTCTGTTTAAACTCTTAAATTTGTCTCTGAGTCTTTTAATTTTGTTTGTATAGGTTCTTGCTTTAATTTCCTGTTAAAAAACCATTTTAAAATTACATCTGAGTCATTTTTAGTCGTTTTAGTCCCTAGGGGCATTTTGGTCATTTCACATAAAAATTCTGATTCATTTTAATCTGCTTTGTTGCTTTTAATCGTCTCGCTTTACGTTAATTTTCAATTTACTTTTTTCAATTCAATTTTAGTTTTAATTTTCATTTTTGTCCTCGTACTTTTGTTATTTGCATTTTAATCCTTTTTTAAAGTTTGTTAGAGTCAAAGTTAAGGTTTGTTACAAGTCAAGTGCCACATGTCATTGTTTCATTGGTCCAAGCATTCTCACATCACCTATAAATAAGTCAAAGTCATGGTCAAGGTTCAACACTAATCATTTTTACACAAAAATTTCCCAAAAAATTCCAAAAAACCATTTTTTTTTTAATTATTTTCTCTCCGATTTTTCTCCTCCACCACAACTAACTTTTTCCACCACCTCTAACCACCCTAACTAACTTCCTCCACCACAATTTTCATCTCTAACAAACTTCCACCACCACCAAACTTCCATAACCACCACACCTCCACCATAATCCACCATTATCAATCCATTTTGTCATCATGTTCAACAACACAAAGCCTTCACACACACTCCTATAAGCAATTCAGTTGCAACCAACAACAAATTCATCAACACCATCGCAAATCAGCACCAAACACAGCAACCGTCAACAAAACGCCACCGAAAATGACGACGTCGCTTCCATCGCCGGCGAGTCCTCACCAAGAAGAGATGCCATGTCAAAATAAGGATGCACTTCAAGCAAGAAATTGAAAATTCACGGAGGTTGGGAATGGAACTTCCTCACGCGACGATAACGGCTCAACCGAACGTGGAACTGGAGTTGCCAAAACCGCTGATACGAAGAACAACAAGGAAGGAGTATCATCTTGTTTTCTTCCTTTAACATCTCCAGATCTTAACTGATCCGAGGAGGTAGCGTTTCTTGTTCCCTTTATTCACCTTTCTTTCAAAAAATTCGTAGTTAAAGTGCTAGATCCATGCCATGTCTTTGATGATCTTTGAAAATTGTTTTGAAAATCGAATAGAGGAGGAGAAGGGAATCATTTTGATGTAAAAAGTTTGGGAAACGGCGGGGTTTTCGAACTCCGGCACGGTGGTGCATCACCGGCCACCGTGCCGGAAAACTCAAACTCAACGGAGAAGAAGGAGGAGTAAGGTGGCGCTGTTTCTTTTAACATGGGGAGAAGTTTCTCACGTTTTTGAAAGAAAGAAAAGGGGAACAAACAAGATGTCTTTTTACCATCAATTTTCCTTTTATATTATAACCCTTTTTCTTAACCCATGTCCATAACCCATGGTTTTGACCCATACCCACCAACCCATGTCCATGATCCATGAAACCTAAGCCCAATGATTGCCTTGTGCCATGCCTGGACACGTTTTGCTACATACACCCCCCATTCCTGTGCCTTTTAATTGTTTTCTTGCTGTTCATACCCCCAAGCATGTGTTTTGTTGCCGAAAAATTCCAAATTAATTCATACGCTTTTCTTCTATCTTTTGTGGTCTTTTATGATATTGGTTGTGTTGAAAATTGATAAAAAAATTAGTGTGGTGTTTTCTTGCTTTAACTGTGAGATTTTATGTTAAAAACTTGTGGTTTTTTGCCTAATTTCGATTCCAATTCTTGGTGGATATTCTTGATTCATGATATATAATTTTTTGCGAAGGTTTTGCTGCTGTTTGAATGTGTTTTTGCTGTATGTGTGTGTATTGTGCCTAGTTGCTTGCTTTGCAAGATTTGTTTGTGAATAAATAATGTAAAATATGCTTAAATTCACTATTAAAATGCATGGTCTATCACGTCCCTTTGGTCCCCATTTTACAATCTGAGTTCATGTCTTTAAAATGTGTTAAAAGGTGAGGATCATAAGTCATGTGAACCTTGCATTTTGTAGTAGGATTTTAGCTCTATTTTGCATCATTTTCGCTATGTTTTTGTGGTAATTTCTTTGCATTTGTTATAGTAATTTTTACTTGCTTTTACTTCTTGATGTTGTCATGTGCTACTAACCCTTTTGTTTCATGTTTCTTAAGCATCCTATCCTCCATTTCCACTTTATTTCTTGCACTTTAAAATTTCATGCAAAAATTAGAATGTAAAGATTTAGGAATTCTTGTACAATTTTACTTTCATGCTTTTAATTTCTTGGCAAAGAGGCCATAGAATGTATCTAGGGTATGATGTAAAGGACAATGGACTCTAATAATGTACACCGACACAAGCACCGACACATGCACACACTTCACTTTAGATATGTAGCTAGAATATGCATGTTTAGATGTATGTTTAGGATTGTATGTTTAGATGAATGTTTAGGCTTTTACACTTAAAAAAAATCATCAATTTCCAAAAAAATATGAACAAACATCATTCAAACCATTTTCAAAATAAACCTTGGGATCAAAATCCCATTGTATTTTCCTTTTTCATTTTCTTAATCAAATTTCAATGAAAATAATCATGTTTAGACCATATTTTGCAAATGACTAATTCAACCTCACAATTTCCTAATCTCATGCCCTTGAGGCCTCTTCCTATTCTTCAAACTCCAATTTTCAAACTTAAAATCAACCAACAAAAACAAAAACATTTTTGGAAGAGAACTACGGTGGATTTGATCCCTTAAACGGGTACGTAGGCAAGGAACAAAATTCCTTCAATTCAACTAAAATAAAAATCCAAAAACATTCTTCTCCCTCCAATTCTTCACTTAGAAACTCTTAGGTTTAAATAGCATCTTTCAAAATAGCATTTAAAAATAAAGCGCGCGCGTAGAAATTAAAGACGGTTCCTATAGGATACTATAGTCGTTATGGGTGCCTAACACCTTCCCGTAGCGAAAACAACTCCCGGACCTCGATTCTCAAGGGTTTTGCTTACTTTTTCCCTTCCCAAGAAAAAATAAGATATCACCGGTTAAAAGGTTCAAACGTAATCAATGTTTGACACCCGAAAACCAAGATAAAACAATCACCGTCCAAAGAGAGGTTTTCACCTGAATATCTATTCCAAAGAGGTATTTAAAATACAAATTGGTTTATGAATGATGTTGTTAATTGAGTCATTAGCAGGAAGGGAAATATGTGTTAAAGAAAACTTGTTTAATACTTTTTTTTTGATTACATGACTGCAGTTTGAAAGTTCCTTGAAGAATAAAACTACTAAGTTTCAAGCACTACATGTGAATTTTTACAAAGAGAAAGCCTCTTCCTCTTCAGACCTTGCAAGGTACTTCCTATACCATTATCATACGAGTTACTAATTAACATTATTTTTTGTGAGAGTTGAACTTTTAATACACTGAAGTTACTGGTAGTATGATATTTTGTCAGCCACTGAAATATGTATTTGTGATTGCTATGAAATTCGGTGCTAAGGATTGTTTTATCTTGGTTTTCGGGTGTCAAACATTGATTACGTTTGAACCTTTTTAACCGGTGATATCTCATTTTTTCTTGGGAAGGGAAAAAGTAAGCAAAACCCTTGAGAATCGAGGTCCGGGAGTTGTTTTCGCTACGGGAAGGTGTTAGGCACCCATAACGACTATAGTATCCTATAGGAATCGTCTTTACTTTCTACGCGCGTGCTTTACTTTTAAATGCTATTTTGAAAGATGATATTAAGCCTAAAGGTTTTCTAAGTGAAGAATTGGAGGGAGAAGAATGTGTGAATTTTTATTTTATTTGAATTGAAGGAATTTTGTCCTTGCCTACGTACCCGTTTAAGGGATCAAATCCACCGTAGTTCTCTTCCAAAAATATTTTTGTTTTTGTTGGTTGATTTTAAGTTTGGAAATGGGATTTTGAAGAATAAGAGAGAGGCCTCAAGGGCATAAGATTGTGAAAAAGGTGAGGTGGAATTAGTTATTTTGCAAAAAAAAAGTCTAAGTATGGTTAAAATTCATTAAAATTTTGATTAAGAAAATGAAAGGAAAATCAATGGGATTTTGATCCCAAGGTTTATTATGAAAAAAGAATTTGAGTGATATTGTTCATATTTTTTTGAAAAGAGATTTTTCTAAGTGTAAAGCATAAGCGTTCATCTAAACATGCAATCCTAAACATACATCTAAACATGCATATCCTAGCCATACATCTAAAGTGAGGTGTGTGCATGTGTCGGTGCTTGTGTCGGTGTACATCATTAGAGTCCATTGTCCTTATTACATCATACCCTAGATACATTCTATGGTCTTGCAAGAATTTAAAGGCATAGGAAAAATATTACAAGATTCCTAAGTTTTACATTCTAATTTTTGGTGAAACTTAAAATGCAAGAAATAAGATGGAGGAGGGGATGAAGTATGGAATGCTTATGAATGAATGACACATGAAAAGAGATAGTTAGTGACATAAGGAATAATAGGAATTGAAAATTATAAGCAAGGGAAATGCTAAAACTTGGCAAAAGTTAATGAAATTCCTAACCTAAAAGTGGCAAGATATTCCTAAAACTTATCATAATGTTAAGACAAGTGCATGACCTATAATCCTCACATCATGTCAACTTTTCTAAAGGTCTTATCACACTAAATAATATGAGGATTAGAAGTACATACTCAAGTCAAGAATTATGATAGGTCTTAGGCATATTTAGCACTTTATTCATACACTAAAGTAATTACATAACTTGCAAAGCAAGAAATCCACAAACCATCTCACAAGACAGTAAAACAACCACAAATTCAGGGGCATATCTACCACAAAATCACATATTAAGTACCCATGTCATGCACCAATGTATCATGATCAAAATCATAGCAAAGTTCCTCAAAAATTAACAAGAAAAGTAAACAAGTAACAAGAATTAATACTCATATTTTTATCAAATTTTATTATGCAAAAATATTATAAAAACATCAAGAAAAATATCAAGAACTCATGGAAATTTATTTGGAATTTTTGCACAAAAATTTGACATGCAGGAGGTGTAAAAAGCAAGGTCCAGTGGTGCACATAGCAGGAAACCCAAAACGAACGAAGGAGTTAAGCCCAACCCAAACCTGCATGGGTCTTGGATTCTCATGGGATTCAGGGGCCGTTGGATTGATCCAGATGGATCAACCCTAGATCCAACGGCCAGGAAACGAAAGGAAGCGAACCAAATGAACCAGACCGGTCCAATGGCTTATATAAATGCCTAGTGACCGGTCTAATTCATTTCTCACTTCTCATTCTCTCTCTTCACTCGTTCTTCTCTCTTCTCTCTCTAAACCTTAACCTTGCCTGAAACTGGAGAGGACGGCGGAGGACGGCGATGGAAGATGAAGATTCATCGGAATCTTCATCTTCTCCGAAGAACTGATGCTAACTTTTTAAATTGAACACCCAGAAACGTTCGTCTTCCTCTCCAGTTTACAGATCCAAGGTTATTTTTAAGAAATTGTGGCTGAAACAACGTAGATCGGAACTTGAACCTTCGGTTTCTAGGGTTTCAAACTTTTTCCAATCTTCTTGAAACTAAACCCTAATCTAACCTATTTTCTATGCTGATTATGGATTTGAACTCTAATTTGGAAAATAAACGGTGAATCTTTGAGGATTAACATCTTTAGGGTTTCGTATCGAACTTTTTCAATTCTTTTCGAACTTTTTCGTACGAACAAGTTTCGAACTTGTTAATCCACGTTGTTTCACCGTTTATTTTGGCCTATGAACCTTCGATGAAGATTTAAAGTAAAAATGAGAAGGTTTTTCACGTGTTTACCTGAATTTGTTTGGAGATTCGAACGAACAGATCCTGCGAAAGCTTCTGGTAAGATGAACCGAAAATAAATCGGTGTTCTTCGTTCTTTTCCTCTTCACTAGTTCAGGATTTGCTTCAGTTCTCTTCTTCTCACTTCTTCCAAACCCTTCGTGATCGCAAATTCGTCTTCGACGAAACTTTGCTCGAATTGCGAAGGTGAAGACTCAGTGATGAACACTTTTCTGAGAGTCTTCCATGAATCCGAATCAATCTTGTGTAGAAATTGTTGAATTGAGTCTTTGTGGTGAAATTGATATGAATGTGTGATGAATTGTGGTGGTTGAAATTGCTTCTGACTCTGTTACGGTGGTTTCTGTGATGGTTGAGAGTTTGTTACGGTGGATTCTGTGGTGGTTGAGAGAGAAAGTTTGTTAGGGCTTTTTTGATGATGTGTCGTTTCTGGAATGGTGATTCTTCTGTTGCATTGATGAGTTGGCCTCTATTTATAGGCCAGGTGTGACATTCTGGACCAATGGGTTTGTGACACCTTTTCTGGACTTTGTTTAATTCGAACTTGGACCAATTGAGGCTTAGGGCCTCTTTGCAATTTCTGGAAAATTTGGGACCAACCTGCAATTTTTAGAAAAAGGACTGGAAAACACATTTTAAAATGATAAAGGACTGGACTGCAATTGACCTAAAAGTTTGACCTAAAATTAAAAGGACCTAAAATAAAATGACACTAAGGGGCTAAAATGCAATTTTAGAATTTTTTAGGACTAAAATGAAATTAAAATAAAATTGAATTAAAATTGGCAAAATGGAAAATAACGTAAAGTGAAACGATAAAAATGGACAAAACGGACTAAAATGAACAAATTACCTAAATGAGGTACTTTAAAGTAACCTCTCTCTGCCGAAATTTCGTGTGAAATGACCAAAATGCCCCTGGGGACTAAAACGACTAAAAATGACTCAAATGCAATTTAAAATGGTTTTTTAACAAGAAATTAGAGCAAGAGCTTATTCAAGTAAAATTAAAAGACTCAGAGACAATTTTTAGAATTTAAACAGAGTTTTAATACATGAAAAGACTAAAATGCCCCTAGGGGCTAAACTGACTCAAAATGACTTCAAATACAATCCTTGAAATGGATTTTGACATAGAATTAAAATTAAGACTTATTCAAACTATTTGAAAGAACTCAAACAATTTTTAAAAGATTGAAAGAAATTTTAACATAGGAAATGACTAAAATGCCCTTTTTATGTGAAGTTTGCAAGTAATATTGAAATAGGAAGCAGAGAAAGATGCAATTGCTCAGAGACATATCAAATGACTTGAAATGCAAGAAAAGAAGAATTGAGTTAGTATTTTTAGGTCCAAAATTAGGGTATGACAAGGATACAATAGACCAAGTTATTTTTCCTAATTCTCTTTTTAGCTTTTTAATAATTGTGATTTGGAGATTTTGATTTTTGTCATTCTGATTGTGATTTGTTGTGCTGAGTTAATATTGATATTAAAATATGACTGATATGATAGTGGGAAAAATGTTAAACCTACTTTTACATGGCATAGGTGTTTTTTTGTTAATGAGATTTCTTTTAGGATTGAGTGTATTTTCTCCTTGTTGTGTTTTGTTATCGTAGGATGTAGGCTTTGTGTTGTGTGTTTTTTGTTGGATTCTAATAATTCTCTCTCTCCCATGTTGCAGACGAGTGAATTTGTTAAGGTGAGAGGCAGTGGCAAGTTTGAAGTTTACTTCCTTGCAGCATCCTCTGAAGTGTGTGTCGGCTTCAAATATGATTCAACGACTGTGTTTATAACATTCTCCGTTCCAGTTCCTTAAGAGGAGATGCTTAAATGGTTAATAGAAATCCGAGCTTAAGTCATAAATATGTTGTATTAAGTTAATTCTATAAGGATAAGAGCTTGGTACCATCTAGCTTTGTTAGTTTGTAAGATTTTAGTTTCACATGTTTGTAAGACTTGTTAATTTGACAATATAATTGAAATTTTCTTTTATGTTGCTTTAAATATTTTGTGGTGCATATAATAAAACAGTGTAAAACTTTTGTTATTAAAAAAATATTTGGTTTAGACAAAAATATTTATTTGTAAAAAAAAAATCAGACTTATAGCAACGGGCAATCTGGTCCTATACCAACGGATACACAGGTTGGCTAAAGCAATTAAACAGGTGTAAAATGTCGTTGCTATAGCTCTGAAATTTTTAGCAACAAGCTAGTTATTCGTTGGTATAAGCTATTGGGATGACACTTCTGCCGTTGGTATAAGCATAGTATCCTAGACGGTGTTATACCCTAATTTTGGACCTAAAAATACTTGTTCAAAATTTTCTTTCATCTTTGATATATGTCTATTATTCTTGAAGAATTGCCAATTTGCTATTGTTTACACTGACATTTTACTCTGCTTTATCTCTCAATTTAGCTTTAAAAATCTTTTCAACTGTGTATTTGTCTATGATTCTTTGCATTTCAAGTCATCCAAAAACATTTTTCTTGCATTTCAAGTCATTTGAATTTGTCTCTGATCAATTGCATATTTCTCTGCATTTTATTTCAATGTTACTTGCAAAATTCATGAAAAAGGGTATTTTAGTCATTTCCTGCATTCAAACTCGTTTTAGTCCTTGAAATTGTTTGAGTCTTTTCAATTGGTTTGAATGAGTTTTTGTTTAATTCCATGTCAAAATCCATTTCAAAAATTACATTTGAGTCATTTTGGGTCAGTTTAGCCCCTAGGGGCATTTTAGCCATTTCCTATGTTAAAATTTCTTTCAATCTTTGAAAAATTGTCCCTGAGTCCTTTCAATTGGTTTGAATATGTTTTTGTTTAATTCCATGTCAAAATCCATTTTAAAAAATTGCATTTGAGTCATTTTGAGTCAGTTTAGCCCCTAGGGGCATTTTAGTCATTTCCTGTGTCAAAACTCCTTTTAATCCCTAAAAATTGTCTCTGAGTCTTTTCAATTTGCTTGAATAAATTCTTGCCTTAATTCCCTGTTAAAAACCATTTTAAAATTGCATTAGAGTCATTTTCAAGTCATTTTAGTCCCTAGGGGCATTTTGGTCTTTTCACATGAAATTTTGACAGAGAGAGGTTACTTTAAAGTACCTCATTTAGTAGTTGGTTCATTTTAGTCCGTTTTATTATTTTTAATCGTTTCACTTTACGTTAATTTTCAAATTACTTTTTTTTTAATGCAACTTTAGTTAATTTTGCATTTTAGTCCTCAAGTTGTTAAAATTGCATTTTAGTTCATTTTTTGCCCAAGAAGTTAGTTACGCCACATGTCCCACTCCTATTGGTCCAAAAATTCACACATCACCTATATAATGGGTCCCATGGTCAAAGAGTCAACACACTAATCATTTTTCACAAATACACAAAAATCAATTTTCTTTCCCTCTTTCTTCTCCAAAGCTGCAACCACCTTCATCACCACCATAACCAACTTTTTCCACCACAACAACCTCCATAACAAACTCTTTCCACCACCTCTAACCACCCTAACTAACTTCTACCACCACAACTTCATCTTCAACCTCTCTCTAACCACCACAATCTTCTTCCTCCACCATCATCATCAACAACATCCACCATTAAAACTCACCACAAAACCTCCATAACCACCACAATCTTCATCTCTAACAAACTTCAACCACCACAATTAACTTCAAACCTCCACAAATTCATTACCAAATTCACGGATTCATCAAAAACACTCATCATCACAAACCTTCAACTCCACAAAAATCACATCCATAAACAACAACCTTCAATCAATTCCATTAACGACGAACCGGAATCGGACGAAGGAAAGGAATCCAATCGAAGCAAAGGAAGAAGAGAAACAACACCAAATTCGAATACATAAGAAGAATCCGGAGCCATTCAAAGCTTCATCAAGCATCACGGTATTGTTCTTGATCCAAGCTTTTTATTCCACTCTTTTTCTTCAAATTTGCGCGGCTGTTGGCTTTAGATTTAGGTGGATTGGTTGTGTTTTGAATGTTTTCGAGTTCATATTCGAAAAGAGGATAACGATCCGATTTTAAAAGTGTAAAAAAAAAATTCGAATCGGAGCTCGCCGGAATCCAGAAGTGTCGCCGGAGTTATGAATTTTCCGGCGAACCTTTGAAGATTCCGGCGAGTTTGTTGAACTTTCCGGTGACATTCATGAGGTTGAAGATGAACATTAAGAGAGAGAAGAGAGAGTTTATGTAGGCTTTGGCTTTAGAGAGAGAAAATTTTGGTGTTGTGTTTGTTGTTTCACGTGAAAAGCTTCAAGTAGTTACTACTTGTTGTGTTGTTTTATCCTATGCGCGCATGACCACATTCATTCCATGTTCCTTTGCCTTCTTGATCGTTGGATCAAGGGTTGATCCAATTGGATCAATCCTACGGTCCCTGATGCTTTCTGTTTGGATGTGGATCTTGTGTGTTTGGGTCTGGACTTTTGTTACTACTTTCTCCTTATTTTCTTGCTATATGCACACTATTTCTTGCTGAATACACCTTTGCATGCCTAAAATCTCTTTGAAAAATTCTAAGAAAATTCCTATAATTTTTCTAGTATATTTTGATCAATTTTGATATATTGCATGTCAAGATTGATCAAGAAATACTAGAAAATTATTTTGCCTTGGTTTAATGCTTTTTCTTTTACTTTTTGTTGGAAAATCTTGATGAAAAGCTTGTAAAATTTGGTGAGTTCTTTTTGCATTTGTGTTGATTGATTTAGGATTGTTCCATGTGAATTTTTGTATGCTGAAATTTGTTAGGAAAATATACTTGTAGGATTGGTTGTGATTTTGTGTTGTTTTGTCCAAATTTTATGAAGTTTTTTTGCACTTTCTAATTCCAATCTTTTGGCTCATAATGATTGTGTTTTGTTGAATGATCTTGGAGTGTTGTTTGATGCTTGATAAGTAGTGTTTGGGGCTGTTTTGAATATGGGATAATTGGTTACTTACATAGCAAGTTACTTGATGTTTAAATGTGTGAATTAATGCAAAAATAGGCTTAATATCATACCATAGTTTCTTGACTTGTAATTTTCTCATAACTCTCACATTGGGGCTGAACCTAAACCCTTTGAAAAATGCCAAAATGGAGAGTTATGAGTCTCTTGCATTTGCCTTGGAATTTAGGTGTTTTATTAAGTACATTTTTGCTACTTTTTCTTGCATTTTTACCATGTTTTATGCTTTATTTCCTTGCCAATTTTTCTGCTATCCTATGCCTATTATTACTAACCATTTGTTCATTGTTTCATAAGCATCTTCCATCACTTTCATCTTCATCTCAATTCTTCATTTCTTTCCCTTTACACTTTTATGTTGCTTTAAATTTAATTTATGTGGGATTAAGTTCCCACAAGGAAGTAGTGTGTATGTAGGGAAATGATGTAATATGGACTATGGACTATGGACACTAAAAACTCACACATGCACACACCTCACTTTAGATGTATGGCTAGGATATGCATGTTTAGATGTATGGTTAGGTAATTGCATGTTTAGATGTATGCTTAGGTTCTACACTTAGAGAAAATTCCAATTTTCCAAACAAAAAAACTTGAACCATCTCACTCAAATTTTTTTTCAAATAAACTCTTGGAACACATTCCAAGTGAATTTTTCTCTTTATTTTCTTAATAAAAGCATCAATGAAACTAATTCCAACTTTGACTTGTTTTTGCAAATAACTAATTCCAACTTCACTTTTTCCTTAATCTCATGCCCTTGGAGGCCTCCTATCTCTTCTTTCAAATTCCATTTTCCAAAACTTAAAATCAACCAACAAAAACAAAAAATATTTTTGGAAGAGAACTACGGTGGATTTGATCCCTTAAAAGGGTACGTAGGCAAGGAAACAATATTCCTTCAATTCAAATCAAATAAAAATTCAAACACTTTCTTCTCCCTCCAATTCTTGACTTAGTAAGCTCTTAGGTGTAAATATCACTTTTCAAATAGCATTTAAAAATAAAGCGCGCGCGTAGAAAGTAAAGACGGTTCCTATAGGTTACTATAGTCGTTATGGGTGCCTAACACCTTCCCGTAGCGAAAACAACTCCCGGACCTCGATTCTCAAGGGTTTTGCTTATTTTTTCCCTTCCCAAGAAAAAATGAGATATCAAAGGTTAAAAGGTTCAAACGTAATCAATGTTTGACACCCGAAAACCAAGATAAAACAGCTGGCGACTTCACTGGGGAAATTCGAGAGTTACGCCTAGTCTCTATTTTCACGCTTGCGCTTGTATTCTTACTTGCTTCTTTTTTGCTTTCCTATGTGAATAAATGTTTAAATTCTTACAAACGTGTGGGGTGAGAATATCAAAAGTTTTACACCCGGGCTGAGTGAACTTAGGATTTAGGAGGGATATAATCGACAATTCATTCCGAGGGTTGCCTCGTGTTTTGGATTATGCGATCAATCCCACATAGCTGAGGCATTTTGGGGGTGATGTTGTCGGCGTGTGTTGTCGCGTTTAGGCACTTTACTTCTAATTGTTCTATGACGCTATGAACCGTAGATAACCGAACCCATCCATGACCATTTTCTAGGATGTAGTGCAGAAGCTAAACCGAGTGTTGTCTCGAGTTTTAGTCGTCACGCGATACTACACTCAAGTTAGACCTTCTTACGGATAATCATGGAGCGAGTGTTTGTCTCGTGACACCATGATATACGTTGGAGAGGTTGCAACTTGGGAACTTTTTAGAACCCGGTTACTATTATCCAAAGCCCTAGATTCACCGGACACCGTGTCCACCCATGACTCCTTGACTTTGAATTTCAACCCACCATGTTTTCTCCGTACTTGAATATAATCATGCATACATGCATACATGCATAAACTTTTTCCAAGCATTTATCGAAGGGCTTAGACCAATTGAATTTGTAAACATTGTAGGAATGGGGAAGACTAAGTCCTACAAGTTCAAGGAAGTGGATTTGGCTAGTTTGAGAGATTTGGCACTCAAGATCGAGGATCCGACTGGTTTCCGACATCGTTGCGGGGCTTTACTTACTCTTCTCCAGACTAATGTGGATGAGAAGCTTATGCACACTCTAGTGCAATTCTATGATCGGGACTATCGGTGCTTCACTTTTCCCGACTTTCAGTTGGTGCCCACACTCGAGGCTTATTCTTGCTTAATGGATCTATCTATTGCTAAGGGGGTACCCTTCGCGGGACTTGAGAATCCTCCTACTCCATTGGTTATTGCTAAAGATCTCTATCTCAAGACCACCGATGTCTCCAAGAATCTTGTCACTAAGGCTCACATCCGAGGGTCCACTTCGAAGTATCTACTTGAGAAAGCCAACCTCAAGACCACTTGTCAAGACACTCTTGAAGCTATTCTTGCACTCCTCATCTATGGGCTTATTCTCTTTCCAAATCTTGATGACTTCGTGGATATGAATGCTATTATGATCTTCCACTCCAAGAATCCGGTTCCTACTTTGCTAGCTGACACATACCATGCTATTCACGATAGATCCGGCAAGGGTCGTGGATACATTCTTTGTTGTGTACCTCTTCTCTATAGGTGATTTTTTTTGCACCTTCCGAAGTCTTTCCGTGATAATCCAGAGAATTGGTCTATTTCACAGAGGATCATGGCTCTCACCCCGAATGAAGTGGTTTGGCTCACTCCCGCTGCTAGAGTCAAAGAAATTGTTCTTGGTGGTGGAAAGTTTCTTAATGTACCTCTTCTTGGTACCCGGGGTGGAATCAACTATAACCCGGAGCTCGCCTTGCAACAATTTGGGTTCCCGATGAAAGAAAAGCCCATCAATCTTGCTACATCTCCTTACTTCTTCCACTACTCCAATGCACCCACAGGAATAAGAGAGGATTTCATAGAGGCTTGGTCCAAACTTCGGAAGAAAGAGGTGAAGCATATGGGTGTAAGGTCCGGTGTTGCTCATGAGGCCTATACACAGTGGGTGATAAACCAAGCTGAGAAGATTGGTATGCCTTACCCCGCCATGAGGTATGTGTCTACATCTATTCCAACCATGCCTTTGACTCTACTCCCACCTACTCAGGAGATGTATCAGGAGCATCTAGCTATGGAGAGTTGAGAGAAACACGAATGGAGGACTAGATACTATGAGGCTGAGAACTTGATCATGACTTTGGATGGAAAGGATGAGCAGAAGACTCATGAGGTCTTGACACTAAAGAAAGAGTTGGCTAAAGCTAGGAAGGAAATTGAAGAAAAGGATAAGTTGCTTATGAGGGACTCCAAGAGGGCTAGGGGGGGCCCGTAACTTCTATGCCCGATACTGCAGCTATGAGTCTGGGTCTGAGTCTGAGGATGATACTTCCACTTCCTATACTTGAGGATTTCTGTTTCCTGTTGTTATTTCCAGTTGTTATTGCTGTTTTACATTTCAAAGTCTATCCCTTGGCTTAGTATTTCAGAGGGAATTATCTTGTAAGACTCTGTGATGTTTGATTGTTTTGTCTGGTTTTGATGTTTCAATTGTTTAGTAATGTTTACAAATTTCTAATTTGTCTAAAACCCTTCGATGACATAAAAAGACTCTTTTTGCATATGCATTAACACATCTCATGCATCATATGAATTCATCGGTCACAAAAGACTTTTCTTGTGCTCATTGCCTCCTGGTTCTTCTGCCGCAGTCTGAAAAGTGGCTCGTGCTCGTATGGTTTACCAGCCAGATAGAGTTCATCAAACAAGATTTTATAGGAGAAGAAACATGGCTAACTTTGAAGAAGAAAATGCTCAGCTCCGTGCCGAATTGGCTGCTATGAAAGAAGATTTGGCTAAAGCTCATGACGCTATGTTTACCATGATGGCTGCACAAGAACAACCAGCCACATCTGTCCCAGCTTCTACTGAAGTGATTCCATCTATCCCACTGTCTACTGTGATGTCTGATGCCCGGTTTGTTATGCCCAATGGACGCCCTTATGGACTCTCAGCTTTCTATGCTCCTAATACTGCGGCTGGTATTTCTGGTATTGGCAATCAAGGACAGATTCATGTGACAACTTTTGCTTCTACATCTACCTCTATGCCTCAAGTAACTGCTGTCCTTACCGATCCTATTGTACACACTGTGCAATAGGTAATTGATGTTGACACTCCACGTGGACAAGACCCTATAATGGAAGCTATGAGAAAACAGTTAAGAGAGTTGGCTTGAGAACTCCGTGAGGTCAAGGCTAGCCGTGGGAACGGCGTTTCTGCTAAGGCTCGTGATCTATGCCTGGTATCCCGATTTGAGGTTCCTAAGAAATTCAAAGTGCTAGATTTTGACAAATACAATGGAACTTCTTGCCCACATAGCCATGTCATTCGGTACGTCCGAAAGATGGCCAACTACGTAGATAATGATGCGCTGATGATCCACTGCTTCCAAGATAGCTTGATGGAAGATGCGGCAGACTGGTACACTGGTTTGAGCAAAGACAATATCCACACTTTTGAGGAACTCGCTGCTGCTTTTGAATATCATTATGAGTTTAACACCCGCTTGAAGCCGAATAGGGATTCTCTTAAGTCTTTGTCTCAGAAGTCAGATGAAACCTTCCGTGAATATGCTCAGAGATGGAGAGGAGCAGCTGCCCGTGTTTCTCCTCGGCTTGATGAGGAAGAACTGACCCAGACATTCTTGAAAACTCTGAAGAAGGAATATGTTGTAAGAATGATAGTCTCTGCTTCGAATAATTTCTCCGACATGGTTACTATGGGAACTCGTCTAGAGGAGGCCGTCAGAGAGGGTATCATTGTTCTTGAAAAGGGGGAATCTTCAGCTAGTGCACCTAAGAAATACGGTAATGGCCACCATAAGAAGAAAGAATCCGAAGTAGGGATGGTATCTGGTAATCAGTCTACACCTGCTAATGCTACTCAGTTACCTCTGCCCTATCAATACATGCAGTACTCTCAACATCCTTTCTTCCCACCATTTTACCAGCAATATCCTCTGCCACCGGGTCAACCACCAGTGCCCGTTAATGCCATTGCTCAGCAAGTACAACAGCAGCCTCCTGCTCAACAGCAACAGCAGCAACAACAGGGTCCTCGGCCCAAGACTTATTTCCCACCAATACCAATGCGGTATGCTGATCTACTCTCGACTCTACTCACTAAGGGCCATTGCGTCACCAGACCAGGCAAGCCTCCGCCTACGCCATTGCCCCCTAGGTTCCGGCAGGACCTTACTTGTGATTTCCATCAAGGCGCTCAAGGCCATGACGTCGAGGGTTGCTATGCTTTGAAATATGTTGTAAAGGATCTGATAGACAGAGGACGGTTGACTTTTGAAAATATTGTTCCTCATGTTCTCGACAATCCACTTCCAAACCATGCTGCTGTTAACATGATTGAGGCTTTCGAAGGAGTTTGTGTTCCTAGAGAGGCTCCCGCTTTAGATGTCCGTAATGTTGCTACTCCTTTGGTGCCACTACATGTCAAACTTTGCCAGGCTTCTTTGTTTAATCACGATCATGCTTCTTGTTCAAAATGTCTTCAAAATCCCATGGGTTGTTGTGTGGTGCAAGATGATATACAGAGCCTAATGGATGATAAACACTTGATTGCCAGTGACGTTTGTGTGATTGTGCCAGTGTTTCATGATTCTCCTGCTGGGAGTGTGCCTCAGACAAGGAATGTTGAACCCTTAGTGATCAGGCTACCTGGCCCAGTATCTTATGCCTCCACTAAGGCAATCCCTTACAAGTATGATGCAACTATGATTGAGAATGGGGTGGAAGTGCCTCTGGTATCCCCAGCTACGGTTGATAATGTTACTGGTGAAGTTACAGCTCTGAGAAGTGGAAAGGTCCGTCCACCTTTGTTCCAAAAGAAGGTGGTTACACCTGTTGCTACAATAACTCTACCAGTTGCTCCTCCTGTTGACAAGAACGCCGGCCCATCAGGCCAGTCTATTGAAGAGTCTAATCTGGACGAAATTCTGAGGCTTATCAAAAAGAGCGATTATAAGATTGTGGACCAGCTGCTGCAAACTCCGTCAAAAATATCCATCTTGTCTCTGCTCTTGAGCTCGGAAGCTCACAGGAAAGTGTTAATGAAGGTATTGGAGCAAGCCTATGTTGATCATGAAGTCTCCATGGATCAGTTCGATGGAATAGTGGGTAACATTACTGCTTGCAATAATTTGGGGTTTGGTGACGATGAGCTCCCCAGAGCAGGGAAACACCACAACTTGGCTCTGCATATCTCGGTGCACTGTAAGTCTGACATGATATCCAATGTATTGATGGACACTGGATCATCCTTAAATGTAATGCCTGAGTCTACACTGAGACAGTTGAGTCATCATGGACTCTCCCTAAGGGGAAGTAGCTATTTGGTTAAGGCTTTCGATGGATGTCGTAAAGATGTTCTCGGGGAGGTAGATCTGCCAATTACCATTGGTCCTGAGACATTCTAGATCACTTTCCAGGTCATGGACATCAATGCTTCTTACAGTTGTCTCCTCGAAAGACCATGGATTCACGATGCTGGGGCAGTAACTTCTACTCTGCACCAGAAGCTCAAGTTTGTGAGGAATGGTAAGCTTGTCACTGTACATGGTGAAGAAGCATATCTGGTTAGCCAAGTATCATCTTTCTCTTGTGTTGAAACAGGGTCCGCGGAAGGGACGTCATTTCAAGGCTTGACTGTTGAAGGTGCGGAACCCCGGAGAACTAGTGCTAGTATGGCTTCATTGAAAGACGCCCAGAAAGCTGTTCAAGAAGGACAAGCTGCTGGCTGGGGCAAAGTGATACAGATTTTGGAGAACAAGCGTAAAGAGGGCCTTGGGTTCTCCCCGACCTCAGGCGTTTCAATAGGAGCTTTCTATAGTGTTGGGTTCATTAATGCTATTGCTGAAGATGCTGCTGAAAGTAGTTATGTGCCTACATTTGTTGTACCAGGAGGCACTGTGAGAAATTGGGAGGTCATTGATGTTCCTTTAGTCATGCATGCTTCCATGTAATGTGTCTTGTTGCTCATGTTTTTCTTTGTTTTCAAAATAACAATCCTTTCGCTCTGCCCAAGGCGAAGGTGATATCATTGTAAGGGCATGTTTGTTTCGGCATTGCCGTTATCAATAAAAGTTGTCGTCTTTTCCGCGACTCTTTGTTTTTTTACTTTTTAGTGCTTTTTTCTTGGAAATAATGGTAATGCCAGAAAAAAAAACCAAAACATCTGTATTTCCTTATTAATTTCAAAAATCTGCATGAAAAACATTTTTCTAAAATCATCCCAATCATATTATGCAGATTGAACCATAATAAACCCGTTGAACACAGTGACCCCACGGTTCCTCCAAATTTTGAATTCCCTGTATATGAAGCTGAAGATGAGGATGATGATGAAGAGATACCGTATGAGATCACTCGACTGCTTGAGCAAGAAAGAAGAGCCATTCAGCCCCACCAGGAAGAGATTGAGCTCATCAACCTGGGTACTGAAGAGAACAAGCGAGAGATCAAGATCGGTGCTGCACTTGAGCCAGAGGTGAAAAAGAAAATTACTCAGCTTCTCCATGATTATCCAGATGTCTTTGCATGGTCCTATGAAGATATGCCGGGTCTAGATCCCAAGATTGTGGAACATCGGATACCGACAAGACCTGAGTGCCCTCCTGTCAAACAGAAATTGAGAAGGTCTCGTCCAGACATGGCTCTTAAGATCAAGGCTGAGGTGCAAAAGCAGATTGACGCGGGTTTCAACGGGTTTATTGTGGTTCAATCTGCATAATATGATTGAGATGATTTTTTAGAAAAAGTTTTTCATGCAGATTTTTGAAATTAATAAGAAAATAACAAATGTTTTGGCTTTTTCTGGCATTACCATTATTTCCAAGAAAAAGGCACTAAAAATTAAAAAACAAAGAGTCGTGAGAAAGACGACAACTTTTATAGATAACGGCAATGCCGAAACAAACATGCCCTTACAATGATATCACTTTCGCCTTGGGCAGAGCGAAAGGATTGTTATTTTGAAAACAAAGAAAAACATGAGCAACAAGACACATTACATGGAAGCATGCATGACTAAAGGAACATCAATGGCCTCCCAATTTCTCACAGTGCCTCCTGCTACAACAAATGTAGGCACGTAACTACTTTCAGCAGCATCTTCAACAATAGTATTGATAAACCTAGCACTGTAGAAAGTTCCTGTTGAAACGCTTGAGGTCGGGGAGAATCCAAGGCCCTCTTTGCGCTTGTTTTCCAAAATCTGAATCATTTTGCCCCAGCCGGCAGCTCGCCCTTCTTGAACAGCTTTCTGGGCGTCTTTCAGTGAAGCCATGCTAGCACTAGCTCTCCGGGGTTCTGTACCCTCAACAATTAAGCCTTGAAATGACGTCCCTTCAGCGGACCCTGCTTCAACAAGAGAAAGATGACACTTGGCTAACCAGATATGCTTCTTCACCATGTACAGTGACAAGCTTACCATTCCTCACAAACTTGAGCTTCTGGTGCAGAGTAGAAGTTACTGCCCCAGCATCCTGAATCCACGGCCTTCCGAGGAGACAACTGTAAGAAGCATTGATGTCCATGACCTGGAAAGTGATCTGGAATGTCTCAGGACCAATAGTAATTGGCAACTCTACTTCCCCAAGAACATCTTTGCGAGATCCGTCGAAAGCCTTAACCAAATAGCTACTTCCCCTCAGAGAAATTCCATGATGACTCAACTGTCTTAGTGTAGACTCGGGCATTACATTTAAAGACGATCCAGTGTCCACCAACACATTGGATATCATGTCAGACTTGCAGTGTACTGAGATATGCAGAGCCAAGTTGTGGTATTTCCCTACTTCGGGGAGTTCATCGTCACCAAAGCCCAAGTTATTGCAAGCAGTAATGTTACCCACTATTCCATCTAACTGATCCACAGAGACTTCATGATCAACATAGGCCTATTCCAGTACCTTCATCAACACTTTCCTGTGAGCTTCTGAGCTCAAGAGCAGAGACAAGATGGATATCTTTGATGGAGTTTGCAGCAGCTGGTCGACAATCTTATAGTCACTCTTTTTAATAAGCCTCAGAATTTCGTCCAGATTAGACTCTTCAAGAGATTGGCCTGTTGGGCCGGGGTTCTTGTCAATAGGCGGAGCAACTGGCGGAGTTATTGTAGCAACAGGTGTAACCACCTTCTTTGGGAACAAGGGTGGACGGACTTTTCCGCTTCTCAGAGCTGTAATTTCACCGGCAACATTATCAACCATGGCTGGGGGTACCAGAGGCACTTCCACTCCATTCTCAATCATGGTTGCATCGTACTTGTAAGGGATTGCTTTGGTAGAGGCATAAGATACTGGACCAGGTAACCTGATCACCATAGGTTCAACATTCCTTGTCTGAGGTGTTCTTTCAGCCGGAGAATCATGAAACACTGGCACAATCACACAAACATCACTGACAACCAAATGTTTGTCATCCATCAGGCTTTGTATATCATCTTGTACCACACCACAACCCATAGGATTTTGAAGACATTTTGAACAAGAAGCATGATCGTGATTAAACAAAGAAGCCTGACAAAGTTTGACATGCAATGGCACCAAGGGAGTGACAACATTATGGACATCTAAAATGGGATCCTTTTGAGGAACGGGGATTCTTTCGAAAGCCTCGATCATGTTAACTGCAGCATGGTTTGGAAGTGGATTGTCAAGAACATGAGGAACACTATTTTCAAAAGTCAACCGTCCTTTTTCTATCAGGTCTTTTACAATATACTTCAGAGCATAGAAACCTTCAACATCGTGGCCTTGAGCGCCCTGATGGAATTCACATGTGAGATCCTGTCGAAACCTGGGAGGCAATGGTGTAGGCGAAGGCTTGCCTGGCCTCGTGACACAATGTCCCTTAGCAAGTAAAGTTGGGAGCAGCTCAGCATACCGCATAGGTATTGGTGGAAAATAAGTCTTGGGCCGAGGACCCTGTTGTTGCTGCTGCTGTTGTTGAGCAGGAGGCTGGTGTTGTACTTGCTGGGCAATGACATTAACGGGCACTGGTGGTTGACCTGGTGGCAGAGGATATTGCTGATAGAATGATAGGGCAAAGGTAATTGAGTAGCATTAACAGGTGTAGACTGATTGCCAGATACCATCCCTACTTCGGATTCTTTCTTCTTATGGTGGCCATTACCATACTTCTTTGGTGCACTGGCTGAAGATTCGCCCTTTTCAAGAACAATGATACCCTCTCTGACAGCCTCCTCTAGACGAGTTCCCATGGTAACCATGTCGGAGAAGTTGTTTGGAGCAGAGACTATCATTCTTTCCTTATATTCCTTTTTCAGAGTTTTCAAGAATGTATGTGTTAATTCTTCCTCATCAAGCCGAGGAGAAACACGGGCAGCTGCCCCTCTCCATCTCTGAGCATATTCACGGAAAGTTTCATCTGACTTCTGAGACAAAGATTTAAGAGAATCCCTATTCGGCTTCAAGCGGGTATTGAACTCATAGTGACTTTCAAAAGCAGCATCAAGTTCCTCAAAAGTATGGATATTGTCTTTGCTCAAACCAGTGTACCAATCTGCCGCATCTTCTGCTAGGCTGTCTTGGAAGCAGTGTATCATCAGTGCATCATTATATGCATAATTGGCCATCTTCCGGACGTACCGAATGACATGGCTATGTGGACAGGAAGATCCATTGTATTTGTCAAAATCTGGCACCTTGAACTTCTTAGGAACCTCAAATCGGGATACCAAGCATAGATCACGAGCCTTAGCAGAAACACCATTCCCACGGCTAGCCTTGACCTCACGGAGTTCTCCAGCCAACTCTCTTAAATGTTGTCTCATAGCCTCCATTGCAGGGTTTTGTCCACGCGGAGTATCGACATTAATTACCTGTTGCACAGTGTGGACAATAGGATCGGTAACAACAGTAGTCACTTGAGGCATAGAGGTGGATACAGGAATCTGTCCTTGACCAGCAAAACCAGAGACACCAGCAGCAGTATTAGGAGAATAGAAAGCTGAGAGTCCATAAGGATGCCCATTGGGCATAACAAACCGAGCATCAGACACCACAGTATATAGTGGGATAGATGGAATCACTTCAGTAGAAACTGGAACAGATGTGGCTGGTTGTTCTTGTGCAGCCATCATAGTGGACATAGCGTCATGAGCCTTAGCCAAGTCTTCTTTCATAGCAGCCAATTCGGCACGGAGCTGAGCATTTTCTTCTTCAAAGTTAGCCATGTTTCTTCTCTTGTGCAATCTTGTTTGATGAACTCTATCTGGTTGGTAGACTTTTCGAGCACGAGCCACTTTTCAGACTGCGGCGGACAAAACCAGGAGGCAATGAGCACGAGAGAAGTCTTTTGTGACCAATGAATGCATATGATGCATGCAATGTGTTAATGCATATGCAAAAAGACTCTTTTTATGTTATCGAAGGGTTTTAGGCAAATTAGAAACTTGCAAACATTACTTAAACAAATGAAACATCAAGGAACAATCAAACATCATAGAGTCTTACAAGATGATTCCCTTTGAAATACTAAGCCAAGGGATAGACTTTGAAATGTAAAACAACATAAACAACTGAAAATAACAACAGGAGAAAGAAATCCTCAAGCATAGGAAGTGGAAGCATCATCCTCAGACTCAGACCCAGACTCATAGCTGCAGTATCGGGCATAGAAGTTATGGGCACCCCTAGCCCTCTTGGAGTCCCTCATAAGCAACCTATCTTTCTCTTCAATCTCTCTCCTAGCCTTAGCTAACTCCTTCTTCAGTGTCATCACCTCATGAGTCTGTTGTTCATCCTTTCCATCCAAAGTCATAATCAAGTTCTCAGCCTCATAGTATCTAGTCCTCCACTGATGCTTCTCTCGACTCTCCACAGCTAGATGCTCCTGATACATCTCCTGAGTAGGTGGAAGTAGAGGCAAAGGCATGGTAGGAATAGATGCAGACACATATCTCATAGAGGGGGTAAGGCATACCAATCTCCTCAGCTTGGTTTATCACCCACTGTGTATAGGCCTCATGAGCAACACCGGACCTTACACCCATATGCTTCACCTCTTTCTTTCGAAGTTTAGACCAAGCTTCCATGAAATCTTCCCTTATTCCCGTGGGTGCATTGGAGTAATGGAAGAAGTAAGGAGATGTAGAAAGATTGATGGGCTTTTCTTTCATCGGGAAACCAAATTGTCGCAAGGCGAGCTCTGGGTTATAGTTGATTCCACCCCGGGTACCAAGAAGAGGTACATTAAGAAACTTCCCACCACCAAAGAAGATTTCCTTAACTCTAGAAGCTGGAGTGAGCCAAACCACTTCATTAGGAGTGAGAGCCATAATCCGCTGTGAAATAGACCAATTCTCCGGATTATCATGGAAAGACTTCGGAAGGTGCAAAATAAACCACCTATAGAGGAGAGGCACACAACAAAGAATGTATCCACGACCCTTGCCGGATCGATCATGAATAGCATGGTATGTGTCAGCTAACAAAGTAGGAACCGGATTCTTGGAGTGGAAGATCATAATAGCATTCATGTCCACGAAGTCATCAAGATTTGGAAAGAGAATAAGCCCATAGATGAGGAGTGCAAGGATAGCCTCAAGAGTGTCCTGACAAGTGGTCTTGAGGTTGGCTTTCTCAAGTAGATACTTCGAAGTGAACCCTCGGATACGAGCCTTAGTGACAAGATTCTTGGAGACATCGGTGGTCCTGAGATAGAGATCTTTAGCAATAACCAATGGAGTAGGAGGATGCTCAGGTCCTGAGAAAGGTACCCCCTTAGCAATAGACAGACCCATCAAGCAAGAATAAGCCTCTAGAGTAGGTACCAACTGGAAGTCGGGAAAAGTAAAGCACCGATACTCCCGATCATAGAATTGCACTAGAGTGTGCACAAGCTTCTCATCCACATTAGTCTGGAGAATAGTAAGCAAAGCCCCATAACGGTGTCAGAAACCAGCCGGATCCTCAATCTTGAGTGCTAAATCTCTCAAACTAGCCAAATCCACTTCTTTGAACTTGTAGGACTTAGTTTTCCCCATTCCTACAATGTTTACAAATTCAATCTGTCTAAGCCCTTCGATAACAATGCATGGAAAAAAAGTTTATGCATGTATGCATGTATGCATGATTATGTTAAAGTTCGGAGAAAACATGGTGGGTTGAAGTTCAAAGTCGAGGAGTTATGGGTGGACACGGTGTCCGGTGAAACTAGGGCTTTAGGAAATAGTAACCGGGTTCTAAAAGGTTCCCAAGTTGCAACCTCTCCGACGAATATCACGGTGTCACGAGACAACACTCGCTCCATGATTATCCGTAGGAAGGTCTAACTTGAGTGTAGTATCGTGTGACGACTAAAACTCGAGACAACACTCGGTTTAGCCTCCGCACTACGTCCTAGAAAATGGCCATGGATGGGTTTGGTTATCTATGGTTCATAGCGTCATAGAACAATTAGAAGTAAAGTGCCTAAACGCGACAACACGCGCCGACAACATCACCCCCAAAATGCCTCAACTATGTGGGATTGATCGCATAATCCAAAACACGAGGCAACCCCCGGAATGAATTGTCGATTATATCCCTCCTAAATCCTAAGTTCACTCAGCCCGGGTGCAGGACTTTTGATATTCTCACCCCACACGTTTGCAAGAAATTAAACATTTATTCACATAGGAAAGCAAGTAAAAGAAACAAGTAAAAACGAAGCGCAAGCGTGGAAATAAAGACTAGGCGTAACTCTCGAATCTCCCCAGTGAAGTCGCCAGCTGTTTTATCTTGGTTTTCGGGTGTCAAACATTTATTACGTTTGAACCTTTTTAACCGGTGATATCTTATTTTTTCTTGGGAAGGGAAAAAGTAAGCAAAACCCTTGAGAATCGAGGTCCGGGAGTTGTTTTCGCTACGGGAAGGTGTTAGGCACCCATAACGACTATAGTATCCTATAGGAACCGTCTTTACTTTCTACGCGCGCGCTTTATTTTTAAATGCTATTTGAAAGTGATATTAAGCTTAAAGGTTTTCTAAATGAAGAATTGGAGGGAGAAGAAAGTGTTTGAATTTTTATTTTATTTGAATTGAAGGAATTTTGTCCTTGCCTACGTACCCGTTTAAGGGATCAAATCCACCGTAGTTCTCTTCCAAAAAAGGTTTTTGTTTTTGTTGGTTGATTTTAAGTTTGAAAATTGGAGTTTTGAAGAATGGAGATTGAGAGGCCTTAAAGGCATAAGATTGAAAAAAAAGTGAGGTTTGATTAGTTATCTTGCAAAAGGGTCTAAGTATGGTTAAGGTTCATTAAAATTTGATTAAGAAAATAAAAGAGAAAATCAATGGGGTTTTGGACCCCAAGGTTTATTAAGAAAATGGTTTGAGTGATATTGTTCATGTTTAGTTGGAGAATGATTTTTTTTCTAAGTATAAATCCTAGGCATTCATCTAAACATACAATCCTAAACATACATCTAAACATGCATATCCTAGCCATACATCTAAAGTGAGGTGTGTGCATGTGTTGGTGCTTGTGTCGGTGTACATCATTAGAGTCCATTGTCCTTTACATCATGCCCTAGTTTACATTCTATGGTCTTGCAAGAATTAAAAACATAAAGGAAATTACAAAACTCCTAGGTCTTTACATACTAGGTTTTGCATGAATCTTAAAGTGCAAGAAATAAAAGGATGAGAATGAGAGATGGAGGATGGAATACTTATGAATGAATGAAACATGAAATGAAATAGTTAGTGGCATAAGGAATAATAGGAATTGAAAATTATGAGCAAAAGAAATGCTAAAAAACTTGGCAAAAGGTAATGAAATTTTTAACCTAAAAGTAACTAAAATCACCTAACATTTACCATAATATCAAGACGAGTATATGACCTATAATCCTCACATCATGACAAGGTTTCAAAGGCTTTATTGTAATCAATAAAGTGAGAATTATGAGGACACATTCAAGTCAAGAATTATGATGTATCTAGGCACATTGGCATCATTTATTCACAAACATAACTTGCAAACCAAGCAATTAAACCTAATTCACACACATGCAACAAAAAACACATACAAACAGTAGCTAAAGCTTCAGAAAATCATATGGTATAGGTCACAAACTTTCAAAAAAATAAATAATTGGAACTAAAATCAAGCAATTGTCACAAATTTTTTTTTATACCAAATATCACAAAATAACAAGAAAATTATCACATTATCTTTTATCAATATTTTTTTTATATGTGAAATCATCACAAAAATACCACGAAATTATCAAGACATGTGTATGAAAATTTTTAGAATTTTTTAAAGAATTTTTAGACACAAGAACATGTAAAACTTTACAAATTTTAACAAACATAGTAAACAATTAACTAGAAAAATACCACATATTTTTTAATCAAGATCTACACATAACAAAATCACAAAAATGTCAAGAAAATGATCAAGAACACATAGAAAATTTTTAGGAATTTTAAAGTGCAAAAATAAGCATGCAGGGGTTCAAACAGCAAGCAAGCAAGTGTATATAGCAAAAAAAAAACAACAAAAAAACGAAAAAAGAAAGGAGGCCTAGGCCCAACCCAAACCTGCATGGATCCTGGATCATCCAAACACACCAGGGACGTTGGATTGCATTTTTAGGGTTCGGTTTCGAAGTTTTTCAAAATCTTTTCAAGGTTTTCACTTCGATTCACCGTTTATTTCTCACTACGAACCTTCGATGATGATCATACGTGAAAACGAGAGGGTTCTTATGTGTTTACCTGAATTTGATTGGAGATTCGAACTGGATTCTTCGGAAAACTTGGATCCTGGATGTATTCTTGATGCTTCTGGTAAGTTTTTGCACAGAAACTGAAAATAAATCAGTTCTTCATCCTCTTCTTCTTCACTGGTTCAAATTCTCTTTGATCTTTCTTCTTCTCTTCCCAAAAATCCTTCGTGATCGCACTTGTGCTTGAATTGCGAAGGTACGAATTCAATGATGAAGATTCTTGATGAATCTCTGAGAATTCGTGTCAATTCGAATTGATTTCGTACAATCTGTTGGATTTTAGCTTCGGGTGATGAATTTGATGTGTATTTTGTGATGAATTGATATGAAATGGTGTTTGTTACGGTGGCTAGGGTTCTGTTACGGTTGTTTTTGTGGTGGTTGAGAGTTTGTTACGGTGGCTAGGGTTTTGAGGAGAGAGAGAAAGTTTGTTAGGGCTTTTTTTGATGATGTGTCAGTGATTGAATGGTAATTATTCTGTGCATTGATGAGTTGGCCTCTATTTATAGGCCAGGTGTGATGTTCTGGACCAATGTGGGACTGCCACGTGTTTTTGGACTTCTTTTGGACTTGTGAAATTCGGCCTTGCTGAGTTTCTTGCTTTGGGGACCTTTTTGCAATATTAGGAACCTGAAGGACCATTCTGCAATTTGACAAAGGACTGGACTGTAAAAAAAGAATTTAAGACTGAAGGACTTAATTGCAATTGACTTAAAAGGACCTATAATAAAAGTTTGACCTAAAATGACTAAAACATAAATTAAAAAAGACTTTAAAAGAAATAAAATGAAAAAGGACTAAAGTGCAAATTTTAGAAAGTTTTAGGACTAAAAATGAAAATAAAATTGAATTAAAATTTGGTAAATGGAAAATAACGTAAAGTGAAACCAATAAAAGACACAAAATGGACTAAAACGAACCAACTACCTAAATGAGGTACTTTAAAGTAACCTCTCTCTGCCAAAATTTCGTGTGAAATGACCAAAATGCCCCTAGGGACTAAAACGACTCAAAATGACTCAGATGCAATTTAAAAAATGGATTTCTAACAGGAAATTGAAGCAAGAGTTATTCAAACCAATTTGAAAGACTAAGAGACAATTTTTAGAATTTAAACAGAGTTTTAATACATGAAAAGACCAAAATGCCCCTAGGGGCTAAACTGACTTGAAATGACTTCAAATGCGATTTTTGAAATGGATTTTGACATGAGATTGAAACAAAGACTTATTCAAACTATTTGAAAGGATTCAAACAATTTTCAAGGACTAAAATGAGTTTGGATACAGGAAATGACTAAAATACCTTTTTTGCATGAATTTTGCAAGTAATATTGAAATAAAATGCAGAGAAAGGTGTAATTGATCAGAGACAGTTCAAATGACTTGAAATGCAAGAAAAGAAGAATGGAGCTAGTATTTTTAGGTCCAAAATTAGGGTATAACACATCTCACTCAAATTTTTTTTCAAATAAACTCTTGGAACACATTCCAAGTGAATTTTTCTCTTTATTTTCTTAATAAAAGCATCAATGAAACTAATTCCAACTTTGACTTGTTTTTGCAAATAACTAATTCCAACTTCACTTTTTCCTTAATCTCATGCCCTTGGAGGCCTCCTATCTCTTCTTTCAAATTCCATTTTCCAAAACTTAAAATCAACCAACAAAAACAAAAAATATTTTTGGAAGAGAACTACGGTGGATTTGATCCCTTAAAAGGGTACGTAGGCAAGGAAACAATATTCCTTCAATTCAAATCAAATAAAAATTCAAACACTTTCTTCTCCCTCCAATTCTTGACTTAGTAAGCTCTTAGGTGTAAATATCACTTTTCAAATAGCATTTAAAAATAAAGCGCGCGCGTAGAAAGTAAAGACGGTTCCTATAGGTTACTATAGTCGTTATGGGTGCCTAACACCTTCCCGTAGCGAAAACAACTCCCGGACCTCGATTCTCAAGGGTTTTGCTTATTTTTTCCCTTCCCAAGAAAAAATGAGATATCAAAGGTTAAAAGGTTCAAACGTAATCAATGTTTGACACCCGAAAACCAAGATAAAACAGACGGTAGCAGGTGGGCGTTGGTATAGGTTTTATTACCTATACCAACGGTTTTTTGGACTTTTACCAACGGCTTCTGCCGTTGCTAAATGGCAAATTTCTTGTAGTGCGTCGTGGACGGTAGTGAAGATAGAGGATGGTGAACGGAGTTGCAGTGCACCCGAATATGAGGTCGGCGGAGACTATGAGGATGAGGTCGGAGAGAAAGAGGGAAGGCGGAGGAGAACGAGAGATCCAGTGGTGGTGGTGGGATGGGGGAGGGAGGTCCGGTGGTGACTGGGGAGGAGAGAGCATTCAATTTATTGAAATGGACAAAATTGCCCTTCTAATAATTAATAAAAGTTGCCACATGGGGAGTGGTACAATGGTAGTATGCTACCTAAGGATGTTAGTGCATCACCTTAAAAGAAAAATGATTAAGTGTAAAAAGGCACCATATATAAACATAGGGTTGGGAATAGGCCAGACCAGCCTATAGGGGCCTACGGCTTGGCCTGTTTAAGCCTGACCTAGTCTGTTTATGAAAAATGTCAGGCTTAGGCTTTTGAAAAGCCTATTTAAGTAAATAGGCAGTCTTAGGCCATCAAAAAAAGCCTACGAAGCCTGATAGGTCGGCCTATTTATGCATATTATTAAAATTTATTTTTTATTTATATTAAAATATAATATATATTAGAATAAAAATCAAGAAAAAAACTCAAATAATGGACTTTTTAAATAGACTTTGAGGCCTTACAGTGAACTAGGCTTTTAAGGCCTTATAGCAATAGACAGACCTTACGATGAAATAGGCTTTAAGGCCAATTTGGTCTATTTAGAAGTAGATAAAATTGAATATTTAATGACTTTAATATGAAGTAGGCCTGTAAATAGACTTCTAGGCAGACCAAGCTTTTAATTAGGCTAGGTCAAGCCAAAAAAATAGGCTTATGAAAGTTCATTGTTCAGACTCAGACTTGCAAAATATTTTGTAGGCCAGGCTCAGACCTATTAAAGTCTAGTCTGACCTGGCCTATTCCCATCCCTGTATAAACATATATACAATTAATTCTTTTAATTTTAATATTAAACAATGATAATAAATGCATTTATGTATGCTACACTAAGATCAAGCCTTGTGTAGGCTAAACGTCACCTCAAATGAATTCAAACTTGTGTATAACTTCCATACATTAAAATCTTAAGAAAACCATCAAAATCAAATGTGACAACCATAATTTTGAGGAATAATGATTGATTAATTTTTGCAGGCAAAACCGAATATTCAACGGCAAATGAAAGTGATAGATAGATAGCTATCTATGCATATAGTATCGTTGAGATGAGGCAATGAGCAAGCATATTCGAATTTCAGAGAACTGGATTATACCAATCCGAATATAATATAATTTAGAATCATAAACCAAAAATGAGAAAACATACAGAATAGATACAATATTGTACTAGCATTGCATTTTCAAATATGAGAAAACCTCAAATTTAAATAAACCAAAAATGAGAAAACTTCAAATTTTCTCTTATAGTTTTCCTAAGTCTTCATCTATCTCTATTGACTTGACTCTCCCTCGTTTGATCTACTCTTCTTACTACAACATCTATATGTCTTCTCAGTACATAGCCAACCACATAAGCTTATTTTCTACCATCTTTTCTATGATAAGTGTTACTCCAACGTTCTCTAATGATGTTATTTCTAATCCTATCTTGTCTAGTCATATCACTCATCCAACAAAACATTCATCTCTTATATGCTTACTTTATTATCGTGTTGTTTCTTAACCGGCAAACACTCCGTATCATACAACATCGTTGGTCTCACAATTGTTTGATAAAATATTCCTTCCAACTTAAGCGGTTACTTTCTTATCACATAAAACACTTGAGACACTTCTTCATTTCAATCACATAACTTGAATACATTTTCCCTAAAAAAAAAAAAAACCGCGAATACATTTATGGCTTAATAGCAGTTTTAACCCCCTAACTTTCCCAAAGTTGCGATTTTGGCCCCCTAAGCAAAAAAAAAAACTACAAAACCGCCCCCTAAGTTTTGCACCTGTGGCAGTTTTGGCCCCCAAGGCCAATTTTGACTCGGTCTACACTGACGTGGCACCCTAAGTGAGGTGCCACATGTTATTTTTTTTAATTATTGTTTTGCCTTGGGGGGCCAAAACTGCTACAATTGCAAAACTTAGGGGGCGGTTTTGTAATTTTTTTCTTAGGGGCCAAAATCGCAACTTCGTGAAAGTTAGGGGACGAAAACTGTTATTAAGCCTACATTTATTTAGACAGGCTTATAATTTTTTGTCATTTTATACTACAGATCCAAATTATTTAAATCGTGTAACTTGAGGTATGATGTGATCTTCAATTTTCACCACTAAGGTAGAACCACTTCGCATTTTACTGAAGTTAGATTCCATGTATGTTGTCTTACTTCTACTCAGGCAGAAGCCACACTTCTAAAGCTTGTCTTCATGTCTCTAACCTTATCTCATTCAATTTTTCAATCGACTCTCCAAGAGGGACTACATCATATGCAAAAAGCATACATCTCGATGCTAACTCGATAATGTGTTTCATAAGTATATCTAAAACTAATGTAAAAAGATAAGAGCTTAGGGTTGACCTTTAATGCAATTATATTGTCAAGGGAAAATTTCCAATAGCCCTATGGTACGTTTTCGCACTAGTCTGTTATACATATATCATTTGGTAGAGTGTCTAAAGAGATTTAGATTAAATATATAAAAATGCAACAAGTCGTTTAGGTTGAACTCTCTACCAAAGGCAGCAGAACATAGATTCTTACCAATAAAAGTTGAAATAGAACCTTCACCAAGAATATAGCCAGGTTTGTAGCCTTCCGGCATTTATTTTTTATACCACCGTAAGCATCTCTATATAGTTCATAAAAAACAACATATTGACGAAGCTAGTGTTTGGCTCAACTCTTAACATTAAGTTATTTGACATAATGCCTTCTTCGGTTAAACATTATCATATAAATATAATACTATCTTTATCATTAAATATAAGTTTCTTTTTAAAAAAATATATTTATAAATATAAGTTCTGTTAGGGATGAGTAGCTCATCTGATTGAGAAAATGAATTGAAAAAGTTGTTCAGGTTCAAATTCTACCGGATGGAGAAAAATTAACATACCAAAATTTTTCATTTAAAAAAAAATTATATATACGTTCTATTTCAAATCACTTATCAATACTACAAATACATATGAAAATGTCAGAATTAGATACATGATCACACATTTACATATAAACGACAATTTAATAATATTAATATTGTTTTGTGTCAAAAATAATATTAATATTGCACAAGAATTACAACATTAATTTTTCTTAATATGATGGACCTGTTAGGCAAGTCTCATTTTTGAACTAGCTTATACTCCCCCGTTTCAAAATAGATGAAAGAACATGCCAATACACAACTTTGACCATTAATATTTTTAATTATATATAATAAAAAATGATAAAAATTTGATATTTTGAATATATTTATCGAGATAAATCAAACAACATCTTACATGCTAGCATTTGTATTTATATATTAGTTAAAAAAATATGGTCAAAGTAAGCTATATGAATAGTGCACATTGTAAAATTGCGACATGTATTTTGAAACGGACGGAGTATCTTTTAAACTCATTTGACTAAAAAAGATCCGCATAATAATCATCATTTTCTCATGAGTTTATAACTTATTTTTACTAGTCTATAGCATTTTTTATAGCTAATTTAAGTAGCTTAAAGCTTGTTCCATACTGACCTAAGGCCCGATCCGACTCAGCTCGGATCTGCCCGGAGTCCGTCAAGTAGGCGACACTACATGGTGTAGATGCCCTATAACCTAATGGATTACGGTGTGGTCCGAGAGTTTCTCACGTCTATGTAGGCCGAAAGTTGCTCACCATTAGATCGACAATCGCTCACGTCTGTACCCCGCAGACACAGCTGTCAAGATAAGGGTTGACAACCAAGCCCTACTTGGCCACTATTTATACCCAGAGTTAACCTTTGGGTCAGGTATGACACTTCTTACCCATATTATAGTTGCATGTTCTTGAACCCTTCACTGACTTGGGTGTTTGAGCGCATGCAGGTACGCCACCCCCTTCAATGGAGAAGTATCATCAATGGACGTCTCAACAGAACAAGGTTCGAAACGGATAGATCAAAGCTCAATTCTCCTCACAGTGGATCACAATCAACCAACCATCTTCTGAGGTCCAAACTGATCAAAACTCATCACTATTTATTCCAATTTTACCAATATAATCTTAATTGAAAAAAAATTCAATACTAATTAGATATGCTATTTTTATGTCATTTCATATTTATAAGTCAACCACTTATTTTA
Source organism: Medicago sativa (assembly GCF_051527215.1). Taxonomy (NCBI): domain Eukaryota; kingdom Viridiplantae; phylum Streptophyta; class Magnoliopsida; order Fabales; family Fabaceae; genus Medicago; species Medicago sativa. Next base: position 50,792,151 of record NC_140749.1, read on the forward strand.
CTTAGAAATCCAATCAGTTAACTTATTCGCTATCAACTATAAATTAACTCATCAATTATCCGCAATAAAATCATCCGCTGTAAACTAGTTTATACTATTCACTATTTTTACCAAAACAAAGTCCATATGTGAAAAGTGACAAATAAGTTATACAGAAGCTTAGTTAGTAGACAACTATCCATTATTATTGTAGGAAGTTGGATAACTTAACAGATTTAAGCTAAAGATAAAAGGAACCGAATTAGTTAAAATAGTAGGAGTTTAAAATCTTGTCAGGTAAAAAGAAGGCTTAAATGCACTTTTCACCCCCTAACTTTGCATAAGTTGCAATTTTGGCCCCCTATTAAAAAAAATGGCAAAAGTTACCCCCCATGTCTACCCCCTTTTGCAAAAAGCCAATTTTGACTCAGTCAACCTTATGCGGCACGCCACATGTGTATTTATTTTTATTTTGTATTTTTTTTAATTCCACATGTATAATTAGCTAATAAAAAAAAACAAAAAATCACCAAAAAGATAGTCTGGCACGTGAGCTTCAAAGAACCCAGATTTCCTCTTCATCTTCTCTCCAGAAATTTGCATAGATAGCCCTGACGATTGGAAGAACAGCAACAAGAGCAATCTGAAGTTGTTCCGAGCTACTTGTTCTCACAGAGATTTGTCCACTACGTTTGTTGTTCAATCCAGCACGAACAGCCATCTTATAACTTCGTCCGATAGAAAATTGAGACTGCAAATTCGCGTAAAGCCAATTCGCCTCTCCACTTCACCAGAGAAAGACTCAATGAAGATTGATCCCGACCTATTGGAAAATCCGCCTCTTTAAACCGCACTTCTACGTTCGTGCCATAAGCATAATCACCTTGAGACCTCATAAGCCCAACCATTCGCATCCAACACCGGCCTCGTAAGAAACTGTGAAGTTGATTCTAAGAAACGATATCTAAAGACCGGGTTTTCACCCTAACAGCTAGCATAACAGCTAGCATTCCTTCACTCTTCTTCTCTCAACAAAACACAAAAATACCATTTTTTTTTGTGAAAATACACATAAACAACACAACACAAGGAGCCACAAATCTGAAACGCGTTTAACAGATCCGATTGACAAAACAGAACTGATTTCGCACATAGTGTTATGACTGTTACGAAGAAAGAATTTGGGGATTTCTCAGTTTTGAAGGAGATCATCTGGATTTCTTAACATGGTAACATTGTCGCTGTAGAAGTCGACGACGTGGCCTTCGACGACGCAGGAATCAGCGCCGGTGGGAATGAAAGACCGAGGAGGAGGAGAGAGGCTCGTTTTAGGATGCAGAATCGAGTTTCAGAATCACTTTTGAGGAACAACGCGTTTCAGAAGCCTTCTACATCATGGTGCTGGGTTTGAACAAGAGAAACAAATGGAAGTTGTTGTTTAATCGCTTCTGTTTAATCCAGTTTGGTTCCAAATCAATTCAAGTAATCCAGTTTTTTTCACACCCGTAAACATTCAGAAATGAAACTGAAACAAGCAAGAAAGAATTAAGAGGTTATTGGAATGATGAATTGTAAAATAAGAGAGTTCCAAAAAAAACTGAAGAGGTTTTTGGATTGTTATGTTGTCGGGCATTTTGTGAAGATCATGTTGAAATCAAACCTACTCACGTGCTTCTTCTTGGGTTGCTTTAATTTTTAATTTTTTTAATTTAACAATTATACACGTGGCAAATTTATTTATTTTTTAAAAAAAATTATACAAGCTGGCGTGACACATATGCTTGACCAGGTCAAAATTAGTGTTTTGCAAAAGGGGGTAAACATGGGGGGTCATTTTTGCCATTTTTTTTAATAGGGGACCAAAATTGCAACTTATGCAAAGTTAAGGGGTGAAAAGTGCGTTTAAGCCTAAAAAGAAATAACATAAAGTCTATAAATAGTCCTTTTTGAGGCATATATAATATATCCTGCATCCAAAACACAGACAAAAAAAAAAAAAATGGAGATCATTCTACAATACGTACCAATCTTCCTGATTTTGCTAGCCTCTACAATATTACTCAAAGCCATATCCACCAAATTATCAGGACCAAACTTCCACCTTCCACCTAGTCCATTGTCCTTACCAATAATTGGACACTTTCACTTAATATTAAAACAACCTCTTCACAGAGCCACTCACAACCTCTCAAACCGCTTTGGACCCATAATTCACATATATCTTGGATCCACTCTTATGGTATTTGTTTCTTCATCCGAAATAGCCAAAGAAATCTTCAAAACACATGAATCTTCATTCTCTAACCGGCCTGCAAATATAGCTATAAGCTATCTTACTTACAATGCATCTGATTTGGGATTTGCACCTTATGGAACCTACTGGAAGTTCATGAAGAAACTTTGCATGTCAGAACTTCTTAATGGAAAGATGCTTGATCAACTCCTTCCCATAAGAGAAGAGGAGATAAACAGATTCTTGCAGATGATGATGAAAAAAGGTGAAGCAAATGAGTCTGTAAATGTTACTGACGAGCTTTTGAAACTAACAAACAGCATAGTTATGAGAATGGCAATTGGAAAAAGCTGTTTCAAAGAAGAGGATGAAGCACATAAGGTGACAGAAAGGGTTAGAGAGTCTGCTATGTTGAGTGGAATGTTTAATTTGGCTGATTATTTTTGGTTGTGTAAGAGATTCGATGTTCAAGGAATGAAGAAACGATTAAAGGATGTTCGTGACAGGTTTGATGCCATGATGGAAAGTATTATCAAGGAGCATGAAGAGACCAGAAGTAAATTACAAAGAAAGGATGCTGCAAAGGATGTTTTAGATGCTCTTTTGAGTATTTACGAAGATCATAGCTCAGAGGTCAAAATAACAAGAGATAACATCAAAGCCTTCTTGGTGGTAATAATCTTCTCTCTATGTAAAGATATAACTTAGATCAAAATTCTACTATATAATATGATAGTCAATAGAAAGGTTTTAAATTGGGGTCGCAATCACGATTCTTGGTTTTACAGAGAATCATGGTCTATTGCTTCTAACATGGTTTTAAATTATAGTTGCGATTGTGTTGTGAACTTTTATATTGTGGCAAAACACGGCCTATGCGGCCAAAATTTCTAATGCGATGGCATATCAGAGACCAAAAAATCCTTCACACAATTGTGGTTGCGAATCTCAACTTAAAACCATAGAATCTTATTTGGCCTCAATCATAGTCATTTTGCTATTGTGAAGAGATCTGAAACCTAGATGTCATGGTCAAATCACAGCCACAAACCTTCTTATGGATTCCTGGTCATAGTCACATAATTCTTGTAATCAAGGGAGAATTGCGAATTGGTACGTGAGTACTGAATTCGGGTACTTCGGCGTATTGGTACGCACAAACCAGCGAACCAAGCGTACCAAAGCATGGTTACCGCTGATTGGTTGAAAAAAGGTTTAGACTACAAAGTAAATATAAAATGAATCACCATGAGTTGAGGACTGAGTGAGAAGAACATGAACAAAGAGTGGAGAGTGAGAAACTTGGTAGAAGAAATTAGGTAAAAAAAATACTTTTTTTTTATAGCTCACTATATTTATTTAGGTATTATTACTACTACGAACCGGAGCGTACCGAAGTTGTATACCCCTATACGTACCGAATTATTCTCCTGTCGCGTACCGCAAACCCGTACCCGTACCGCGTACCGGAACAAACCGCGAATTATGTGACTATGTTCCTGGTTAATAGTTTTACAACAATTTGGTGTACACGTTAATCAAGCAACAAGGATGCATTGTTGCGTAAATTTTTACTATTTTTTTTATAAAAAAATTCCAAAGATCTTAGCGGCGAAACTCACATACTTTATGTGCTTAGAAGAGGATATTGCAAGTTTGAACCCTCATCCCGACAACTAAAATTTCCCCATGGCCTTTTACCATCTCAGAAACAATTACGGGACACATTTTTACTATCTTTTGTTTCGAAAAGAAAATTGTTTCACCTATTCTTGGACACCAATTTTTTTTAGAATATGTGATTATAAAGGCCTCGCAGAAACTGATTATAAACATGTATTTTTTCAGGATATGTTCACAGGTGGGACAGATACAACTGCAGTTACTCTAGAATGGTCATTGGCAGAACTAATTAACAATCCAACAGTAATGGAGAAAGCAAGGTGTTGAGTAACCAAGAACATTGAAGAAAAGAGAAAGCTAGAGAAGAAAATCAGAGTGAAATGTAAACTTTTTCATTGAATAAGAGTTTGTTACAATGATCTCTTATATAGGTTGTTATTGTAGGCACATACTATGCTACTGTGTATCAACCCTATTACATTGGACCCTAACATCCCTATAAACTAGGAAGTTAGTTATTTCTGTAACCAACTCTGAACTAGTGCCAGCTCATGTAACTTGCAGTGCAAGTAACTAAGGTGTAGTGTTAGCCTGTGGCACAAGTAATTGAGGAGTATTGTGTTCCTGCTGCTCATCATTCAATAATGATTCTTCTATCCTTTTTGTACTGTGTTTCAACATCCTCCCACAAGCTTGACCATGATAAATATTTATCATTCCAAGCTTGGATATAAATTGGTTGAACTTTGGAGGTGCTAAAGGCTTTGTTAGAAAATCTGCCAATTGCTCATGTGTTGATATAGGAAGAAGTCTGAGGATTCCTTTTTGAATCTTTTCTCTGACAAGGTGACAGTCTATTTCCAAATGTTTTGTCCTTTCATGGAAAACTGGATTGGATGCAATGTGAATTGCACTTTGACTGTCACAATACATGACTGGTTGTTTGCTGCTGTTGACTTTCAAGTCCTTTAAAAGGTAGAGCAGCCACTGAAGCTCACATGTAGCAGTGGAAAGAGCTCTGTACTCAGCTTCAGAGGAAGATCTGGAAATGGTTACTTGCTTTTTAGCTCTCCAAGATATGAGTGAAGAACCTAAAAAGAAGCAGAATCCAGTTGTTGATCTTCTGGAATCCACACACCCTGCCCAGTCTGCATCAACATAGCCCAGTAGTTGCTTCTCTGAACTTCTAGGGAAGAAAAGACCAAGACCAGGATTGTTCTTAAGGTATCTTAGTACTCTACAAGCAGCTTTGTAATGTGTGATTGTTGGGGAATTCAGAAACTGGCTCAGCTGCTGTGTAGCTAAAGAGATGTCAGGTCTAGTAGTGTTCAGGTATAACAGTCTGCCAATGAGCCTCCTGTAGCAAGACACATCTTCAAAAGGTGCACTTGTGTCTTGATGCAACTTGAGAGAAGTATCTAAAGGTGTTGATGCAGGCTTGGAACCTAAAAGACCAGAAGAATCGAGTAAATCCAAGCAATATTTCCTTTGAGAGACTGAAATGCCTGCTTTAGAGTGAGCAACTTCCAATCCTAAGAAATATTTGAGGATCCCCAAATCCTTAATCTTGAATTTAGCATCTAGAATGGACTTGATTCTTTGAAACTCAATCAGAGAAGTACCAGCCAATATGATGTCATCAACATAAATCAAAATTGCTGTAAAATCAGTGTTATGTTGAAGAGTGAATAAGGAGTAATCAGATGTGGACTGAGAGTAACCTTCATGAAGCAACAAAGCAGTCAATTTTTCATACCATTTTCTGCTTGCTTGTTTCAAACCATAAAGACTTTTCTGCAGTTTGCAGACTTTGCCAGGGAAACTAGAAACCCCTTCTGGTATACTCATGAATACATCCTCTTGCAAATCACCATGAAGAAATGCATTGTTAACATCTAATTGGTGTAAATGCCAGTTTTGAATAGAGGCAATAGCAAGAAGGGTTCTAACTGTAGTGAGCTTAGCAACAGGAGAGAAAGTATCAAAAAAATCCAGGCCCTCAACTTGATTGTAACCCTTAGCTACCAATCTGGCTTTGTACCTTTCAATAGAGCCATCTGCCTTATGTTTCACTCTATATACCCATTTACTGCCAATTGGCTTCACATTGGGTGGTAAATCCACAATGGACCAGGTACCATTAGCAGTCAATGCCTTTAATTCATCATTCATAGCCTTTAACCAATGTTCAGACTGACATGCCTCTTTATAGGTTTTAGGCTCAGTACTTTGAGTAATAGAAATGGAAAAGACTCTATGTGATGAAGAAAGATGATCAAAAGAGTGAAAATCAGTAATGGGATAAGAAATACCTGAGTTGACTGATTTTGATGATGAAATGGAAGAGTTATTGCAGATGTAATCTTTCAAATAGCTGGGGGCAGATTTGACTCTTGTAGATTTATGTATAACAGGTGGTGAGGGAAGAGGAGGGTTAGGGATGGAAGTGGAAGATGATGGTTCATTGGTGGAATTTGAAGTTGAATTGAAAGGGTCTGACACAGTTTCAGAAGGAGGAGTTTCAATAACAGGAGCAATATCATAATCTTGTGCTAGATGTGTATGATATTCCCATGAGACATTTGAAGGATTATTTTTATAAGGAAAAATACTTTCATGGTGAGTGACATTCCTAGAAACAAAAATTTCTTTGGAATGAGTGTCAAGAAGAATGACTCCTTTCATACCACTTTTATAACCAAGAAAAATACACTTTCTTGCTCTAGAAGCAAGTTTGACTCTGTGTGCCTGAAGAGTTGATGCATAAGCTAAAGAGCCAAAAACTTTCAATTGATGCATATCAGCATTTTGATTGTGTAATAGAAAATAAGGTGTTTGATTGTTTAAAATGGGGCTGGGCACCCTATTCATGATGAAGACTGCATGAACTGCAGCATATGACCAAAAAGTTTTAGGTAAGTGGGACTGAAAAAGAAGTGCTCTAGTGATGTTTAAAATGTGCTGATGTTTTCTTTCCACCCTTGCATTTTGTTGGGGTGTTTCAACACAGCTAGTTTGATGCAGAATGCCTTTAGAAGCATAAAACTGAGGCATATTGAATTCAGGGCCATTATCACTTCTAACAATTTTAACATGACAGTCATGTTGATTTTCAATTAAAGTGATGAAATCTATTACATGTTGTCTAGTTTCACCTTTAGATTTCATTAAGGTTATCCAAGTGAATCTACTAAAATCATCAACAGCAGTTAAAAAGTAAGAATGATTATGAACAGAAGAAATTGAAATAGGACCCCAAATGTCAAAATGCATCAATTCAAAGGGCTTTTCAGCTTTATTACAACTTTCAGGAAATGGTAATTTCCTGTGTTTAGCAAAGTGACACACATCACAAGTTGCTTTAGAATCTACATAGACAAAAGGAAACTGAGACTGTAAGGACTTCATTCTAGAAAAGGAAAGATGACCTAGTCTAAAATGCCAAAGGGCACTATCTGGTAAAGGAGCAAAGTGGGGAACAATCTTGCTTGCAGAACAAGTCAGCTTATTTGAAAGATTCAAGTAGTATAACTCCTCCCTTTTATCACCAGAACCAATCATCTTCTTGGTTTTCTTGTCCTGAATAAAACACTGGAAACCATTAAAACTCACAATACAATTTAAAAAATTTGTTAATTTGGACACAGAAATGAGATTAAAGTGAAATTCAGGGACATAGAGAACATCATGAATGATAAAATCATCAGAAAATTTAATGGTTCCAGATTGATTTGCCATAGTTAAATGACCATTAGGAAGTTTTATGTTAGTAGGAATGATTTCATTGTAAGAATGAAACCATTTTAGATTTCCACAAATGTGATCACTAGCTCCTGAATCAATGATCCAAGAACTTAGAGTAAAATTGTGACAAGTTAAAGAAGAACAGAAACTAGTACCTTGCCTGTCAGTTGGTGAATGACCAAGAGACATGGAAGAAGAAACCTGATTAGAAGCATGTGCAGTTTTTGAACCTTGGTTAAGAGATGAATTCTGAAGTAGAGACATTAACTTCTCATATTGCTCATGTGTAATAGCTGGAGCAGTAGTTTTGCTATCACCACATGATGAAGGCTTCTCATCATTAGTAACATCCTCCTTTGCAATATGATTAGCAGATGAAGAACCAAAAGTCTTTTGAAGGTGAGGTGGAACTCCATGTTTCTGCCAACAAGTTTCCACAGTGTGATTCTTTCTACCACAAAAAGTACACACACGTACACCATGTTTAGAATTGGTTCCTTGAGATTGTGATTTGCCAGAAGAATCTCCCTTGTACTTTCTGGAATCAGCATAGTTAATCAAAACTGAATCTTCACTAGGTGAAGCAAAATTTCCTTGTCTTTCATGTTGTAAAACCATGGAAAAGATTTTGTTCATGGAAGGTAATGGATCCATTAACAAAATTTGAGACTTAACCATAGCAAAATTCTCATTCAAACCAGTGAGAAATCTAATTGCATAAAGCAGATTATGATTGTGTCTAGCATTGCGCATGAATTCACAAGAACACCGTACTCTGCACACACAGTTTGGTACAGGCATATAGATCTCAAGCTCCTCCCACAAAATCTTCAACTCAGAGTAAAAGGCAGTTACAGACTTGGAATCTTGTTGCAAAGCATAGATTTCTTGCATAAGTTCAGAAATTCGTACCAAATCTCCTTGAGAAAATCTTTCTTTCAGATCGTTCCAAACATCACATGCATTTTCCATGAAAATTATGGATTGTGCAATTGAAGAAGATACAGAATTTACAATCCAGGAATGCACTAAGTTGTTGCAACGATTCCAAGGTCGAAACAGAGGATCAAAATCATCAGTGATAGGTTCAATTGTACCGTCAACGAATTCAAACTTCATTTTGCCTCCTAAAGCTCTTCGCATTGATCGAGCCCAGGAATGATAGTTTGAACCGTCCAAAACTGGAGAAACAGTGACAGATGAAGGTCCATCACTAGGATGAACGAAGAAAGGACTAGATTGATCGGTGAGAACATCGTTGTTACGAGGCGCCATTGATGGAGCTTGAGAAAGCTTGCGGAAGACGAATCAAAAGGCTCTAGATACCATGTTGAGTAACCAAGAACATTGAAGAAAAGAGAAAGCTAGAGAAGAAAATCAGAGTGAAATGTAAACTTTTTCATTGAATAAGAGTTTGTTACAATGATCTCTTATATAGGTTGTTATTGTAGGCACATACTATGCTACTGTGTATCAACCCTATTACATTGGACCCTAACATCCCTATAAACTAGGAAGTTAGTTATTTCTGTAACCAACTCTGAACTAGTGCCAGCTCATGTAACTTGCAGTGCAAGTAACTAAGGTGTAGTGTTAGCCTGTGGCACAAGTAATTGAGGAGTATTGTGTTCCTGCTGCTCATCATTCAATAATGATTCTTCTATCCTTTTTGTACTGTGTTTCAACACAAGGAAAGAAATTGACTCAATGATTGGAAAAGATAGAATTGTAAGAGAATCAGATATATCTCATCTTCCTTACCTTCAAGCCATAGTGAAGGAGACACTAAGACTTCACCCTCCCTCTCCATTTATATTGAGAGAATCAACTGAAGACAGCACCATTGGTGGATATGATATCCCATCAAAAACTCAGATTTTCACTAATGTGTGGGCTATTGGAAGGGATCCAAAGAATTGGGATAACCCTCTTGAGTTTATGCCAGAAAGGTTCCTTAATAATGATGAAAATGGAAAAGAGAGTCATGTTGAGGTTAGGGGACAACATTATGAGCTTTTACCTTTTGGAAGTGGAAGAAGAATGTGTCCTGGAATTTCACTAGCACTAAATGTTGCTTACACTACCCTTGCAAATATGATTCATTGCTTTGAATGGAAACTTGAAGATGGAGGGAATGTTTGTGTTGACATGAAAGAGGGTCCTTCTTTTATTCTTTCAAGGGCTCAGCCCTTGATTTGTTTCCCAAAACCAAGACTAATGCCATATCCTTCTATGTGATGCATATTCTTGTTATTAAAAATAGAAGTGACTGAATTCAAGTGGTTAATGAGTTTCAATTAAGGACAAATCATATGGAAGAACCTGTGTTCGAGTTCTCTATGGAACAATCATTTGTCACGCTTTAGTTACCTCCCTCGGATTCCCTTCCTGTTAGAATCATCAGAGAGTTAAGAGAAAAAGTAGAGTAAAAACAAAAAGAAGAAATGGTGGTGGAACAATTATGAATTTGTTGCAGCAAGTTCTGATGTACACTTTCTTTTTATGATGTGTGGTTCTAAATTATGTTTTAGTTAGTTTCTGAATAACGTTTACAATGTGTAATTTTATATCATGTACGCTAGCAATTTGGCCAAAAAATGTCATTTTCAACTAGAAAACATGAAGGAGAAAATTAGTTTTTAAAAAATCTAAGCATTCTTTGGAGACTGACGTCATGCTAATTATTATTTTCAAAGAATGGTCTTTTCAATTTTCTTTTCACTGCACAACTTCAAGATTTAGTGGGCCACCACTATGCAGTTGAAAAGTTAGTGGGGTCTTTCCATTTGCCCTAAGGCACCAAGTGTCACTTGTTAACCCTTCATCTCTGTTTCCTTCACATTTCCCCATTTCTCATCATTATAGCGCCTCCATTCTGAAGATTTTGTAGATTTATTTTCCTCAAAACTTTCAACTTCACACCAACTCAAAAAACTACCACTTCTCATAAACCACATGGCGGTTACCGAATAGGGGAAAAATGAAAGGCTGTGCACTACTTCCATTGCCAATAAAAACTCAGTTTTATGTTCCTTCCTTAGCCCATCTTCCATTTCTAAAAAAGAAAATCTGCACTTTTCTTCTTCCTGTTAAAGAAAGAAAAAATTATGCAACAATGGAACGACTTCTAGAAGACGTTTTACTCAATTTTGTCAAGAAAGTGACGGCCTACGGGACTCAGAATCTCTTCAGGTTCAAAGCTACTTATGTTTACCATCAGAAGCTTCCCAGCACGAAAGAAGTGCTTAAGGCTCTACCAAGAGACTGCTTGTGGAACATTTTTTTACCACTGGCCCTGCGTAGGAAAATGCAAGTTCATGCAGCAAATCTCTCGTAGTGGACATGAAACATACTGCGTGGTGGTGGTGGTAGCCCAACTTCTTCAAGAGAGACGCCCCAATCTTGAAGAAATAATACTCATCCTCAAAAAGGCAGGAGCTCGTGGGTCTGATGGGCCCAAGTACTTTTCACTAATACTTAAAGTGTTGGCCAAAGATGGTTTTTCAATGAGTGAGGTCATCCCTGTCTTCAGGGACATTTCAAACGAAAACAAGTTGCTGATTGCAAAAGGGCCATCATGAATGTCGAAGGCCCTCCTTGTAACACCCTATTTCTATTAAAGCGATAAAACACGCGAATATAATGAATATTCAAGAAATGGATGCTATGTCTAACACAAAATCCAAAATCCAAACATACATGTATGTGTGTGTGTGTGTGTGTGTGTGTATATATATATATATATATATATATATATATATATATATATATATAGGGTTTTGTTACAAGCCACCCTTTGGTGGTGTCTTTTAACAAGTCACACCTTAAGGTGTGATTTTCACTTTTTAGTTATAACTTTGCTAAAAGACACCTTCATAAAAGTAAGTTGGTGTCTTTTCGCAAATGCTCATAGAGTAACTTGATAAAAGACACCTTCATAAAATGTGTCTTCTATCATAACCCATATATATATTTATATATATATATATATATATAATATCTCAACAGTCGCAGCGGATACAAATCAAATAACTCCAACATATACATGTCATGGTCAAATACAACCTCAACTAAAAATCCTCCAAGTCCGACAAGTGGACAACATCAACAAGATAAAACAGAAATCAACAAGACATAAAAGACTCTACGACCTAATCAGAGCCTAAAACTACGACTCCAGACGATAACGAAGAAAGCTCCCGCTATCAAGCACTCACCACAAAGCAACTACTCCTGCACAGCGTCTACCCATCCATACAGACAGGTAGGCGGTCAAAACCACTGGGGGTAAGCTTTACATTAATCATAATCAATAAATAAAAACATATCATTCAAGGATTCATACATATCACATATACTTAACCATCCCTCCTAGAATACTAGCAACACATGATTATTATTCCCCATTACCTGCACCTCAAGCTATCACATTATTATCATAGCATAACAGACATATTTGATCTTTAATCAAGTCATCGACAAGAGTTCGTCATTTATTAACATCAATCAATGAAAATATTTCTCACCTCATTACTCATCTAGAATTCTTAACTCAACAAGTACAATTCATCATTTCAAAGTTATGAGCAAACAATCATTATTATCAAGAAATTACCACATCATATGTATATACAATTCTCACCTCATCCTTATTATCAAAATAGTTATCATCAAATTGATTCACCATGTGTATAAGCACAAACAAGTAAAACATGAAATTAGAGCATAGTCCAATTATTCACAACCATCAACAAAATTCACTAATGTACATATACACCAATCTACACAATCAGAACATTCACCGAATTTCACCAGTGCACAAATTCAACAAGTCACATATTTAATTATGACACAATTCATCAACCAATCAATTTCAAATGTCACAAGTATGTATTCATCAAACACACTTATCATCAACAATCATCATTCACATGAAACAACAAGATAACATTTCAATATGCAATGCGCCTATACTCGACACATATATGCATGTGGTGCCAAATCTCCTCAAGGTCGTCACCCATGATGCAACAAAAACGTCATATGTAAGAGTCCATCTCCTCTTACAATTCACTTATGTAAAAGTCCATCTCCTTTTACATTTCAACATATGACTCGATATGATCATGATGCATGGACATACAACAACGACCTGATAATGCACAACTTCAACACAACAACTATCAATGACAATGTAAAAGTACACCTCCAATTACATTGACTAGCTCAACAACTTTTGCATTATCAAGTATACATGTCCACACATTCAACAATCACAATTCACATAAGAGTCATCATCACACACATCAACATTAACTTACCAAATATCATAACAATTCCATATACTCTTCGTAAACCAAGTAAAATGGATCAACACATCATTTCATGATAAACATCATATTCAATTGTCCACAATCATCCACATATCATCAATTAATCATATAAAACCATTCATGAAAGATTTATAAGGTAATCGGTTCAAAAGAACCATTTTCAACAAGGTTCGTCTTTCAAATCAGAACATTCAAAATAATTGAAACGATTGAACCAAAATCAAGTAAACAAGATCCAATGCCTCAACTAAGTATACCTCTAGGTCACATATAAGTGCAGTAGAGCATACGGTTACGTTTCACTGACTAAATACGACGAAATCATAAAAATCACGAAGTTCGTCTCTCTTTATCATTTTTCAAGAAATTTCCATTTTCAAATCAAAACAAGTTAGATCCATCACATCATAGTTTAAATACCATTAAACACCTTAATTGAACTCATAGAAACCAAGTTTCAAGTTAGGAAACAATCCATAAGGTTTGGGTCGACTTAGAAATAGTTATGCGGATTTTTCGTAAAATTTCTCTAAGACCTCCTTGGAGTATTTTCATCATAACTCAAAAACCAAAAATTATTTACAAGTCAAACCAAAGCCTCTGGAAAGCTAACAAAATTATCTACAACTTTCATGTTTACACCGAAAGCCAATTCAAAATAGAAACGTGTGAAAAAGACACAAGAACGTGAAACAGGGGATGCTGCCACTGTGCAGCTCGCCCCAGCGAGTAAACTTACTCGCGAGGCGAGTAAGCTCACAGGGAGCCCCTCCTGCTCGCCTCCAACTCGTCTCCACCTCGCTGCAGCGAGTTGGGACAGTCCTGTTATGGGAAAAACCCATTTTTTCACCCCAAAACCCCAATTTTGACTTCCCAAAGCTCAAATTTGATCCCAAAGTTTGTTTAAACGTTTCTAAACATGAAAAGACACTCAAAATCATGTATAACTTGCCCCAAAACATCCTCTTATCAAAAATCACCATTTGACCCATTTTTATGAAAACCTTCAAGAACAACACAAATTCATGGCAAGCTCAAAGATTATGATACCCAAGGTTTGAAACATCAACAACAACACCTCACAACAACAAGAGCAACAACCAATCATGAATTCATCTCAATTCATCAACAACAACATCTCATATCATCAATTTTGGGCAAAAATACAAAGCACACATATATACATAACTTGAGCATGTAATTTCATCATCAACAACTTAATTAACATTCAATTTACATACCCAAACATTGCATCACAACATAGCACGAATTTCACAATTAATTCCACCATAATCAATTATAACAATAAGCACTTATGTAAAGAAATTAGGGTAGAAGCTACAACTAAGTGTTTATGATTAAAGTCTAACCCCCTTTACCTTAATTCTTCACAAAATCAACTAGGGCTTCACTTTAGCTCCCAAAGCTTGAATCTCTAGATCTTCCTCTTCAAACCCTTATCTTCTCTCTATCTCTATCTCTTCTCAATTGTGAAAATGTTGGTAAAACCCTATTTCTCTACAAACTAGAGTTTATATAGGTTCTATCTAATTGGGCTCAACTCACAATGCCTTAATGGGCCTAACCCATTACTAATCTAACTCCAAAATGTTATTACTCACTTAACGGTAAAATGTAATAATAACGGTCACCTACTGGTAATAAAACAATTCACTACAACTTTCTAGCACTTAGTAAAATAATACCAGCTCTCACTAAACACTAAAAATAATCCTCATCAAAATTACTAAATTACCCTTACTCACAAAATGACCAAAAATACCCTTCTAACACCGAATTCTACAATTCCCGACCAAAATACACACAGAGGCAAATAATCACATATGAGCACACACAAACACACATAAATAAATAATAAAATAAATCTAGCAAAAAATCAGGCTGTTACAGTCCTTCCTTAGGGGCTATTACTGGTCAAAGCCTTTACTCATAGATTTGGAGTATAGGTTCACTTGCACCTTGAACGGGACTTGTGTTTCTCCAAGGTGAATCAATGGTAATTCAATCCAAACCCTAGTGTTTGTTGCCAAGAAAATTCTCTACAAACACTAGTTTTAGTGTTGGCTTCTAATCCTTGTTTTTTCTACTCTCTCATATTTCATCTGATACAGGATCTGTTTTTATGGAGAAATATAAATCGTAAATTTGGATCGAACGGATATCACGCTGAAGATACGTTTCCTTTTTTTTTCTCCTTCAACGCAAAATAAATTTGCATCAAAAATTCCTTTTAAAATATATATTTGCATCAAATCTTCCTTCATACAGTATAAAAATATATTTATTGTCCATAAATATAATTTCAGCATCAATTTTCTGGAAGCACAAAATATATTTAAAACAAATATTTTATATTTTTAGCAACAATCTTCTTCATCCATCAAATTTTGGGTCTATTTCAACAAGCACAAACCGTTATTGAAATAAACACAAACTACTTGTTTGTTATATGAATGGAATTGGAATCCGAGGGATTGCCTTTTTGAGGTGAATACTGGAAGTTTGGAGTAGTTGAAATCCTATATTATTGGGTTGAGGTATTGGCTTCTATTTTGGGAAGTTTTGACAGATTGGTGTTCTGTGCTTGTAGCTGCCTGCTGGTTTTTCTGTGTAGTTTCTTTCTTTTCCCTTTTCTAGATTTGCGGCTTGGTATAGGCAGCAGTTTTAAGTGTTGGCAGGGTGAATTATAGGTGCCCAGTGGCGAGCCTTAGGGAGTCTTTTAGGGTGTGTTTGGAACTGCTGATTGTTCAAGGATGGAAAGCTTGCATCAAGGAAAGATTCTAGATTTTCGTGCTTCCACATTTTGGTTTGGTCAAATACAAGCAAGGAAAAAAACTTTTTGGTGGGTCCCATATGCAAAATGTTTCCTCTCTGTTTTGGACTGAAAGCCTTGAAAAGCATGAAATGACATAAATGTCTCCACTCTATTTTTTTTAAGCAACTTCTCTTATCAATAAAATATAATAAAAAAATGTGTATATATTTTTTTAGTCTTATTGCATTTGTATATTAAAAAAAGTGTGGTTTATTGAATTAATATATATCATTTTTATGTAAGGACAATAATGTCATTCACTAAACATAACTCTTTCTTTCCTTTCACTTTCTACTCACTGTCACTTATACCAAACACTCAAACAATCATCTCACTTTCTATTCACTTTCTTCTCACTTTCTATTCACTTTCACTTGTACAGGGTAAATATAATAAATTTGCTAAGTAAAACAAACAATCTTTTTTTGGTTACAAGTAAAACAAACAATCAATGTTACATAATTTTCACCTGGCTGACTCACTATTATTGGATTCTTATTCTTTAAGGCTTTGTTTGGATGAAGAAGGGAAAGAAAGTGAAAGGTAAGAATGATAAAGGAATGAAAGTGGATAGAAAATAAATGGAAAGTGAGATGATTATTTAGTTGTTTGGTATGGATGAAAGTGATAAGAAAGTGAAAGAAAAGAAAGATGTGTATTTTCTAAAATGACATATATAGCCTCACATTTAAATGAAATAATATATAATATATAGTAATAACAAGTGACTATATATTTCTAAATAAAACAAATAACAGTGCAAAGTAAAAGGTATATATAAGAAATAAAAATGAATTAGAATAAATTGGAATAAACATGCATAAATCCATGTAGTATTGTAGAAAATTAATTGGAATAAACAAAACAAAGCACTTGACATGAAGCAAAGAAATATGCATCAAAAAGTAAGGGTTATTTGGTCATTTTGTTCAATTGAATGTCTTTTTTCAACTTTCTTCAACCTTTCGGTCCATTTGAGTGTGGAAAGGTTTCTTAAGGTGGGCCCCCCTAAAATCTTTCTTTCCTTAACCTTTCTATAGTGTTCCAAACAAGGGAAGATGCTTCTTTCCCCAAATTTTCTCTCCTCCCCACTATCTTTCCCTAAAAACAAACATACCCTAAGTCATAAGAGTTTACTATATTGTCATCTTGTACTCGCCTTCGCATCAATATTGCAAATATTGTCTTTTTTTTTTTTTCTTCTTCTTCTTCTTCTTCTTCTTCTTCTTCTTCTAATCATTGTCTTATTCATATGCCTTCTTGGAACTTGCTAATCGTTGTCTTTTTTTCCTTACCAGCCAACAAATTTAGAATCAACAAAAGATTGTACATCTGAGTCTAGTTATCATCATGAGGATCATGGAGAAACTTCACTAAGAGATACATAGATATTTTTATGGAGTTTTAATTCTGATACAATTGTTTTGAATGTCCAGCCACTAGGGTTTTGGTTTTTGAACGTTGAAACTACATACTTTATCTATTTCAATTGTTTTGAATGTCCACCCGCTAGTGTTTTGGTAGTGTTTTGGTTTTTTAATGTTTAAACTATGTATTTTATCTATTGTTTTGATTGTTACTCTTGAAAGAATTATTGAATGAGATTTAGATATTGTTAGTTATTATATATATATATATATATATATATATATATATTTGTATTTTAAGAATTTATTAATATATTTATTTAAATTGTCAACAAAATTGCCCCATTCAATTTTTGTCTTATAAAAATAACTAAACATTTGCGACTTTTGTGAGGGTTCGCAAACCCATTTAAATTATATTAAAGCGTCTACTTTGTGACTGTTGTGAAGGGTCTCATATATAGTATAGAAGCGGTTAGCAACCGTCGCAATATCCTCTGCGACGGTTGTAACGATCGTTCCATGAACCGTCACATAATGTAGTTGCAACCCCAATTTCTATGATTATTGGGGAACAATCGCAAATGGACATGTGTGACCCTTCTAACAGTCGCAGTCCATCATTTTGATTTTTGAATGTCGCAAAATGCATTTTTCTTGTACTGAAGGCTAGTTATTGGTAACATATACTCCCTCTGTACCTATATCTAAGCACTCTTTTATTGGATGCAAAGGGTGCTTACAAATAGGGACGCAGGGAGTATGTAATTGCTGTTGACATTAATTATTGTTTAAGAACTATACCAAAAGGTCATTCTTATCATGGGAAAAGTTTAATTGTAAGAATTTCAAGACTTAGATTTAATCCAATTGTATCAATTTTTTAAACTCGACTTAATGCCATCAGTATTGATGCCACATCAGATCATTGGTATTGGGAAAGATTTGAGGTAACTATTTTCATATTTTTACTTTATAGGGTGTACAAATCGGAGTTAATTATTCTCATACTTCTATATTGGAACAATAGTGTATTTCTGACCAACTTTTTTTAATCAATATATACTAATGAATTATTGAACTCTGTTAGGATTCTAAAATGAGCAAGAGGTGTTGTTTGAGCTGAAATTTATTCTACAAACGAATAATTTATTATTATTATTAGTAGTAGTAGACTATTACTCTCTCTGATTCACTTTTATTATAAGAGACTTATTATTGTTATAAAACTAGTAAATAGAAACAATAATAGAGATAAGAAGAGTTTGAGAGAATAGAGAGAAATATTATTATTCTCTGGTGTCATTGAAAATGTTACAAAGGAGCTCTATTTATAGGGAAATAGAATAGCTTATGGACTAAGCTCAACAATCTAGTAGTATAGCCCATTAACCAATTTGCTATTTGGACATCCACTATTAATATTTATAACACTCCCCCTTGGATGTCCATCGAGGATATGCCTCATTAAAACCTTACTAAAATAAAACCCAATGGGAAAAAAAATTCTAGTGAAGGAAAAAGAGTACAATATCCTTTTGAGTGTGAACTGCCTCGTTAAAAACCTTACCAGGAAAACCCAATGGGATAAAACCATGGTGAAGGGAAAAAGAGTGCAGAACACATTTATTTATCCCCCTCATGAGGACAAATATCTCTTAGATGGCGAAGATCAATTCTTGATACAAGTTTCTCAAATACTTTACTTGGGAGTGACTTTGTAAAAACATCTGCAAGATTATCACACGAACGAATTTGTTGAATGTTGACATCACCATTCTTCTGAAGATCATGAGTGAAAATGAATTTTGGAGAAATATGTTTTGTTCGGTCTCCTTTAATGTATCCTTCTTTCAACTGAGAAATGCATGCTGTATTATCTTCATAAATGGTTGTTGCGTCCATTCTTCCAGAAGATAAACTACAATTATTTTGTATATGTTGAATCAATGACCTTAACCAAACATATTCTCTACTTGCCTCGTGGAGTGCTAAAAGTTCTGCATGATTTGATGATGTTGTTGTTATGGTCTGCTTTACAGATCTCCCTGAAATGGCTGTTTCTCCACTTGTAAACAAGTAACCTGTTTGTGATCTACCATGATGGGAATCTGACAAATAACCTGCATCTGCATAACCAATTAATTCTAATTTGAATACTTAGGGATAAAACAATCCCATATCCATTGTACCTCGAAGGTAATGAAGTACATGCTTAACCTCGTTCCAATGTCTTCGTGCGGGTGAAGAACTATATCTTGATAATAGATTGACATAAAATGATATACCGGGACATGTATTATTAGCAAGATACATCAACGCTCCTATTGCACTGAGATATGGTACTTCAGAACCAAGAAGTTCTTCACCTTCTTCTCGAGGTCTGAAAGGATCTTTCTCCACATCCAGGGATCTAACAACCATTGGAGTAGATAATGGATGAGATTTGTCCATGTAAAAATGCTCTAACACTCTTGTTATGTAAACTTCTTGATGCACAAGAATCCCACCATTTAGGTGCTCAATTTGTAATCCAAGACAAAACGTTGTCTTTCCTAAGACTTTCATCTCGAACTCTTTCTTTAAGCAATCTATGGCTTTTGGAAGCTCTTCAGGAGTTCCGATAATGTTTATGTCATCAACATAGACAACAATTATAGCAAATTCATTTCCAGATCTTTTCATAAAAATACATGGACAAATGGAGTCATTTTTATATCCTTTCCTCAACAAATATTCACTGAGGCGATTGTACCACATGCGTCCTGATTGTTTTAGTCCATATAGAGACTTATTTAATTTTATGGAGTAGTCTTCCTGAGTTCCTGAACTATTTGCTTCAGGCAAATTAAATCCTTCAGGGAGTTTCAGGTAAATGTCACTATCAAGTGAGCCATACAAGTAGGCTGTAACGACATCCAACATGTGCAAATTGAGCTCTTCATGAGCTATAAGACTAATTAGGTGTCTAAAAGTAGTTGCATCAACTTACATCAACTACAGGTGAGTATGTCTCATCAAAGTCAATTTCGGGTCTTTGGGAAAACCCTTGAGCAACAAGTCTTGCTTTGTATCTTGCAACTTCACCATTCTCATTGTGTTTTCGCACAAAAACCCATTTATATCCAACTGGCTTCAGGCCTTTAGGTGTTCGGACGACAGGTCCAATACCTTTCTCTTATTAAGAGAGTTTAATTTTGCTTCAATTGCATCTTTCCATTTTGGCCAATTTTCGCTTTGTCTACATTCTTTAATAGACCTTGGTTCTTGATCCTCGTTATCATTTATCACATTTAGCGCTATGTTATATGCAAAAAAATTATCAACGTTGATTTTATATCGGTTCCATTGGATTTCAGTAGTGACATAATTTACTGAGATCTCTTTATTTTCGGGAATTTCAGGTACCTGATCAGTTTCTTCTGGAACTGAAATATCAATTATGTCAGAACAATCTTTTAGAGTTTCTATATCCTCGTTTGGGTTATCTTTCCTTTAAGCTCCTTTTCTTATTCGAGGTTTTTTTTTTTATATTTGGAACCGATTGGTCTACCATGCTCCAGGCACAGTTGAGACTCATTTGCAATATTAGAATATCCTACAGGGATATCTATTTTGTTTGGAGCATTAGCAGCTAATTAATATTTAATTTGTTTAACTTTGCAAATGAGTTATATCTTGAGGATCATGATGAGACAATAATATTTCCTTTCAAATAATTATTTGAACTTCAGGTTCACATTTATTTAGCTGCTTATCATCTCCCCCTAATATTGGGAAAACTAATCCATCAATCGATAATCAACCTACTGGGTTGTAAACAAGTTGACTTAATAAAACTTATGATAGATGGAGATTCATATCAAAAATGTTTTCCCAATATTCTTTCAAGATTTATCCTAGTGTATTATATTGGAGCAATTGTGATATACACAACACATCCAAAAATTTACTAAGATGAGAAATATTAGATTGTTAACCTAAAACAAATGATGAATTAGAGGGAGGACTTACATATAGTAATAAGTTGGCTTGATGCAAATCAATATATCAACATAAAAGATTGTTGATTCCCAAAATATAGTCTATAATGTATGGTTTCATAAGTATCAAACATACAATTAACTTTAGACGTCTAAAGAATGGATCTTCAAGTCCATTTTTTTTATGAGCATATGCTAGCAGTTGTTGAATATCAATTTCAATTGACAAATGATACTTATCAAATTCTTTCTGAAAAATTCAGAAAATAAACCCTCTGTCATTTGTTGACAAAATAATATCACAAACTTCTGGGTTATGTGCTAACAATAATCATACATTGTTGGCCGAATAATCTCACAAACTTCTGGTTTGTGAGTTAACAATAACCACACATGTCATTTAGTTGATCCATATTTTCGGTGTATTTATTCACAAATATAACCTTTTTTTTGAGAGACTCAAATTCTCAAATTTTCTACTTCCTTGAAAAGTATTAAGACACAAAAGTTATTTGATTGAAGAATCTACTGGATCTTCAATACAAATCTATTAAAAAATATAGTATGTAAACTTTATCTATTTTGCATCATAATAGATCCGGGATAACCCAACCGGTCTTGCCAACGACAAACTTAATATAGTATGTAAACTTCTGGTTTACATAATATGTGCTTCCATTGCACTAATATAAGCGTATTACAAATCATAGACAACATCACTTTTCCATTACGCTTATTTTCACCAGAGTATATCTCGTAATAGAGATATTTAACATATATTTTTCAATATGATATCCATTTGGATGGATATTTTATAACTCAATAAAATCATATTAGAATGCAATCTCAACGTGTAACTTTGTTACTTTATGTAACAATATATTAGCTCTTCAGGAGCTTCGAGTAATCTTGTAGTTCTTCGGGAATTATATCACAAATAATCAAGAAAAACAATTTTGAGCAATTCTTCTGGAATTGTTATATATTTTTAAGAATTACCATTTGAAAGATGATTTATAAACTTCTTGTTTACAATAATATTCGCTTCATTTGTTTTTATCAATTTGAAACAATAATAATAAACAACAACAAAATTCTACCCAAATAAAATTATATAAGGAATATTCTTAAAACCTTGATTTATCTTTTGCATAACCATCATTTTATCAATTATAAAATAAACTAAACACGAAATTTCTCGAAGAAGTAAAAGTTTATAAATCATAAAGCTTTTCTTTCAAGGTATATTAAATATCTTTTTCAAGTTTGATATCTCCATAATGTAAATCACATGTGAGATCAAGATCAAATAAATGTATTTCATAAGAAAATATACATATCTAACATGTATTGTTTATGAGGTAATAATATTTAGAAGTAAATAAGAGAACGATAATTCATAGAATATATTTTCAAGAATTATGTAGAGAAAAATGTGTGCTTACCTTGTAATTCAAGCCATCTAGAAGTCTTATGCAATAAGAAAAGAAAAAAAAATCATAACCAAAGGAATGCATACTAAATATGATTAGATCTTTCAAGATTTGATAATGCAATAAGAAAACAATCTTTCAAGATTCAATCCATATGATATAAATATGATCGTATCAAGAAAATATTTGATCAAATAGTAATTTTCTATCTAATCTAAGTTCATACTAAAGGAATTGTATGACCTTGGCATGTATCATATCAATACTAATCTTTAGTAAATCAATTACCATAACCATGATATTAGTTATATAAAACAAATAGTATGAACCATTCACTTCTGGGAATGACATTCAATGTGACTTTTCACTATTTTGATCAAAAACCACTCATTATTCAATTACAAATGTGAGTAACCTTTCAAAAATATTCTTCAAGATATTCACTCATTTTGCTACTTCAGGAGCATATTCGAGTGGTATAAAAACATCTATTGTCTCATATTTTCCTCCTTTTTTTTTATGATAAAATAGATCTTATAAATTTGTGTTCTGTTATGATTTAAATGTGTAGTTCTTCAAGAACTCAACATCAAATTTACATAAACGGTGACCAAGAAAAATCACCGTTTTTTACGGCCCATAAGGGTGTTTATTAAAGCATTAGTTCTTCAGGAACTGTGCCACAAATCTTCATGAACAATGATTGAGATAATTCATTCCTTAAGTAGTCCTTCAGGGATGCTTTCAATAATATGTTTATTTTAGTTCTTCAAGAACTATATCACAGATGTTCATAACCAATAATCTTTGAAAATTATTCTTCAAGTAATCCTTCAAGGATGCATCACTATTGAATTTTTCAAGAATTCATTGAAAATAAAAATTTGCCTTTTAAATTTTCAGAAACCAACATATTTAAACAAAATTTGAGACTTTTGAGTTCTTCTGAAACTCATAGAGAATAAACTCTAGACTTTTGAATTCTTGTGAAATTCATATAAAATCTGGTTTTTAAGTTCTTCAAGAACTATATAACCGATCCAATCAGTTAATTGTAGGATCCTTCTAGGATGTATCATTACCGAATTCTTCATGAATTCATAGAAAATAAAACCAAGTTTTTAAGTTCTTCAAGAACTATGCAATATATTTAAACAATGAAATCAATTCTCTAAGCAATCCTTTAGAGATTAACACTTTTGAATTCTTCAAAAAAGAGTATCTTTATTATATATATTTGCCTTAATTTTTTTGAAGAGTACATGTGGCATCTTCACATTCTTCATCTCATTTAATGCTTTCTTATCATCCAATCAAATTGAATTATGACTCATTCATCTTTTTATTTGCCAATCAAGATGAACCATGACTAATTTAGTTTTCATCAACCAATCAAAATTGATCATGCCTTGATTTTTTCCCCTATATATAGACAATTTGTTTTTCATTATTTTCATGTGTCTCTTCCCCCATAATTTTTATTTTGTAATAACAAGTATTTTATGTGTTTTAAAAGATAGAAGTTTAACCATTTGTTTGTAGATTATAGGGTTGATTTTCTTTTTTATTTGTATCTAATTGTTAATTGTTGATGCTACTTTCTCAGGGTCCCATTGGAGAGCATGTGTCTACATTCTACGACTTCAAGACGTTCAACATCAACAATATAATTTTTAGTCAAGACAATGTTTTGTATTTGATATAGAATCAAGATGTTAGAGTTTAGATACCTTAGGGTGATTGAATATTTTTAATGAATTGATATGTCGAAAAACTAATCTCAATAAATTGATTTAGTCTTTATCTATATTTATTTTATGAACTTTTGTCTTACACAAATGATATATTACACATGAACTCTTATTTGATGAATCATAATTGATGCTTTTAAACACATCTCCAGACATGTCCAGATATGTTAAACATCATCCTAAAGGTTGCATACAATTGGTTCACATCATCTAATTTGGACAAACCTTTTCTTTTAAGAAGACATCTATAAACTTCATCATGTTTTACTATGACGGATTTTCACTTAACATAGTTTCTTCAATAGAATGTATCAAAAGCTTCAATCAACCATTGATCAATAATCATGGTTTATTTTTTATTTTTTTGACAAAGTGTCATTTCATCTCATTTATTTGACAATCAATATATGACTTTTTTTCTCCTTTGATTTGTCAATTAGATAGTTATTATTAAATAAATTTTTTCAGGGACTATTAAAAATATTGTTAATTTTGCTATCTACATTGTATTATAAATAACCTCCATTTGCAAGCAATTCCATGCACAATTTTAATAAAAAAAATGTATTCTTTTCAATCTTTTGTCTCAACGTCGTGTCTTTTTTCTTTTTGTTTTCTTTTTTTCTTTCTAAGTTTCACGTATTTGGTATTATTAACAAGCCAAAATGAATTATATTAACACGAAAGTTTCATATATTTGTATACTTAATAATTTTATATAGTTCACAAATATTCTTTTTTTTCCTTTTATTAAGGATAATAATGATAAAACAATTTAAGAGTAATTAATATGTAATTTAATTTAAATTAGAATGATTTCATAAAGGTTAAGATGTCTCATTTAATTATTAAGAATGAAAATACCTCATTTGGTGGATGAGAAGGAAAAAGAAAACAAATTAAATAACAACGTTAATTATAACCCTTAATTAAAGGAAACAAATAAACCAAAAAAAGATGGAAACAAACAAATATTGAAGTATATTACATCAAATAAATGAAAGATATTTAAAATTCAAAAAGTTCAATTTTTCTATTCGTATAAAAAAAACTGAATTATTTGAATTTTTTACCTTTTTTTATTAATGTTTTACCTTCATTTCTTTTGTGGTACTATTTAATTTACAAACAAAAAAATTTGTAATTAATTTTGAAATGTTATATTTTTATAATTTATAATAATTATATTTTATGCGTCATTTTAATTTGGTTGATCCTATAAATATTAAATTGTATCGTTTAATAGGACAGACATTTTTTTTAAAGAGGTCAACCAAAAAATTAAAATGTTCTTTAAATAATATCCTTAATTGTATCCATTAATTAAACAAAATAAAAAATTTAAATTATATTGCAAAGAAAGAGTGATGTGCTATCGAAATTCAAATAATTGAGATTACTTGGAAAAAAACTATTGAATATTTTAAGTTTTTTTAAATAAACAAAAAACAAAAATATTTTTTGTCTTTTGGGAATATTTCATGTATTTGAAAAAATTATCGTTAAATTTTCAAAAAAAACAAATCTCTAAATTTCAAATACTATAATTTGAATAATTTGACATATTTAATATTTTCTTTTTGTGATTTTTTTCATTTTATTAAATATAATCATGATAAAATAAATTAAGAGTCATTAATGTGGTCATTTAAATTAAAATGATTCTATTAAATGTCTCATTTATTGGATCAGATTAAAAAAAATGTTATTTAAATGATATCATTATATGGTAACATCTTTTGATTCACTATTTTTGCTATTAGTACTAATAATAGTATTCATAATCAAGGTTGACTCAACTAATAATGAGTTGACTCATTCTTATGGGCGTGCATTCAATCCCCGCTACTAGCGTAATAATCTCTTTGACAGGGGATCTCTAGGTAATTTTGTAAGTGTTCATTGAGTCATGAGACATGTCCTGCCCTTGATGTGTTCTCCAGAGTCTAACTCACCTAAATATTTTATAATAAAAAAAAAACACAATTTTGTTTAAATTGTAAATTGTAGATTCCGATAGTAGTCGTTGAAAAGCCTCAATCTTTTTATGAAAAATTAAAGTCTGTTGGGCGTATTGTAAATGAACTTTTTTTAAAGAAATAACAATAACAAACACAATATAAAAGGAGAATTGAATGATATCCAAAATTAAATTTTAGCTATAATTCAGTGATTTTTCAAATTCAATTTTACGAATTTTCGACAATGTTTATCTTGATTTTTTTTTAAATTATGTCATGTCTTTTAATGACAAATGCACGTAAATGTGTTTTAATACAAAAAAAAACTATTTAATACATTTACGGCTAATTTTAAAAAAGAAAAATGTACACGAGATATCACTAATGATTATTGCACCATGATGATTCTTGGGGTATAACATTTATGGTGCGAGAGTGTTCATTATGTCCAATGTAGGAAAGACCTTAGACCATCCACATGGAGCACCTATTTTAGGTGCTTAAGTGGGTCATATATATACACATCATCAATTTTACAATTTTTAAATATTAAAACTGAATAAGCACTCAATCTCGCCAACCGAGCACCCCACAAAAAAATGACCAAATTAGTCCCACCAATAACTCTAAATCGTTAAATTTCAACAATTTTTTTATACAATTTATTTAGGTAGGGCCTCAAAAAAGTGAAGAGAGAGAGAGGGTGCTTCCATAGCCACCCTTCTCTACAAGCATCATATTTA
Organism: Medicago sativa; assembly: GCF_051527215.1. Classification (NCBI taxonomy): domain Eukaryota; kingdom Viridiplantae; phylum Streptophyta; class Magnoliopsida; order Fabales; family Fabaceae; genus Medicago; species Medicago sativa. The sequence continues at coordinate 50,819,137 of NC_140749.1, forward strand.
TTTGCTCCATAATTTGGTGCTTATTTAGTATGGTGCTAAATAGATTAAGTATCCACCATTGTGGATAGTCTTAGAGATAAAAGAGCGCTCAAAAATATATTTACCTATCTCCAAGGATACTAACAGAGTTCGAAACTCTGAATCTCGAAATTCAAAGTTTGTCCTTCTACTGCTAGGTTAAACCCTTAAGTTGGAAAATTGCCGTGAACTTGAAAATGAATTTTTATTTCAAATTAATCATGAAAAATGAAATATCCCTTATACTTAAACCATCTCTAATCATAATTTTTTTTTACTGAAAGAATGTGTTGGTTTAATCATTCGTGCTAATTGGGATTGGTCGGTCAAACATATTGTCCGAAAGTTGTTGGTAATTTTATGGTTTTTTTAAGGAGTTAAAAAAATGACACCACATAATGAACCAAAATCTAAGCGTGTTTGTTTCAAAGTAAGAAATTACATTCCTTGAAATGATATTCCTAGGAATGATATTTCTAGCAATAGCATTCCAACTCATGTGTTTGTTAAAAATTTAGATTTCATGGAAATGTTTTAGAAATTATTTAGTTAAAAAGATAAAAATGAAAATAAACGTGAGTGGTAGTGGGAAGTTATGGCAAGCTGAGTTCTATTCTCATGAGAATGTTAGATTCTCATCCTTTAAGCATGGGAATAACAATAGAAGAAATTATGTGCAAATAACATTCCTGGGAACAAATTTTCAAAACTTGAAACAAACATGGGAATGTTGCATTTCCAATGTCACATTCCCGGGAATCATATTACAAACCTTGGAACAAACACACCCTAAGTCATCAGGTATATTGGTCATCTCACTTATATGTTGTTTAACATCTACTTTTTCATCCAATGTGGAACTTTAACTCACATTTGATATATTAACATCTCTCCCTTAACTATGAGACTCTTTGCGACCCTGATATAGAGACATAACAATATAATGTTAGACGGATGCACGGCATGCTAAAAAAGGTAGGTTGATGTCGGTTTCATGCAAATGGTTTTTTTCCCTTTCTTTCATGAGAAACAATGGATTAAGCAAATGAAATCCAAAAAGGAAGAAAACAGTTCATCATAATGTAACGAATTTCGCGGGAGCGTAAACTGAGTTGCATAATCACATTAGACTAAGAGAAACTACTCAAGCGAGATTAACATCACATCTTCATTCAAATCCTAAAGGAATTGGATTTATGGATCATCTCACTTATATGTTTGTCACTATATTCTCTTGCATCCAATCTGAAAGTTTAACTCATATAAGACATATTAACATCTTTCCCTTTAAGTGTGAGACTCTTCCCTTCTGTGATTTGGTAACAAAGCGAAATAAAATTAGATGAAGACATATCATGGTAAAGAAGGTGGGTTGGTGGTGATTTGATGGAGGTAGGTTTATGTTCCTTTCTTTCATGAGAAGTTACGAAATAAATTAGAAAAGGAGTGAAGATAAAAAAAAAATTGAACATGAGAGAAACGATAAGGAAAATAAGGAGTGTGTGCTTTTCTATGAGCGTGTAAGGAATAGAGTGAATTGCCTATAATTTTACTGGTATGATTAAGGAGTTGGAGATTTTTTAGTAAATATTTAACCAAAAAATTAGACTAACTAAAAAAACGCAACATTATTTTAAAATTTCTAATAAGCATTTATTTTGTCAATTCAACAACACACATATGCTTATTTCCTTTGTCAAATTTCACCAAAGAATAAAAGTGAAGGAATTTGAAGTAGTTGAGGTTGAATAAAAAATATAGCATGAAAGAGAATAACATCCAATAACTAAATTTTAAGATAATAAAAAATAAGCAATTGACAACCGAAAACTAACAAAATAAATTATCATAATGTTGGGATTTCCAGGTGATTTTTTACCGGGTTGGATGATTGTATTAGGTCAATAGCAACCATACAAATGAGATTGACACCACAACTTCACATGAAACCTTAAGACATTAGGTATTTTGGTCATCTGACTTATATGTTGCTGAAAATCTACTCTTCCATCCAATGTTAACGTTAACTCACATTTGACACATAAACATATCCTAATCAATTGTGCATCTATCTACGTCCATAATTATGTTACGTAATCAAATAAGGTCAAAATTAGACACAACATGTTCAAACAAGTTGAATGATGATGATTTCATGAAGGAAGGTTTATATTCCTTTCATCTACTAGAATAGAGAAAGGAAACTAGAAAGAAAAATAAAACAAATATCAAGAAAAAAAATTAACATGAGAGAAAAATTAAGGTGAAAAATATGTACTGTGTGTTTTATCCGTGAGAGTACATAAAATAGATTGAATTATCGGTAATTGGTTTTGTTGAAGGAGTTGAAAATTTTTGTGTAATTATTACCAAAAAATTAGACTTAATTAAAAAAATGTTGTATCATTTTAAAATTTCTAATAAACATGTATTTTGTAAACTCATCAAAACACATGTGCATTTTCCATTGTCACACCCCATCATAGACCATATGTGAAGGAGTTTGAAAAAATAGAGGTTGAATAGAAGAATAGAATGAAAGCGATTGACATCCACAAATGAAGTTTTATCGAAAAAAACGGTTAATTAAGTAAATGTTTCCTATAAATATAAAGATTTTTTTTAGTTTCTTGAAAAAAAAATTGCATATTTTTAATCGTTGTAACTTTTTTATTTGGCATTTTTAGGGACCAAAAACACGGAATGGAAATTTTACAGGGACTAAGAATGCTGATAAAAAAACTTGACAAAGACTAAAACTGCTGACGAATTTTTTTACAATAACTAAAAAGTGCGATTCATTTTTGTATGGACTAAAAATGAAATTCTGAATATTTATAGGGACCATTTACTTAATTAACTCTAAAAAAGAATAACAAATGAAATCAAAACACCAATAAATTAGTTTGTCATAATGTTGGGACTACGGAGGAAACCTACATTGGGTCGGAACATCATATTATGGTAAGAGCAATGACACAAGTGAGATTGACACCACATCTTCACCTGAAATGTCTAATAAGCATGTATTTTGCCAACTCAGCATAACACATCTACATTTTTCCATTTTCAGATCATACCAAAGACCAAAAGTGAAGTAATTTAAAATAATAAAGGTTGACTAAAAAAATTGCGTCAAACCAAATGACATTCGAAAACTAAAATTTTAACATGATAAAAAATTAAACAAATGACATCTAAAACTAACAAAACAGTTCATCGTAATGTTGTGACTTTCAAGGAGAGCCTAAACTGAGTTGGATAATCACATTTGGGTAAAAGCACCCATAAAAGTGAAACTAACACCACATCCTCATCCAAAATTTTAAGGCATTAGTTATTTGTGTCATCTCACTTATATTTTTTTTGACCACCTACTCTTGCATCCAATATGAAACTTTAACTCACACACGACAAATTAACTTCTCTCTCCTAAATGTGAGACTTTCTACATTTGTAATCTGGTGACATAACCAAATAAAGTAATATTGAGACACAACATGGTAGAAAAGGTTGGTTGATGGGGGTTTCAAGAAGAGATGGTTATATTCATTTATTTCATGAGTATAGAGAAAATGAACGAGAAAAAGAAATAAATAAAAAAGGAATTTTAACATGAGGGAAATGATAAGGAAAAAAATGAGTGTGTGCTTTTACCGTGAGAGTATATGGAATAATGTGAGTTGCTAGTAATTTTGCGGGATTGTTGAAGAATTAGGAGTTTTGGGGTAATTATTTTACGACAAATTAGACTCAATTAAAGAATCGCAACATCAATTTAATTTTTTTAATAAGTATGTTTTTGTCAACTCAGTGGAACACATGCATTTTTCCATTGTTAGATTCTACAAAAGACCAAAAGTGAAGGAATTTGAAATAAGGGAGGTTGAATAAAAAAAAATAGCATGGAAGCGAATGTCGTTCAATAATCAAAATTTAGGATAATTTTTTTAAAAAAATGACATATAAAAGCTAACAAAACAATTCATCATAACTTTGAGACTTCCAAGGGATCTTACACTGAGTTTTATCACCATATTAGACTAAGAGATACCATACAAGTGAGATTGATATCACATATTCACACAAAACCTTAAGCCAGTAGTATGTATATGAGTCATCTTACTTATATGTTATTCAAAATCAACTCTTCTATATCCACTATAGAATTCTAACTCACACTTGACACATTAACATCTTTTATTCAAGTTTGTAACTCTCTGTGTCCATAATTACGTGACATAGTCAAATAATATCAAATGAAGACAACATATGTTTAAAAAGGTTGGTTAGTGATGGTTTCATTGAGGGAGGTTTATATTCATTTCTCACATGAGAAGAGAGAAAGGAAATTAGAAGTAAAAAAAAAGATACGAAAAAAGGATTTGAACATGAGAGAAGATAAGGGAAAAAACTAATCATTGTGTGTTTTGTTTGTAAAGGTATAGAAAACAGTGTGAGTTGTATGATAAATCTATGATTTTACTAAAGGAGTTGGTGATTTTTTGGACAACTATTTTACCAAAAATTTAGATTCAATTAAAAAAACACCGCATATTTTTAAATATCTAATAAGCATATAATTATCAACCCAACATAACACATTGACATTTTTTCATTATCATTTATCACAAACGGCCAAAAGTAAATAAATTTGAAATAATTGAGGTTGAATGAAAAATTCACAAGAAAGAGAATGACATTCAAAAACTAAATTTTAAGATTGAAAAGTTAAAGACTTAATTGCAGATTTAGTCCCATATTTTCCGCAACTCATGAATTGGTCCGTTCATTTTAAAATCACTCAGCTTCACTGCTAGGAAAAGCAAAATTAGGGAGGAAAATTAGTGACAGAAAAAATCAAATCCCTCATAAATTCCTTGGTCGCAAAATTTAGTAACAGAATCAGAGAGGGATTTCATGTTATCCCTCACTAATTTTTGTTTTTTTAGTTGTATTTTGGTCCCTTTCTGCTATTTTTAGACTAAAAAACAATGATGTGACATATTTTAGATGACCTTGCATTTAGTCTGATGATGTAGAATGATCAATACCCATGTAATTACATGAAAACTCCTTTAAAGTTTTAATTTAAATATGACATATCACCATTTTTAAGTTCAAAAATCTGAAAGAGGCACCAAGACCGTGTAATTTTGAAATGGAAGGACAATTTCCGTGAGTGAGTGAAAATAGAAGAACCAAAACTGTAATTAAGCCAAAATTAAACAAATGACATCCAAAAACTAAAAAAACAGTTCATCATATTGTTGTGAGTTTCGGGGGATCCTACATTGAGTTCGATCATCACGTTAGATTAAAAGAAACCAAACAAGTGATTAGACACCACATCTTCACCCTAAAGCTTAAAGTAGTAGGTATATGAGTCATATAACTTATATGTTGTTCAACATCTACTTCAATTTAATATTAAAATTAAATAAATGACATCCAAAAACTAACAAAACAGTTCATCATAATGTTCAGAGTTCAATAACAAAAGAAAAAGGTCCAGAGTTCTGATGGTGACTACAATGAGTTGGATCATCACATTAGGTTAAGGTTAACCATACAATTGACAGCACATCATCATCCAAAATCTTAGTGTATGAGGTATATCGATCATCTCACTTATATGTTTCTTAACATTTATTTTTGCATCTAATGTGGGACTTTAAGTCAAAATGGACACATTAACATATCTTCCTTAAGTGTAAGACTCTTTGTGTTTGTGATATGGTGACATAGTAAAGTAAGATCACACGTAGGCACAATATTGTAGAAAAGGTGGGTTGATCATGGTTTCATGGATGAAGATTTATTATGTTCCCATGTTTCATTAAGTGAGAGAAAGAAAAGTAGGAAAAAAAATATAATTTTTTTTTTGAACATGAGACAAATGATACGAGAAAAAAGAAGCGTGTTTTGTCCATGGTAATATTAGAAATAGAGTTAATGGTAATTTTTTGGGTTATTTGAAGGAGTTAGAGATTTATGAGTAATTATTTCATCAAAATTATAGTCAATAAAAAAACGTTCACATTAATTTAAAATATCTAATAAACATATACTACAACTAAACATAACACATATGTATTTTTCATTGTCAGATCGTGCTAAAAACCCTAAGTGAAAGTACTTGAAATGTAGAGGTTGGATAAAAAAAATTGCATGAAAGGGAACAACATCCAAAAACTTATATTTAATATAAAAAATTAAGCAATTAAAAACTAAAAAAAGTTCATTATAATGTTCAAAGTTCTGAGGGAGCCTATAATGGGTTTGAGCATCATATTTGACTACGAAAAAAATCCTGCAAGTTAGATTGACACCATATCTTTACCCTAAAAGCTTAAGACATTAGATGTATTAGTCTTCCCACCTATATGTTGTTCAATATATACTATTTCATTCAATCTATAATTTTAACTCACACATGGTACATTAACATCTCTTCCTTAAATGTAAGACTCTCTGTATATCTGATATGGTGTGATAGTCAAATGAGGTCAGAGGCACAACATGGTAAAAATGTGGGTTGGTGGCGGTTACATATATGAATGTTTTTGTTTGTTTTTTTTCATGAGAAGATATAAAGTAAATTAGAAAAAGAAATAAGATAAAAAAAGGAATTTGAACACGAGAGAAAAGATAAGTGAAAAAATTAAGGAGTGCGTGTTTTATCCGTGATGGTATAGAAAATAGAGTGAGTTGCATGTAATTATATAGATTTGTAAAAGGTGTTAGAGATTACTGAGTAATTATGTTACCAAAGTATTAGTCTCATTAAAAAACATCAATTTAAAATGTCTAATAAACATGTATTTTGTAAACTCAGCATAACACATCTATATTTTTCCATTGTCATATCCCACCAAAAACCTAAAGTGAAGGAATTAGAAATAACAGAGGTTGAATAAAAAAACTGGCATGAAAGTGAATGACGAACTAAAATTCAAACCAAAAGAATTCAATGACACATTTGAGATACCATCGTTGGATTTTCTGGAGGAGCCAGCACCGGTCGATCGACACATTTGAGATGGAGCAACCACATAAGTGAGAATGATACTGCGTCTTCATCCAAAAATTTCATGCTTAAGTATTAGTTTTTTTTTCCCTCTTATTAGTTAATAAACCTTCGTTGTTTTATCCCATGTTTGAATTTAACTGACACTAGATACATCATAATATTGTCTCCCTCAACTATGACAAAATTCTAGCCCGTGCTTGGCACGGGTGTCCATACTAGTAGAATAAATAATCACAGTAACATAAAACAATTCACATAATAATGATTTAATGCAACCATAATGACATAACATTTTAATATGGTAATTATTCGTGAATATTAAAATACTAATGATTACAATATTAAAATACAATAAAATTCACATTAAAGAAAAAATACAGTTACTACTCTTGCACATTAAGATATTATTCATCAAGTGATTAAAATATACACTAAAGATGATCATACTAAAACAGAGCAAATTTACGATAAAAGTAATGAAAATTGTGCTACTTTTGCAATCCTTCAGGGATATTAAAATACTTCTTGAATTTTTTGTGAGTTCTTTCGGAACTATATAATAAATTAAATCTTGATCAAAAATATATAATAACTCTAATTAATTCATTTGTACAATCCTTCAGGGATGCATCTTTGTTGAATTCATTAGGAATTCAGTAAAAAAATTGTGTTTTTAAGCAATCCTTCAGGGATGCAACACCTTTGAATTCATCAGGAATTCATTGAAAAACAATTTGAGTTTTTAAGCAATCCTTCAGGGATGCAAAACCTTTCAATTCATCAGGAATTCATTGGAAAATAGTTTGAGTTTTTAAACAATCCTTCAAGGATGCGTTCCTTTCTGAATATAGTTCTTCAGGAACTATATTATAGATGTGATCAATATTTTATGCAACCTTCAGGGATGCATGAATGTTTAATTAAAAACAAACAAAACAGTATATAATTTGTATAATAACAATAATATGTATCTATAAGGCATTGATTACAAATTGATGGAATTGCAACAATAACCTATAATCATCGATACCAAATTACAACTTATTATAATAGATTAAGAAGAACTATTCACCTTCTTAGTTGATTAGAGCGTGCTGATAACGTGTTATAAAACTAGTAAAGAGAAACAATAATAGAGATAAGAAGAGTTTGAGAGAATAGAGAGAAATATTATTATTCTCTGGTGTCATTGAAAATGTTACAAAGGAGCTCTATTTATAGGGAAATAGAATAGCTTATGGACTAAGCTCAACAATCTATTAGTATAGCCCATTAACCAATTTGCTATTTGGACATCCACTATTAATATTTATAACAATTATGAAGATTTAGAGTTATTATTTTCTTAAACATTGTTTTAATTTTACTTGCTAATCTTTACCAAAATACAGTGGCAACTTATTTGATAGCTTGCTTTGATATAGGAAATTTTTTACTGATATATATTTCTTTTTATTCAATTGACATTGTTAGCATATGTACATGATGTTGACGTATTCTCACATTCTTAAAAGTTAAATTGGTTAAAAAACCTTTGTTTAAGATGTGGTTTACTCTTGAATGTATATGATGTTAGAATTTCTTCTAATATTTTGCGGGCTACAATCAATTGTTTGTTTTGGGTTTAATAAAAACAGACTGATGTTGTGATCCATTTGATGATGCTTAGGCCCTAATAAAAGTGATCAATAAATATTGGGTTTTTGGGCGCTTAATCTGATTTGTGTAGGAACATAGTGTAGGCCCAAACACTAGGCCCATGATGGGTGGTGCCTAGGGTTGCACGGTTATAAATAGAGAGGCTAGGTCCCTTTGCCATCACTCTGACTATTCTGCTCATTAGCCGTTTGCCCCATCGAAAACCTAAGTTTGGAGCATGTGAAAGGCAAAGAAGACTTTGTCTCAAATCTCGACGAATCCGGTAATCATGGTTTCCAAGTAAGTGTGTTCTAATTTCATATAATATCTCGATCTAGATGATTAAATTGTTTACATGTGGAAAAGGGTGATCTGAAAGGGTGATCTGAAAGCAATTCTTTCTAAAAATTTTGCACTGATCTATCTGACAATTATTTGTTTTGTTTTGAACGGTGAATACCTGTTTTCGATTTGGAACAAATCATACCATATTTTTAAGAAAATTTTTATATTTGATTTTGATTCAAAATATGCTTATCAATTTTATTTTGATTCTTTCTCAAATTATGATGGATTCATTTCGGCACATTCAATTTATATCGGTCAATGTCTTATATCAATTTTTATTGTCTTGTTTGTGGAATTTTGGAAGAAAAAAAAAATCCTTAATATTTTATGACCGATGATTTGACTTAATAATTGTTTGTTCAATTATTATTGTTTTTTATATATGTGCTATGTGTATGAAATTGGTAAATTGATCCAATTTTGGCGTGGCCCCTTCTTCATTTAAGTTTATGGAAAATTTACTTGAGTGGATTTGAGATTTGGTTTATTTATAGATTGTATGTGCATGTAACCAAAAAAAAAAGGTTGTATGTGCATGTGTATAAACATTGACATGATTACTATATGAATATTCCATCAAGCATAATTTTATTTTATCTCAAATCCGGAAGGAAACACCATGATTAATATTTTTATGGATCAAAACTTTACATATTCGAAAAGATTTGATGTGATTTTGATGGATTGATTTGTTTTGAAAATTGAGTAATCTCATTGGAAATAATTTCCAAACATTGTTTTCACATTTTTATTTATGGGAATAAATTTTATTTTGTGAAATATGTAAAATCTCCTTTTTATATGTGAGATATATATTCCCAAGGATGTGTCTATAATATTATTTGTTGATGAATATTCAACTCTTTTGATTGTTATGGAGACTCACATTGAGGATATTATAGTCTTTTCTCAAATATAACTTTGTGACTCTTTTGTCTTTTATCCTCAATGATGGTGAAATTCAAGTCTCATGTATTTCACCTGCGTAGGTAGTTGATTTAAATTACGACTTGTTGATGAGATTATGAGTTTAGTGGTAATAGTAGAATGTTAGAATTTCTTCTAATATTTTGTGGGCTACAATCAATTGTTTGTTTTGATTTTAATAAAAACGGACTGATGTTGTGATCCATTTGATGATGCTTAGGCCCTAATAAAAGTGATAAATAAATATTGGGCTTTTGGGCGCTTAATCTGATTTGTGTAGAAACATAGTGTAGGCCCAAACACTAGGCCCATGGTGGGTGGTGCCTAGGGTTGCACGGTTATAAATAGAGAGGCTAGGTCTCCTTTGCCATCACTCTGACTATTCTGCTCATTAGCGGTTTGTCCCATCGAAAACCCTAAGTTTGGAGCATGTGAAAGGCAAAGGAAGACTTTGTCTCAAATCTCGACGAATCCGGTAATCATGGTTTCCAAGTAAGTGTGTTCTAATTTCATATAATATATCGATCTTGATGATTAAATTGTTTACATATGATGCTTAAAAGCTAAACATAAAAATTTGTAAATTGTAATCAACACATATTCTTTTGATTAAATTTGTATACAGAATTTTTATATTTAATTAGATTATCTTTAATGTAAGAACTAATATCAAATTCCAGACTCGTGCATCGCACGGGTCAAAGATGTAGTAGTCGTCAAATAAATGCAAGAGAGAAGTAAAGAAATTAGGGTTAGACTTAATTAAGAAGGATGGTTAGAGACTTTCTTTTTTTTTTTTGACGTTGTTAGAGACTTTAGAACTTTAAGAAACAATTTAAAGATTTCAAACCGTAGTGTTCACGCATCCTATCAAAATATCACTGAATAAGTTAGTCTTTAACTTTTAGAATTACGTAACTTCTTTGAGAACAAAGAATTGTTATTCTTTTTGCACTTTTCTTCCAAACCTGGACATGATGGACCGTCATTAAATACACCACTTTTGGGGGAATGCAAGCCAGTTTTGTTAGTTAATGAAATTGATCAATTAGTTGTCAGTTATTACTTGTTTATCAGTTATAAGAACAGGTTAACTGAAATATACCAAGTTTGTGAAAGTAAATTCCTTTACGGTTTATATCCAAGGTACATGTGTAGTGAGGGAAATAGTATAGAAATTACTTCTCCTTTTATTTGAGCAAAGAAATTACTTCTCCTTCTCATAATGTATAGTAAATTGTACTGGATATGTGATATATGATCTAACTAAAAGTGCAAAATTAGATATACTATAGTGTCAAGTACATAAACATTGTTTTTGCACTTTTGGTGGTAAGGTATGATAGAGATCAAATAAACAATTATTCTATCGTATATTTGATGCGCAAAAGATAAAAATTTATTATTTCATAATATTAAATTTTTGGTATACTGCTTATATATACTAGCATCAATACGGGTCCGAACATGCTTGTCCTCACGCTTGTATTGTCAAAATAATGGATGAAATGGTAAAAAAGTAATCAAGGGAAGGGTAATATTGGAAGAATTTTTTTATAGTGCCGTATATTGTTTTTTTTTATCAAGGGGAAAAAGGAACAAGAAAAGAAGGAAAAACTAAGCAATCAGTTGCCTAAATATCCAAAAGGTATCTGCAAGCAGAGTGATATTAACTGAGGAGGAACAAACATCCACATCTTGAAAGAATCATCATTTGATGCAATTCACTCTCTATAGCAGCACCGCATATATGACAAGAAATATTTGAGTTGATGTATCGCGAGCTTCTGAAAGAATTGTTAGGAAGACATCCATGCATTGCTAGCTAGCAAAAATGAAGTGGATTTTTCATAATTTGCAACCGCCAAATCCAACTCCAAGAAGTAGTGGGTGCCACATGTTGGTTTGAATTCTGAACCAACCAACTATAGCCATGATTGGTTGAGTATATATATACTTTTAGGGAACCACACCTGATGAGTTTTTCATCAGTGTCATGATAAACGATAATGTTACAAATACAATCTTAGTAATATGAAGGAAGTTGGGTGTAGAGTTTGTTGAAGTTCCAATCACCGTGTTCAAACAAATCACAAAGACGAATGTATGTGTCACTAATGTCAACATATGGCACAACATTGCAAAGGTAAAAATTATCTATCAATTTATCACACCAAACAAATATTTGACCTTTCCCAACTATACATATATAACATGGCCCTAATATTTCCACTGCCTTTACAATAGCACGCCAGGTGCACAAATCTCCCGGCTTAAAAGAAGTATGCAGAATATGAGTATCAGACATGTATTTCTTCTTCAACATCTGAACCCAAAGCTTATGTGGTTAGTGTAAATTGTCCCAAATGTGTTTACAAAGAAGAGAAATGTTCGAGTTTCTAGCTGTACGGATGCCTAAACCACCATGAAATTTGGGCTTAGTTAAGTTCTTCCAATTCACCCAATGAAAAGATTTTCCCCCATATAATGGAACAAACAATGGCATCAATATTATCACAAATACCAGATAGAAGCCAAAGGTTATGCATAGTATAAATAGGCATGGCTATCACAATAGGCTTAAGTGACTCGACCTGATCTACTTAGCAAATTCTAGAGAGAGAGAGAGAGAGAGAGAGAGAGAGAGAGAGAGAGAGAGAGAGAGAGATAGATGGGGATGTAATACAACTCATATTTAAATTAGGGTTAATATGTGTTTACCCCCCTGTAATATAAGTCATTTCCGGTTTTCCCCCCTGTAAAATATTTTTTTTGAATTTCATCCTTGAAATTTGAAAATATTTTGGTTTTAGACCTTCATTGAATATTTCACCCCCTGTAATTTGAGCAAATTTAGGTTTACCCCTCTTGTAATTTGAAAAAAATTTGGTTTACCCCCCCTGTTCATTTGAGCAAATTTCGGTTTACCCCCTGCCATATCTTTGATTTTGTACTGTCAAAACTCATGAAGGTCCAAAACCAAAAATCTTCAAATTACGAGGACGAAATCCAAAAAAAATATTTTACAGGGGGTAAAACCGGAAATGGCCTATATTACAGGGGGGTAAACACATATTAACCCTTTAAATTAATAATGGAATGAGGAAACCCAAATTCAGTAAGGGTTAATCTCAATAATTTCCAATCCACCCTATCATAAGCTTTCTCAAAGTCCACTTTAAACAATAAAAAACCTTTCTTACCTTTTTTCTTGTGCATGTGGTGATCGATCTTTTGTGCAATGATGGTGTTATCAGAAGTACCTCTATTAGGAATGAAAAAGCTTTGGAGATGGCCAATAAAATCATCCAAGAAAGGACTGATACATCTCACAAGAACTTTGGAAATGGTCTTTAGAAGCACATTATATAGACTGATAGGACGAAAATCTTTGAAACATTGATGGATATCAATCTTTGGAATAGGAACAATTAGGGTCTCTGCAAGATTAGGATCAATACAACCAGAAGCAAAAGCATCAAACACCATTTTCCACACATCGTCCTATTACCATGGCTTGTTAATCCTATTGTTATGGATTATTGTTATTATTAATGAGATTGAACTAATTTTTTAATTGATAAAAGAGTTTATGAAAATTAAAAAGATTGAATTATTATCTGAAATTAAGTTAAAAGACCACAAGTGAAAATGAAAATGAATTAAAAAAATAAAAAATAAATTAAATTCCACGTGGCACCTCACATAGGTGATGTGGGTGTCATGTCAGCGTGGACCAGGTCAAAATTGACCCTGGGGGCCAAAAGTGCAAAGAAACCAATACATAAGGGGCGGTTTTGTAGTTTTTAAATATAGGGGGCCAAAATCGTAACTTTTGCAAACATAGGGGGCCAAAAGTGCTATTAAACCTTTTAGTTATTGTCAAGTACATAAACATTGATCTTTCTTTCAAAAAAAAAAGTACATAAACATTGTTTTTGCACTTTTGGTGGTAAGGTATGATAGAGATGAAATAAACAATTATTCTATCGTATATTTTATGCGCAAAAGATAAAAATATATTATTTTATACTATTAAATTTCTGGTATACGGCTTATATATACTAGCATCAATACGGGTACGAAGATGCTTGTCTTTACGCTTGTATTGACAAAATAATGGATGAAATGGTAAAAAAGTAATCAAGGGAAGGGTAATATTGGAAGAATTTTTTTATAGTGTCCTACATCATTCTTTTTTTTTATCAAGGGGAAAAGGAACAAGAAAAGAAGAAACAAAAAAAACTAAGAAATCCGTTGCCTAAATACCCCAAAGGTATCTGCAAGCAGAGTGATATTAACTGAGGAGGAACAAACATCCACATCTTGAAGGAATCTTCATTTGCTGAGTAGATGTTTATAATTTTTAAAATGCTAATTTTTTTTTCATCTCTCCGAGAACAAAACAAGGATGACGCGATCTCGACGATCATGTTGATGACGATCTGGTAGGTCGATGGAAGAATTCCAATACGGCGGAGATTGTTCATTGGTGGTGGGGAAGAAACCAACAAAATGGTTAACTACTCCGACACATAAGTCAGTATGTGAACTTTGGAGAGAAATGCACGTAAAATGTGATCGGAATTAAGGAGTCGTGTGGAGCCACACTTTTATAGAAGAGCTTAACATAGTTGCTTCCGTGAAATTTGGCAACGAATGCGGGACTCAATTAGAGATCAGCTCCATCGACATATTGTAACACCCTTAAACCCCGAATGCAATAAAACATGCAAATAATTCAATTATTTAGAAGAGTTTAAGATGTCACGCCATCATTTTCTCACAACATGCATAAATACAGTTTTCATAAAACTTGCAGCGGAAAATCATCATACAAGTTATCTCGGCAACATCTAATAATCCTCAAGTACATGAATAACAAAATCTCACACCCTGTCTCAGGTCTCAAATACAACATAAATCCATCAACAGATAAAAGACATAAAAGGAACAAAGTCCCGACACTCCTAAATCAGAGGCTAACTAGACTCCAAGCAAAACGATAAAGAGGTAGCTCCAAAGCTAGTCCTCAGGCACTCACAAGCGATGAGAAATCAATCTTGCACGCCGTCTATACCATTCATATAAATGGGTAGGCGGTCAACCAAACGACCACCAGGGATTAGTCAATATTCCACATAATAAAATATAGGCTTATTAGATCGTTTGGTCCCTTATTTAATTTCGTGTTTTCATTTTGGTCCCACAATTAATAAAAATGGCGTTTTAGTCCCTCACCTTTTCCTCCATTTGCCAAATAAATCCCGACAGTTAACTTTAACTCCAAATGTCTATGGTGGACCAACCTTAAAAGTGGTCCATCATAGACCTTATTAATTTTGTTAATTTTAACCATTCGATCTATTTATCATAAAAGGGACTGTTAGATATTCATCTTGTTCATGATCTTCATAAAATAATGCTAAAAATGTGAAATACCTAAAATATCCCTAAGGCCAAATTAAAAATCACAATTTCCTTTCTCCTCTTCTTCTCCAGCGATCACCAACACAACATCTTCTTCCCCTTCATCACCAAACACAGCAGCAACACAACACAACACAACCCACAACAACAAAAATTGATCTCTTCCCCTTCATCACCAAATAACAAAAATCCAGAAATTAACAAACTTAACATAAATCCAGCATTTACCCTTTCAGGTTCGTTCCAAACCCTATTCCTCTTTCTCTTTTCATTTATCTCTCAAAATTTTCGAAAGAAGAAAGAATTTGATGAAGAAGAGAGGAAGAAAACCCAAAGTTTCTGATCTTCTCAAAACACCGTCGCCGATAGCTTCTCCAACGGAAAGTTCACCGAAATCAGTACTCTTCACGAGAACCGCTTCCACTTCCAAAGGAGTGAAGAGAGTAGCCGCCGCTCTTACCACCACCCCTTCTCCACCACGCACCACTCATAAAGCTCCAAACAACATCTTCAATCTCAAAAGCCTCGCGTCTTCAAGTATCAATGAACTCAAACGCCACATCAATCGATCTCACTCTGAGATTCTCAAAGATCTCGAAGCTTCTCACTCTCGTCTCCATAAGCGTTTCAAGATGCAGAGTCAAAGATGCCAGCAAGCAATGGATGAAGCTGAGAATAGAAGAGATGTTGTTATGTGAATGTTTCTAGATTTGAAGAGAGAAAGGGAAGAGAGAGATATTTTTTTATGATGTTGTTGTTGTTGTTTCAAAGCACAGTGTTGTTGTTGTGTTGTTGATGTGCTGAATTTGATTATGATGACTCATGATTCTGGGTTTTTTTTTACCCATTATTTTTCTGGGTCTGTTTATATGAATTTATGAATATAATTGATGAAGATGAAAATATAGAAGATGAAGAAAATGAAAAAAATTAGGTATTGATGGTACATCGTAAGATAAAATAGACCTGCCTAATCTAATGGTTCTCTTTTTAAAATAAAATCAAACAGTTGAAATTAATATAATTAATAGGATCTATGGTGGACCACTCTTATGGTTGGTCCACCATAGACATCATTTGGGGTTAAACTTAACGTCGGGATTTATTTGGCAAACGGAGCAAAATATAAGGGACTAAAACGCCATTTTTATTAATTGTGGGACCAAAATGCAAACAAGAAATTAAATAAGGGACCAAACGATCTAATAAGCCTAAAATATAATCAATCATAGCTTAGTTGTTTCACAAAGTTCATTCATTTCTCAATAATTCCAAAGTTCGTCTCATTTTCCTCATGTTTCAAAACCAATTCTTTCTCAAAGCAAAAATATGTTAAATCACTCATAAAAGTTCAATTACACTTCAATTGATTATGTTTACGTATTTTGGACTCAAAGGGATGCATTTGGGACCTTAAAACACGAAAAATTGGAGTTTTCGGACACAATAGCATTGTGAAGGTCGTACCACCATGACCAGAGAGTCACGCACGACCCGTGCCAAGTGGGCGCACGGTCGTGCCTGTTATGGAGGTGTGCGGACACACGTTTTTGAGTTTTTGCGAGTAAAATCCTGTTTTAAAAACTGTTTTCCACCCCAATTGCACCATACGCATCCAAAAGCCATTAATACTCACTCAAAAACTTGGTTCTCTAACCCAAATTAACTTAATTCAAAACACCCAAAATAACTTAATTCACAAAAGTGCTTAAAACGGTGTTTAGTTCAAAAACCCGATTTTCTCCCAAACGATTCCTCACCAAAACATAACAATTCAAAAATCATCAAAATCATACTTCTCCTCTTTTGACCCATTTTCACAAAAATCATCAAAACACAACAACTTAACCAAACATCACATTTCACGCAACCATTGTCATGAATTCTCAACACAAACATTTACCCAACCACATTCACAACATATAAATCATGAATTCAATATTAATCAACAACAACATCATCATTTTCACCAATTTAAGCTAAATTCTCAAAGTAACCAACATATCATATATCAACAATGAAATTTAAGCATCAACAACAAGTTTTCAACAAATTCCATATACCCAAATTCACCACTTAATATCAAGCACGAAAATCAACACATACAATCATTAATTTTCACAATTCACTCAAAACAATTATGACCCATAAGCTAAAAATTGATTATGGATTATTAAGTAGAGCAAACCTATCCCCCTTACCCTTTTTTACTTAAGCTTAAGCTAATCACCAAGAATCTTCAATCCTTCTTTGTTTCACTTGGGTCTTTCTCTTCTTTCTTCTATCTTCACTTCTCCCATTTCTCTATAGCCTCTCTTTTGTGAAAATGTGAAATGAGCCAACCCTAATTTTCCCTCATAATTTAACTATATATACTCCAATAATGGGCTACGTTACCTCAATTCATAATGGGCATAAAAACTCTTACCACTTAATTCTAAAAAGTTACTACACACTTAATTCATTAAAAACATCGTAAAAATAATCAATCACACTAAAACACTAAAATATTCTACATTCTAAAATTACTAATTTACCCTCGCTCCTCAAATTACCAAAATACCCTCAATCCTAAAAATGACCAAAATATCATTCTCGCTTAAAAATTCACTAATCCCAATTCAAACACACAAACAAGCAATTAAACACATATAAATAATAAATAAAATAATCCTAGCAAAAAGCAAGTTGTTACACATATCATTGATAAGTGCTCGAAAGTGATATAATTCTTGTGTTAATTTAGGCATTTTGGTGATTTGTTTTACAAGTTATCGATGGAAAAGCTTCAATTTTGTGCAAAAATGCCATTTATGCTTTACATGCCTTACCCAACCCTTTTTGTGCAGGAAATTGTACCAAGTTCACAAGATTTTCGCCATTAGCGAGATTTTTGCCATTAGCGAAATGTTGGCAAAGTTCCAGAGAGGTTTCGCCATCAGCGAAGTTGTCAGCGAAATTCAGAAGCAGAAAGCCAAACTTCGCTATTAGCGAATATTTCGACATTAGCGAAGTTGGATCAGAAGGATTTCGCCATCAGCGAACTTCAGGAAGTCAAGTGGATAAGGGACACATGGAGCAACTCCATTGGTGCAGAGGCAGATTTTAGGCATTTCGCTATTAGCGAAATTTCGCAGAAGTGGCTCATATAAATAGTTTTCTTCTCTCTTTCCATTTATTCACTTACTGTTTTATTACATATTTTCTGGTTTTTAGAGAGAGGTTAGGGCATTTCTAGAGAGAGAAACACAAAGCAAGGTAGTTAGGAGTAGATTCAAGACAAGATTTGTTGAGACATCATGGATCTTGTCATTGAATCTTCATATCTTCTTCATCCTTTGCAAAGCTATCATAGACATATGTAGCTACATCTACTCTTGTGGTTTTGAGGTATTCAAACAAGTTATTATGTAATCTTTTGATCATTTAATATATGGTTCTAGCTATTTATTCAATATTGTTCTTATTCTTGCATTTAATGTTTTATTGAGATTTAAAATGATATGGACACATACTTTTGAATCTAGAAATAGCATAACAATCTATCTGAAGTTATCATTCTAGACATAGATGTTAATATTTGATAATCACTTTTAATTTAGAACTTAATGCTTTTGGGTCATTTAATCGGTTGGGAAATCGTCGATTAAACGATCCAATCGACTTTGTGATTGTTTTAATGTTTGGGAAATCGACATTTAAACAATCTCTTAGAAATAACGATATCATTTGGACACGAATGAAATTGTCGAGTGGTTGTGATAATATCGTTTTAAAAGCTAGAATCCGTTAATCGATCGAGAGATTGCAGCTGTTATGCTTGGTTGATATCTCCGACCCCAAGCGAAATAGCCCTATCTCTTCTCGTTTTACTTTTATGTCGAATAGTTAAAAATAGTTTTACAAACAAAAAATTTATACCCAAACACTCAATATGATAAATATTGTGAAAATGCTTAAGATATACGCAACTCCCTGTGGATACGATTCTATATTATACTCACGTGTAAATAGTTTTATGAGATGTAAAACTCTTACATCAATCATCTTCGAACAGTGTTCCTATGTGGTAGAGGCCCACAGGTGAATTCAGTCCAAAACATTATTCTTTTGAGCATTTCTCTTTGGACCCATTCCTGGGAGGTCGACTATCTAAGCGATTTCCTTACTTGAACGTGTGATGGAGCGATATCTGACTGATAAATAACAATCACACTTAGTTTTCATTGATTTGGAGAAGGAGTATGATATAGTGCGTCGAGAGATTTTATGGAAAACCCTGGAGAAGAAAGGGGTTAGGATTACGTATATTGGAGCTATCAAGGATACATGTATGAGAGAGCCTGAGTAGAAGCAATACAGAGTGTATAGAATGTAACTTCAACAAAAAGAGAAGTAGTTCTATCTTGGAGGTGAAAGTTGGAGATCATATCATACCCCAAGTTACACGGTTTAAATATCTTGGATCCACAATACAAAATGAAGCTGAAAAAAACACCCTGCATTGGCTTTTTCAAACTTTTTCTAATTGTTTGCATTGATCAGAGCCTGAAGATATTGTTCAAAGTCTGATGCAGAATTTTGAATGCGGTGATGATAAGATCAAAACACACACACACAGAGAGAGAGAGAGAGAGAGAGAGAGAGAGAGAGAGAGAGAGAGAGAGAGAGATGGAATGGGAGACGCAAAGAAATTTATACTAGATCCTCTCACAAACCGTGAGTAGTTGATGACAGAGCATCGTATGACATTTTTGGCTATGGTTTTAGTACTTTTCTTTGCATTTGAACACAAATAAGATGAGAGTTATAGGAGTTTTCAATGGTTTGAGGAACATACTGTATTATTTTCACTCAAGTCATTGTAATTCACGTTTATCCTAGAGCTTGCAACTCAAGGTGTTATAAGTGCTTTGTAGTGAACAATCTTGTAAATCGATAAATCAAGATATCACGTGAAGGATCAAGGTACCAATGGTTCCTAGAAGGTTTTTGAAGACAATACAAAGTGAAGAAAATTCAATTCAAGTTCCTAGGAGTTTCCAGAAGGAAAAACGATCAAAAATTGGATAAAAACGCAAGAAATTGCACAGGAGAGGTTGCCTCAGGCGCCCCTGCGCCTGGCACATGTGCCCCTGCGCCTTAGGCAGTTTTTTCAGTGCCTCACGCGCCTCTTTTAACCCTATATGCGCATCATGTGCTCGACATGCAAAAAGGTGGAAAAATTAAAGTCTAGTTTTCTTCTCTTAAACCCTAAGTAATCATATGCTATAAATAGAGACCCTTCAAAAATTATTATTCATTCAGAAAGCTAGCGGTTCAAGGCAATGGTTAAGCATCAGAGTTTCAAGGTAGGATTCCATCCTCCTTTTGTTCTGTCTAGGGTATGTTTGTCTATTGTTTTGTTATGATGTATGTTATCATGAGCAACTAAACCTCTTTGATCAGGGTTCTGTGATGAACCCCTTCTTATTTGTTGGATTCAATTAACAAATGTTTCATTCAGTTATGCTTTTCTTATGTCCAATTTAATTTGTTCTTGCCTGTGCTTAATGCTTTTTCAATTGAGAATTAGTAGGATTACCAACCCGAATTTATACTTTGTTCATGAAAGTTCCAATTGCTAAAATCTTAATTGTAGTTAATGAAACTAAGTATGAAACTTCATAATTTCTAAATCTTCCATCCGGAAACGCCGTAATTCCAACTAGGTTATCTTATCGCACATGTTATCGTTATGGTTAATAAAGATTTGTAAATTTAGTTTCCTATATCATAAGTAGACACCACATAAATGCTTGTTTTATGAGTTAATTCCAACAAATATGAAGGGGGGATTCAAGGATTCCCTAATCGTTGTTAATCATTTTAAAAACAAACCTAATCTTGCATTGGGTAGGGCAATAAACCCTCCAAACCTATTAAAATCTCTTTTAATTTCACTCTTTAATTTTTTTTGTTGCTAATTGCTAAGTTGAACGATAATACTTGTGGAGAACGATAAACTTACTACTTTATTACTTGTTACGATTTGGTGCACTTGTCAATTTCGTCCATCAGACACCATTAGAGAGAGTCTGGGTAGCACCTATAGTAGAAAAGTTTGTAAAAAACACGCTTAGTTGGTTTGGGCATGTAGAGAGAAGGCATGTAGATGTCGTCGTAAGAAGAGTAGATCAGATGGAGGAGAGTGAAGTCAAAAGAGGTGTATCAAGACCTAAGAAAACTATAAGATAAACTATTAGAAAAGATTCAGAGGTCATTTAGTTGGATTCAAATCAGGGCCGGCCCTAGGCATAGGCCAGAGGTGCAACGGCCTAGGACCCATGCCGTTAGGGGGCCCTAAAAAAAATTTTGTAGAGGGGGTGTATATAAAAATATTTGGTTTGGGGGGGGGGGGGGGGGGGGCTTATATAGCAAAGTTTACTAAAAGGCCCGAAATATTGACATGATGAAGAACTTGGCTCAAGTCTGGTAATGTTTAAGGCCCTTTTGTCAAGATTTTCTATATATACCCTCATATAACATAGATTTCTATATACACCCTCACTATAAAAAAAGTGATTTTCTTAATAATGTGTCAAAAAAAATTTATCGAAGATATTGATGATATTTTTATGGGATCTTTGATCCTAATAATGTGCCTCATTAACATTAAAAAATATTGGTGATATTTATTATCCAAGAAATTGGGATAATTTTCATAACAAAACAAATTATATTTTAGTTGAAAATGAGCCTTCAAAATTAATCTTAATCTTATCTTTTTAAGGTTCCAAAAAAATAAATTATATCAATATTTTAAATTTCTTGAATTGATTGAAAGGATTGCAAAATTGAATTTAATATTGCAAGATCATGCGAGACGCATTCATGATCATGAAACCAATGTGAGACGTATTCATGATCATTTCGCAGGTGCTATTGTTCTCTTCTACCATATTTTTCGTTTGTTTTTGTGTCTATAAAGTATTTGATTTATTTTTGTTTTTTTTGTGTCTATAAAGTATTTGATTTATTTTCAAATGTTGCCTAAAAAAATTTATTTGGCAGTGAAAAGCGGGAAAAATAAAATAAAATGAAGAGCTAATAAAATCACAATAATGAGCTAAAAAAAATTATGACGTATTATATAAAGGGCCCTTTACTCATATTATGCCTAAGGCCCGTAAAACTCTAGGAACGGTCCTGATTCAAATATGGTTAATGATAGAACACAATGGCGTAATTTGATCCATGTAGCCATCTCCACTTAGCGGGATAAAACTTGGTTGTTGTTGTTGTTGTTGTTTTTATTTAGACCCCTTCAATATCTCTAAAGACCCCTAATACACATCAGGTAGTTATCTACCGAATGTACGTTTTTTCTTGTCAAACATACATTTGGCGATAACTCCTGAAATAACCATATATTCGGTAGATAACTATCAGTTGTGTATTTAGTGGGCTTTATAGATATTGGAGGCATAAAGAGAAACGTTATTTTTTTTTTATACGAACAAGTTAAAAACTCAAAAAACATACACAAAACTCTTAAAAAAAAACAGATATTTCATAAGAAATCCAAATTTAATTTTTTTTCTTAGCTCTTTATAGATGTGAACAAATCCCAAAGAGAAATGATACTGGATTAATTATTTTGTGAAAAATTTTGAATAATTTTTTCTCTCATATTCACACGATGTTCTTATTCTCTTTCTTCCTTTTTTTTTCTCTATTGTTTTTGACCAATAAGAAGCAAGAAAAAGAAAATTATCACAAAAGTTATCTAAGCCACCATAGTAAATGGACTAAGCCACCATTCATGATAGGGAAGAGAGACAAATTTCGCCGTCAACCACATGAAGGAAAGTGACTTAATCTTATCTACCAACTGTAATATCGAGCAATCTTTAGCATTGAATATCTCGTTATTTCTTTCTTTTCAAATTTGCCACACGGTATTAAGTTTGATATTTATGTTGTAACAATGGGGTAGGTAGACTTGTAGGCGTTCTGTTTTCTCCTAATCTCTAGTTCTATTATTTTCTCCCCATTGATCTATTTCATGTGGCCTACGTTGTTGGTTTCCATCAAGTGTTTTCTGGTTTTTTTTTTTTTTTTGCATCAACACATGAGTTTTTGATGAGTTTGTTAAGTTGTTTAATGAGTTTGTTGGGTTTAATTAGTTTTACTTAAAAAAGGATGACATTGATATGATTTTAAAACATGTTCCCGTGAGCTAAACTCAGTTGGTTGGGATAATGCATAATATATGCAAGGTCTGGGGTTCAAACCCCGACCACCATAAAAAAAAAACATAAATGATTAAAATGGAAAAAACATAAAAAAATAAAATAAAAGATTGAATTATTATCTGAAATTAAGTTAAAAGACCACAAGTGAAATTTCCGATTAACTTATCATATTTGGTTATGTCATCAAAGACTGAATTGAAACAAAATATGATACAATTGTCTTTCTAGTCTCTCATCTTTACTACCAAACGAGCTCTATATTTTTTCATAAAATCTCATCTTGTTTGTTCTATGACTTAAGGATGATCCACACCACTTAATTCCAAACCATGCAGAGTCGTGTCGTCGTTATGGCGAGGACCAACATCTAACTCAAGATAAAGAGGGTGTTCCATTGTTTTTTTTTTTGCATTCTACTACTATTATTTTTCAACTACAACTTTGATTTACTCAAAATAAAAAAAAACTATAACTTTGGTTAAAGTCATGGATAAAGTTATTAATTTCATATCAATTATGTGTTGGTAAGAATTAGTGTTAAATAAAATAATAATAATAACTTCGATTATGATGGTCCAACAACTGTAATAAAAAAATTGTATTGTATAGATTTGCGTTACGTTGGAGAGCAAAGAGACGGAATTATCAAAAAAAGGTATGGAGTGTTGTTTCAATCCAAACTTATACCAATAATAATGGGTTTATCATTTGATAATCCTAACAAGCTAAACAAAATTTTCCATGTGAAGTTTGGTGAGATATGTATCAATCATCAAATTATTCAATGTCATGTCATATTTTTATATTAATTTATTTAAAAATAAAATCGAATTTTTGAATGAATTTTGTTTACGGTGGTACCCAACTAAACTTCAAGCTATTCAACAATTTACAAAGAAAAAAAATATCAATTAGTATATGCAAATATCAAATCGAACAGTCTATAGTTTGACCAACCGATAATTTGATATTATCGGTATCAAATTATATAAGTAGTGCCATGTGTATTCATTTACATAAAAGGTTAATGTGTTTCCCCTAAGTTTATGTTTCAACTTCAAAGCCACCTAAATCACCGTATTTTACTTCCAAAAATTTCAAGTATGGCTGAAATGCAATACTATATACAACTTTTTTTAGTTTTGGTAATATCCACCATTGCAATTCAAACCCTACTTACTAGAAAGACGAACAAGAAACATCTTACTCCACCAAGCCCTCTTGCTTTACCTATATTTGGACATTTTCACCTTATGTCTAAGTTACTACCAGCTCACCAAAGTTTTCACAAGCTTTCAATTCAATATGGACCCATAATGAAACTCTTTCTAGGCTCTGTGCCTTGTATAGTAATTTCTAGTCCAGAAATAGCCAAGGAGTTTCTTAAAACCCATGAAATTTTCTTCTCGAATCGCTTAATAAACTATGCAATTGACTACTTATCATATGGCTCACAGGATTTCATGTTTGCACCTTATGGTGAATATTGGAAGTTCATGAAAAAGATATGCATGTCAGAGCTTCTTGGTGGAAGAACTATTGATCAATTCCGTCCGTTGAGGCAACAAGAAACCGTGAGGTTTCTGAGACTTCTGCAGCAGAAAGGGGAAGCCGGCGAAGCTGTTGATGTCAGTGGCATGCTCTTGAATCTCACCAATAGAATCATAACAAGGATGACCATGAGTAAAACTTTTAATGAAAATGATAGTAATGTTGAAGACCTTAGGAACATGGTTCAAGATTTTTCAGAACTTGCAGGGAAGTTTAGTATGTTAGAATATATTTGGTTTTGTAAGAATTTGCATAGGTATAAAATTTCCAAAAGGCTTAAAGGGATGCAGAAAAGGATGGAAACAATGATGGAGATGGCGATAAGGGACCGTCAAGAGGAAAGGAAGCAAATAAAGGAAAACAATGAAGGTTCTCATGTTAGGGATCTTCTTGATATTTTGTTGGAAATTCATGAGAACAAGAACACTGAGATTGGGATAAAGTTAAACAAAGAGAATGTCACAAGTTTTATCGTTGTAAGCAATTCTCCTAACTTCCATATTAACTTTCATATGCATGTATACCTCAATTATTTGTGAATAGAAAAAATAAAAAATTATTTCTTCCTTGAATACCAATTAGTTTTTAAAAGTTCATGTGTTTCAAACCGTTTAGTTTTTAAATATAAGAAAGATATTATCTAAACGAGCAAATACCTAAAATAATACTTTTGTTATTTGTTTCAATTCAATCCCTTACTTCATCAATAATCACTCTCTTGTTAGCGGATGATGGTATGTGCCTCATTGGCGCACCAGTCACTGCACACATAGGCGCCATGACACTATTTCGTTGGTGAAAATGTTGGAGAGCTTTTCGCGAAATTTTAAATAGAATGATATTTTGCAATTGAAAATTACCTAAATGATTTATAATTTTAGACTTTGATTTATGCAGGACATATTTTTAGCAGGAACAGACACATCTTCGACAACAATCGAATGGGCTCTAGCAGAGTTAATAAACAACCCACATGTGATGGCGAAAGCAAGGGAAGAGATTGATTCAGTAATAGGAAAGAGTAGATTAATACAAGAGTCTGATCTTCCCAATCTTCCATATTTGCAAGCTATACTCAAAGAAACATTAAGACTTCACCCTACAGTACCATTAGTGGTGAGAGAATCATCTGAGAATTGTAATGTTTGTGGGTTCGAGATTCCAAGGAAGACTATTTTATTTGTTAATTTGTGGTCAATGGGTAGGGACCCAAAATTATGGGAGAATCCACATGAGTTTAAACCAGAGAGGTTTATGAATGAAGAGAATAAGTTTGATGTAAGGGGACAAAATTTCCAACTTATGCCATTTGGAACTGGAAGAAGAGGTTGCCCTGGTGCTTCATTAGCACTTCAAGCTGTTCCAACAAATCTTGCTGCAATGATTCAGTGTTTTGAATGGAAAGTTGGTGGTGATGGAACAGTTAACATGGAAGAGAAACCTTCCACAACCCTTCCAAGGGCTCATCCTTTGATATGTGTCCCTATTCCTCGTTTTCATAGCTTTCCTTTTGGGGAATAGACTATCAATTATTAAATGGCACCATATATGTATTGATATAAGTGTAATATTTTGCTCTAGCAAAAAATAATTGTTCTCTTTAAGGTGTAGTAATCTTGCAATCGTCCCACTAGTAAGATATATGTTCTTGCAAAATTTATTTTATATATTTACTATCTATCTAATTTTCTTTCCGCAAGTCTATTGAGAAAATCATGTACAGATGTTTTTATATTTTATTTCGAAGTTATAGACTATAGACACAGTATAAATAAAAAGACACTATGTATACCTGACTAGAAGCAATTAAAATTTCAAGTCAACAGAAGCAAAGGATGATCGAATATTCGCTCTACAATAGAAGAACAGAGATTCCAAATGCATTTAACAGTCAAGAAGGAAGTATGCATTTGATTCTCTCAAGAAGAATGTATCTGATTGCATCTTGAATATAATTCATTTGGATGGTTTGGTACTGTTCGATCAAGAGCTGAAGATCTTAAATAATTTGGAGGTTATCATTTAATAAAATTATAAATAACATGTAAAACCAGTAGTTGGTGTGAGAGGAAACTTGGGTGAAAAATCATCAAAAAGAGCCATGTTCTAATCAGGTGTGAGTAAACTTGGTGAGAGAGGGTTTTAATTTAAAAGGATGAGAAAATAGGTTGAAACAAATGAATTGAAAGAAGAAAAATTAGGTTTGGGAGTACCAACTTTATTAGAATATTTAGAAAAATTCAGTCCAATAACTTAGTGTTTAAAAATAAGTTGTATATTTTAAACTGAATTGACTCAAATGATTCGGTCTACAATATTTAAAAGAAAAGCACTTACGAAAGGAAAAAAAAAAATACTTTTATAAGATAT
The DNA here is from genome assembly GCF_051527215.1 of Medicago sativa. Lineage (NCBI taxonomy): Eukaryota > Viridiplantae > Streptophyta > Magnoliopsida > Fabales > Fabaceae > Medicago > Medicago sativa. The sequence goes on from NC_140749.1 coordinate 50,846,689, forward strand.
TGTTGTTAACAAATTTATCATATTTTTAATTAAAAATAAATATCACTATATAAAGTATATCCTCTCAAAAAAGTATATAAAGTATATGTTTAGGTAAGAATCTCACCTGCAATCTCACCTAAAATCATATCAAAGAGTAATTGACAAAATTCAACAAAATCATTGATGATTTACAGAATATTGAGGTGAACTTTGATGATGAGGATAAAACTTTATTCTCACTGATGAGTTCGTTGCTTAGATCTTTTGAGCACTTGTAGGATGAAATAATTTTTGGAAAAGAAGCTATGATTACCTTAGAGGAGGTCCACTCGGAGATTAGGATCATGGAGCTAACCACGCTTAAAGACTTGAAGGTGGTAGATAGAAGGGATGGCTTGAGTGTCTCAAGAGAAATATGTCAAAGGCGATTGGTCAGTTTAAGTATAAGTGCTTTAATTGTTAAAAGACTATTCACTTCAAGTGAGATTGTCTGGAACAGATCTCCTCCAGTGGAGATTTCATTGGACACTCTCCAGTTTAAATCTAGACCACTAAAACTCCATCTCTCTTTTCTTTTCATTCTCTCTCTATCTTTTTGTATGGCTATGATTTCACTGGACGGTAAAGTCACTGCAGGGAATCCTTTCCCAGATTGTCTTGAGAAGGGGTATATGACGATTCCATACAAGTTGCAATTGTCTTAGAGGATGGTTATAAACATGTGGGGTGCATTAGTGGTGAAAAGTTTGAAAACGGAAATAGGTTGGGTTATGAACTCTCAATGGTCTTATCACATGCATGTTTCCTGGGATGGAATACATTGAGGGTCCATAGATGAAAAAAAGTGCAGTGATTTGCCTTAGAAGTGGTAAAAAATGTCAGGTTCAAGGTCAGGGCCGTTCCTACAAAAATGGAGGCTCGACTCTCAAATAAAAACAGGCCCTTAGTCAAAATAAAAACACAATTTTTTTTAAAAGAGCAAAAAACAATTATAATGTTTTTTACTTTATATTTTGAGAGAATAATTATAATGTTTGTTCTTTTTAAGAAATAATTATAATGTTTGTTGTTAAAGCTTATTGGAAGAATAGGAGATAGTATTTATGATATATAAACCTCAAATCCATAAAAATTAGGCAAAAAAGATGGCCTATTATGCTGGAAAAAAATTTAAATGATAAAAAAACAAAAATCAGCCCTCACGGGAGTTGAATCGGAGTGGTGTATATTAAAATCTTAGTGCATTATATATATAAAAAAAAATAAAAAATTTTGGACCCCAAAATTGGGGAGGCCCAGCTCAAATAGAGTTGTTTGCACCTCCCTGGAGACGGCCATGTTCAAGGTGAGTGTTCCATTTGTCTTAAAATGTTTAACAGTCGTGAGTTTTTTTTTTTTTTGTTTGACGACATGATGATCTCGAACTTAAGTGAAATTTGTTATCAATTTGAATGTTCGATGAATTACGATAGGACACTGGAATTGGCCAAGAGGTAAGGGGACCAGAATTCATGGGTTGCACATTTTAGATTGTTCTCCTATTATTGGTCGTTCACTTGTAAAACTAGGTTATGGGATTGGAGAATAGGGCATGTCAGTGAAACAATTTTAGTTAAGATAAACAAAGTTTGCTACGATATGATAAATCAAAACTAAAATTTTGTGATAATTATATATTAGCCAAACAACATAGAGCTATGTTTGTGAGTAGTATGTTCACTTGGTTCTTTTGGGTCCGTCAAAAGTAGAAACTCATGCGGGTTGTTTCTATTGTTTCACCATGATTAATGATTTCTCAAGGAGAGTATGGGTTTAGATTTAAAAAAAAATGAAAATGATATCTTTGAAAAGTTTAAGGAATAACATACCTTTGTTGGAAACCAAATGGAAACTAAATTGAATGTGTTAAGAACTAACAATAGCCAAGAGTTTTTTCGGAGCAATTTAACCAGTCTTGTAAAAAAACAAAAGGTATCAAGAGCCATAGGACCATGCTGGAACACAACAACAAAATGAACTATCTAAACGCATGAATATGGCAATTTTGGACCTTGTGAGATGTATATTTATGGAGCTAAGTTTCCCAGAAATTTATGGGGTGAAGTCGTGAACACGACAATTTACTCGATCAACATATGTCTGATAACAAGAATAGACTTCAAGATCATGTGCAAGTTTAGATTGAAAAACATGCTAATTACTCGAATATGAAGGTTTTTCGAGCTCTGGCATTTTCGCATATCATGAAGTGTAAGCTTGTTGCTAGAGTTGTGAAATGTGTCTTCGTTGATAGTCAAATTAACATCACCGGTGATTTGAAGGCAAGGTGGAGAATTGTTTTAATATGACTTAATACATTCTGTTGTAAAGTGCCACGTGCAAACAACCCTACCATGCATCAGCCACGAAAACAGAGACTAGCTCGGGGCAAACATTTTCTACCAGGCGCCCACTAATTTTCTCCGGTTTTAGTTTCGGGGTTCTGGTGTATAAAACAACAATATTTAATATTTCTTGTAACTTAGAGTGAGAACCAGAAGAGAGAATTCTTAGAAAACTTAAAGGATAATTGTTTTGTCCTTTTAGGAGATATTCTAGAATTGGGAAACATACTCTACGCACCTTAGATACTAAAATTTCATTGAAAGAAGGATCAAAAGCTTTCTCTCAATATTTAATTGAGTGATTATACTTGAGGGTTGAGGAAAAAGGAAATTGTAGGAATTAGGGTTTGTTCTTGGAGAATAATTGACGCGTATTTTTTGTAACAATGTTTTATCCCTGGTAAATACTCATTGACAAATAATTAAAGAGCTACTATCTCCCCCAAACGTAGGTCAATTTAGGTTGACCTGAGTACAAAACTTAGTGTGTTTGAACATTTACTTCCTTTATCTTGTTCTTTGGAATAATTATTTGTTTTCTGTACACATAAGTTCTAGATTTATTCTTAGTTGAATTTATTTTTGCTTCAATTGTTAGCTTTGTAGGTTGCCATTGTCATTTGTTGCACACTCTCAAACACGGTCACTGTATGAACAATTTTTCAACCCTCAGTAAAAGTTAAGTTCAACCAGTAGATTATAAGGATAAATTCATTCATTTCTTAAATGCCAAGGAATAAAGATCTGGAAAAAAAAAATCAGTTTTCCATTTGCTAGATCCACTACAAATAATCCTATTTGAAGTGTGTTGGACACCAAATATGGATACCTCTCTTAGTCAAAATTTTAATATTAGTTCGCCATGTTATGAGAGTTTAGCCATTTCCACTAGATTTAACCCAATTGATTAACCCTGAAAATTTAAGGTGCATTAAATTAGAATTTTAACGATTAATTAAAAAATGTTAAGATTCATTTATTCTGTTTTTTTAAGTTGGAAAGTTACCAGAATAAACTAATTTTTCCAAGTTGTCACAAGTATCACTACAATGTTATTATAAAATTATTTGTTTCGTAGAAAAATCAAGAAATTCAGTAATTTCAATTTTGAATTGTTTTAAAAATATTTAGCGATAAAAAATGCTAATGATACACTTTTATTAGGGAGGGAGGCTTGCGAAGAAAATCTATCGAGAATGAAAGCACTTCTATGGTGATTTGAGTATTTCTCGAGGCTTTAGATTAACTTTTATAAGAGTAGAGTCTTGGGGGTTAATGTTGAACCATCATTTATGCTTATGGTAGCTTATTTTTCTAAATTTTGTGAAGGGCTCGATTTTGCTTAAATAGCTTGGTCTATCTGTTGATGCAAATCTGAGGAGAGTGTCGACTTGGTAGCCTATGTTGGATGTTCTCAGTCTAGATTGAGTAGCTCTAATTAAATCAGTTTGGAATAATATTCCAAATTTTATATCTTTCCTATCTAAATATGTTGGTTAAAGTATGGAAGTTAGTGAATCAAATCAAAGAATTTCTTGATGGCATGAGAAATTGGAGTGAATAAATTATCGTGAGGCGATCTGTGCAACATCTCTGGGTCATCATGAGGCGACTTCTCTAGCGCAAGGCGATTTGCCTTGAATCCCGAATTATATTTAAGTATTCTTTCATCATTTTGTTGTGTAATCTTGAGAGTCTAAAAGTGGGAACGTTTAGGGAGTACTTTTGGTTGAGATTTTAGGGTTTAGTAACATTATCTATGTTTTCTTTCTGGATTTATCTTAGGATCTCATTGTGGGTTGAATGATTTGATAAATATGTACAAATTAGTTATAGCTCTTTAAGAGTTACTAGATCTAATTTCTTATAATCTCTTTATATCTTTCATTTCATAGTCTATTTTAGAGTTGTTCTCTCTGCACCGGATGTACGTCATATTTGACCGAACTAGCTATATAAAACACTTTGGTGTGTTCTTCCTCTGCTACCTTGCCATTGATCTTTGAATATGTTTGTGAATTTTCTTTACACTTGATTGCTTGATCTATTGTTGTTGTTACTATTGGTTATGTTTTTTTTTTTTTTTTTTTTTTTTTATATTTGTATCATGCATCTAAATTCTTGGTATGAGTTGAGTTCGAATTCACAACCAACAATTTTGATGTTGGTTTTTAAATTTAGCTTTTGGTTATACAACAGCTGCAGTCTTTTTCAATCATATAACTCAAAACATAACACATAATATAATTGTCATTGCCTTAACTAAGTGGAATTTAGCTTGTTAGGTCAAAACCGTAGTGTTCACGCATCAAATCCGAATATCAGTGAAATAAATTAGCCTTTAACTTTTAGAATTACGTAACTTCTTTGAGCACAAAGCATTATTATTATTTTTTGCACTTTTCTTCCCATTAAGCCATGATCAATTAGATGTCAGTTGTTACTTATTTTGTTTTTCTTAATGAACTTATTTATTAGTTATAAGAACAGGTGAACTATACTACCAAGTTTCTGATGTGAAATTTGTTCACGGTTTATATCCAACGAACAATGTGTGGTGTGTGAAATAGTGTAGAAATTCAATTATCTTTCCTTATAATGGTACAATGAAAAGTTCTCGTGATATATATGAACTAACTAAAAGTGCAAAATTGGATAAAAATCCAAATTACGTAATTTATAAAACAAAACTTTATTTTGAAAGTAAAAAGAAAATAAAATAAAATACATTCACCTTAATATTTTTTGTTGGTAACCATAATTAGTATTTTTGGTTGAGTTGGTAACCATAATTAGTATTTTTGGTTGAGTTAATAATGGCCATGACTATGACCTTATGGACCTTAGGGACTACATTGTTAGTTTGAGATTTAGTCACACTTAATGTCCCTCGCTATTTTGTAAGTATTTTGATGGTATTTGATCTTTCCACTCACAAGTGGTTTTGCCAGATTAGCTACATCCATTATAATATTGCCTTTTACAAGTACAATTTTTTTTTTTAAAATATTGATATTATCTCACTAAGAATTATCTTATAAATATTAGTTCATACCATCTCCCAACTAACGTGGGACTCTTTAATTTACCCCCTCGTGTCAAGCACTATTAGGTTTGCTGCGTGAATATAAATGTTGGGTAACCCAGAATTCTGATAACACGTGGTCTAATGGATTTTAAAGGAGGCTCTGATACCCTCTTAGAAGTGGTGGTTGAGTCTAACACAATATCATAAAACCCCTCTTACACCCAGCACTACTAAATTTGGTGCGTAAAAATAAATGGTAGGTAAAACGAAAGCGGAAATATAATAGCATGTGGTACAACTGATCTTTGAGGAGGCTTTGATTGCATCTGAGAATTTATGGTTGAACCTAACACAACTCCACAAAACAGTCTTTTAAGGTTCCTTACCAAAAAAATCGTTAAGGTGAGGATGCCCTCGTTTATAAACATATCTTTAGGGCATATCTCATCCAATATGAGACTTTTAAAATATATAGGGCTAAAAGTAAGATTAAAACTAAAAAATATGTAAAAAAAGGTCAATCATGTATGCAAATTATATCAAATCTAGCTAACATACTAATTAGACCAACTGATAACGCGTGGGAAGCCAAAACAACTTATTATGATTTTGTTGTCTCATAAAACTGCATATACCACATCATCTATCTATGGATATAAATAGAGGTAGTGCCACATGAATCCATTGACATAGGTCATAACCAGCATATTTTTCAAGTATGGCTGAAATGCTATACTATTTCAGAGTTTTATTCGTTTGGCTACTCTCTACCATTGCAATTCGAGCCATACTAACTAGAAAGAAGAACAAGAATCATCCTAGTACTCCCCCCACACCTCCTGCTCTGCCTATCATAGGACATTTTCACCTTATAGCTAAGTTACCTCCCCATCAAAGTTTTCATAAGCTTTCAATTCGTTATGGACCCATAATGCAACTTTTCATTGGCTCTATACCTTGTGTAGTAATTTCCAGTCCGGACATTGTCAAGGAGTTTCTTAAAACTCACGAATCTTCCTTCTCGAATCGCTTTATAAGTTTAGTTATTCACAACTTAACATATGGCTCAAAGGATTTCATATTTGCACCTTATGGTGAATACTGGAAGTTCATAAAAAAGATATGCATGTCTGAGCTTCTTGGTGGCAGAACCCTAGACAAGTTTCTTCCCCTGAGGCAAAAAGAAACTATGAGGTTTCTGAGACTTCTGCAGACGAAAGGGGAAGCCCGTGAGGCTGTTAATGTTGGCGGCGAGCTCTTGAATCTTACCAATAGAATCATCACAAGTATGGCAATGAGTAAAACATGTGCGGAAAATGATAGTGATGTGGAAGACATTAGGAAGATGGTGCAAGATAGTGTAGAGCTTTCAGGGAGGTTTAATTTGTCGGATTTTATTTGGTTTTTTAAGAATTGGGATATGCAGGGGTTTAACAAAAGGCTTAAAGGGGTTATGGAGAGGTTTGACACATTGATGGAGAGGGTGATAAGGGATCATCAAGAGGAAAGGAAGAAAAGGAAAGAAAAGGGTGAAGGTGCTCATGTTAGGGATCTGCTTGATATTTTGTTGGAAATGCATGAGAATGAGAACACCGAAATAAAGTTGACAAGAGAGAATGTCAAGGCATTCATCTTGGTAAGCAAGTTTTCCAACTTCCTCCATGATTGACGAAATATACATAATCTTTAGCCCCGAAAATATCGCAACATCCATGAAAGGAGCATCTAATTTAGGTAGCAAATTATGTTGTTTTTTTACTATACAAATTATAATTTTAGAGTATGATTTATGCAGGACATATTCATGGCAGGAACCGAGACATCTGCAACAACAATCGAATGGGCTCTAGCTGAGTTACTAAACAACCCACATGTGATGGAGAAAGCACGGAAAGAGATTGATTCACAAATAGGGAGGAGTAGATTAATTCAAGAGTCTGATCTCCCCAATCTTCCATATTTGCGAGCTACACTCAAAGAAACACTAAGACTTCACCCTACGGTGCCAGTAGTGGTGAGACAATCATCTGAGAATTGTAATGTTTGCGGGTTTGAGATTCCAGCGAAGACTATTTTATTTAGTAATTTGTGGTCGCTGGGAAGGGACCCAAAATTGTGGGAGAATCCACATGAGTTTAAACCAGAGAGGTTTATGAGTGAAGATAATAAGTTTGATGTAAGGGGACAGAATTTCCAATTTATGCCATTTGGAACTGGAAGAAGGTCTTGCCCTGGTGCTTCATTAGCACTTCAAGCTGTTCCAACAAATCTTGCTGCCATGATTCAGTGTTTTGAATGGAAGGTTGGTGGTAATGGAAGAGTTAACATGGATGAGAAAGCAGCTACGAGCCTTCCAAGGGCTCATCCTTTGATTTGTGTCCCTATTCCTCGTTTTAATTGTTTTCCTTTTGGTGAGTAGACTATGGATAAAATGAAACCTTACTTAGCTTTGAAATTAATTATCTTGTTCATGTATTGATAAGTTTGCACTTTTGAAGATGTTTGTTCTTTCTAAGTTATTTTATGTACTTTCTAAGTCATTGTGACTGTTTTCTTTTTCATTCCTACATATAATCTCTTTGATTGACTTTTAAAATCAAGGGTTAATTAAGTTTTTAGTCCCTATAAATATTCACAGTTTTGTTTTTAGTCCCTACAAAATAAAATCACACTTTTTAGTCCCCATGACATTTTCCTTAAGCATTTTAGGGACTAAAAATGCTGATGGAAAAATTTTATAGGGACTAAAAATGCTGTTGGAAAATTTTATAGGGACTTAAAATGTTGATGGAAAATTTTATAGGGACTAAAAAGTGTGATTTTATTTTGTAGGGACTAAAAACAAAATTCTGAATATTTATAGGGAACATTTACTTAATTAACCCTAAAATCAATGATATTCTGGAAAGAATTATCAAGAGAAAATATATTAAATAAATTAATAACCTTGAACCTACATAGTAAAATAAAGTTGTATTAAATAATGTGTAGAAGGAGAGCAAAGGGACAAAATTTGCAAGAATTGTTGTATCAACATATCGTTTAACCACTAAATTTGAATTTTATTTGCTACTGCAAATGAGATGTTTGGCTGTAAAAAGTCATAGTTTGATAAAATGTACCTATGGCTTCATGTAAATTTTTCTATCAAATTCTGCCTAGTTAATGAGATAGGAGGATCACTCTAGTTAGATGGCATGCACATATATAAATTATGGGTTAGTGATTTTGAAATTTGTTTTGTAAGTTTTTGTGCATACTTTTTATAGAGTTGAAGATTTGGTATTGAGAAAAGACTTGGTCTTGAGAAAAGACTAATTTGGTCTCACTAGATAATAAGAATGCAACGACCTTATAATATGAGTTCTTACTTGAAGTCTAGCATGCACAGGTTTAATCTTAAAACTAGATTGTATATTATTATTTTTTTTGACGGTAAAAGGAAATTCATTCAATCAAAGCAAATGCCACAAGAGCTACATTTAGAGTGAGCAGAGTGTTCGGAACATCTCCAACAAGATAAAGGAAAAACATTACAAATACAGCCTAACAAGATTGATATGATAATCTACAGACTAACAAACAGCCTTGCTTGCAGAGTCTTCCGCAGTCCATGACAGCGAAAATGAGAGAATCCACGGGTTTATATCTATCCAGTTACGGATCATAATGGCAATGGCTGCAAGCTCAGTTCGACTATAAGTGGTCTGAAATGAAACAAGAAGGAGTTGCACAAGTTGGTACTAACAGTATCATGTCAACCCACAACCGGTGTCAAACTCATTGGATTGGAAATCATCAAGAGAGAGACATGTGAACATACCCTCGATTGTTGAGAATTCAAATGTGTTACCACCGCCGAAGCTACCAGACAAAGAGGGAATTCCAACGTCAGCGCTCGAACAACCTATTATGACATTTCCATTCCATTTGCTCTGCCATAGGCCACTAGACGTCATCACCATTCCAACCCTATCGAAGTGCGAGAAAGCAGTACCACAACCACCGAATCTCATTGTTGTTACAATTGGGAATTTGTTCTGTACAGCGACCCCATTTTCATCCTCTCGCGTGATCTTTGCGAAGCCACCGAAAAAACAAAGAGGGAGTGATTTGCTATAAATGGCGTGTACAATGGCTCTTAGAAAACTTTTTTGTGGGGGAGTTTTTCTGATGCTTGCATATACACTCCAACACCACTGTCGCTGCCGAAACCTCCAGATCAAAGTTTTCTGAAGATGCCTGAGGAAACTGAAGCGACAAGGAACTTCAACACACCTTGTGTGGAAATAGCAGTTTGTTCACCAAGGAAAAAGTCAGTGTTGACTGACTATTCAACCGCGATGATATTATTGATGCTTTTGAAATTTTTCTTATACCGCTTGCTTGTGATGTTGATATCTATGTCCCTTGTAATGGTGGACTTTATAAGTATGCGTTAGGTGATTCAAATACATTTGTTTACAACATTGATGCTAAGCATGTTGTTATTGTCCTCATGTGTTGGTTTTAGAAGGGCGATATGCGAGAAAAAGTATTATGGAAATGATATATTGGAAGACAGAAATATGTTTATAACATAAAGCTCACCATTACAAACACTCTAATGCTCTATAAATAGAGCTGAAACATAACTTAAAACAAAAAGAAACTCCTAAGATTATTGTCTTTAAAACAAAACATAACTGAAGACAACTCACTAATGTCTCATAAAAAACTTAATAATATCATAAATGAAAATACTAAGGAATACTAAGGCAATTCATACAAATCTCCTCCTTGCCTTATTTGCTTCAAAGTTCTGGCTTGTCTTTTAATATTTCAAATCTTGCTTTTGGTAAAGCCTTTGTTAACACATCAACCCCTTGATCATCAACTTTGAACTCTTTCACCAAGAACTCATTGCTTCTTCTAATTGGAACATTCTCTGTGTCAACATCAGCTATGTCATCATCAAAATACTCATAAGTTTCCAGCAACGACTTCTTTATTGGCTTATTTAGAGCATAACTTTTAGCTCTCATTTTAATCTTAAATACATCTTCACCTTTAAAATCTTTGATCAAGCACACATTGTCTTCAAATATGACTTTGAAACCCTTTTCAACAAGTTGTGGGAAACTAAGCAAATTTTGATCAATGTAACACAAATAAAACATCAAAAATATATTTCATACCGGATAAACTTTCAATAGCAACCGTCCCTTTTCCCTTGACTGAGATGAAATCACCATTTCCAATTTTTACTTTGGAAACAACGGTTTTGTCAAGCTCTTTAAAGAGCTTATGATCATTGGTCATATGATTTGTGCAGCCGTTGTCAATTAACCACGAGTCACATGAACTATTGCTTGTAGCAAAGCATTTTGCAACAAAAAGTAGTTCTTCTTCTTGTTGCTCCATGGATATCTTTGCCTCATCTGATTTTGACCTGCATATTCTCTCTACATGTCCCATGTTGCCACATTTTCTGCACTTGACATCAGGCCTCCACCAACATCTTATTTGAGGATGGTTTGTCTTTTTACAGTGTGCACATGGTTGAAAAATCTCATCACTTGATATGAGGAAATCATGTGAGTTATATGAGTTCTCAATTGTTTGAGGAACTTATTGTATTGTTTTCATTCGAGTCGTTGTAATTCACTTTTATCCTAAATCATGCAACTCTATAGGTGTTTTGGGTGTTTTGCAGTGAGGAATCATGTAAATCGACAAACCAAGACATCACTTGAAGGATCAAGGATATGAAGATTGAAGATCAATGGTTCTTAAAAGCTTTTTAAAAACAATACAAAGTTAAAAATATTCATTTCAAATTTATAGGAGTTCATATACGGAAGAACGATAGAAAACAAGACGAAAACACAAGAATTCACACATGAGGGACTGCCTAATGCACCATTGCGCATTAGACAATGTTTGTCACTGCCTCATATGCATCATGTGCCCTAGGGTTAAAATCACTCTTTGCATTTTTCAAGCTGGATCGGTGAAAAAAAAAGCTCATTTTTCTTCTCTTAAACCCTAAGTAACCATATGCTATAAATAGAGACCCTTGCACACATTCTTATTCATTCAGAATGTTAATGGTTCAAAACAAGGGTCACACATCAGATTCCAAGGCAAATGGTCTCCATCATCCTCTTGTTCTCTTTGATTAGGGTTCTAAGATGAACCCCTTCTTATTTGTTGGATTCCATTAATAAAGTTATTATTTAGTTATACTTTTCTTGTGATCGATTTAATTCATCCTTGCATGTGATTACTGCCTTTCCAATTGAGTTGTATCGATAATCTTGAAAATTGATCCATATAGATTAGGCTTAAACGCACTTTTGGCCCCCTATGTTTCAAGTAGTTGCAGTTTTGGCCCCCTAAGAAAAAAAACAAATTTTCAGCCCCCTAACTTTACATTCAGTTGCAAACCATTGGCCCCCTCTGAATTTGATCTTGTCAGCTCCGACGTGGCAACTATAACCCCCTATGTTTTGCTACACGTGGATTTTCATGAAATTTAAAATTAAAAAACAAAATAACAAATTAAAAAAAACCGGCACGTGAGGAGAACGATTGGAAAGTGATAAGTTAGGGTTTCATTTTTAACCCCTCAACTTTCCAACATTGTTCCATTCTCTCACTCTCTCTCATACGAACACCAAATCGCTGCTAGGGTTTGATCGTTTTGGTGATAACGATGAAGTGGGCTGGTGATGCTGGTGATTCTTCGAAGAAAAAGGGTGGCTCGAAGGATGTTTCTCAGAAGAAGGTTGGTTCGCACAGGAAGAACGGTCCGAAGGCTGCATCTCAAAAAAGGGTTGGTGAAAAGCGTTCTGGGTCCGGAAAAGAGAAGATTCCCGACAACTCTGGTGCAAAGTAAGTGTTTTTTTGTTTGTTTATGGTTGTTATGTTGTGTATTATTTAAGAAAGCATTTTTTTTGGTTCCTATTTATGTCTCAGTAAAAGGGTTGGTGTGGTGTCTTCATTACAATACAATAATATTGCATGTGTCAAATGGTTGGTGTGGTTTTTAATATTGCAATTTTTTAATGAAAAAAACTTTGTTTCTTTGTGCTAGGACTGTTGAGAACCACTCATTGAAGATAAGGTTCCATTACAAAGGGTATTTCATCTCTGACCCTGTGGTTGACTATAAGAAAGGGGAAATTCACGAATTTGGGGCTCAAACAGACATAGATGAAGTGAACTTGCATGATTTGGATAAGCTTGTCAAAGAACTAGGTGTGGAAGGAGATTATCAGTTGTGGTATGTTAGTCCTGGTGCAGAGTTGAAGGATGGTATTAGGGTGTTAAAGACTGACAGAGATACAATTAACTTCATCAATGAGTATAAGCATGAATCAGTAGCTGAATTGTATGTGGAAAGCAAAGGTGCAGATGGTCTTGATGCAAGGTATGATACTGATGTTGAAGAGGTAGTGGAAGTTGATGAAGATGAATATGAAACAGATCCTGAGTATGTTGCTGATGGAGAAGAAGGGCATGCTGAAAAAGATGGCGCTGAAGATCTAGATGGAGGCAACAGTGTAGATGGATCCTTAGATGATAGTGAGTATGATGAAGAATGGGAATGGACCAGTGTATTGCCTGAGAAAACTTTAAATCCAACACATGTAGTGCCTTCAACTGATAACAGGTTGGTTGCTGTTGAGTCATCAAACAATCAAGGCCAGACAACCCTTTCAGACTTTGAAGATGAAAATGGAGATTCATCAGATCTTGAAAGCCTTTACTCAGATGACAATCAATCAGGTAAGAAGAAGTCTAGGAAGTTTAAGTTTTCTGAAGGTGATCAAATTGTCTATAAATTAGGACAGACTTTTACTAATGCTGAATTAGTTAGGAAATCTGTTAAGGAGTATGCCTTGCAAGTTAGGAAAAACATCTACCTGAAAAAAAATGAGAGTAAGAGGATTATTCTGAAGTGTGTAAAAGATTGTCCCTTTCATATGAGATTTAGTAGGACAGACACAAAATCATACTTTGTCCTTGCTAGTTTCACCCCTGATCACAAGTATTGTTATAGGAATTCAAAAATTAGGCTGGCAAAAACTAGGTTGTTAGCTCAAAAGTTTGTTCCAATCTTGAAACACACACCAAATTCAACACTGAAGAGTTTGTCTAAAATTTGTAAAACTCAGTGGGGGGTAATCTTGACCAAGTTTAAGATATATAGGGCTAAGAATAAGGCTTTAGAGATGATACAAGGTGCAGTTGAAGAGCAGTATGCTCATTTGAGGAATTATGCTGAAGAGTTGTTAAGAAGTAACCCTGGTAGTTCAGTGAAGATTAAATGCAAACCAGGTGCTAATGGGCCAGTGTTTGAAAGAATGTATGTGTGTTTCTATGCATGCAAGAAGGCTTTTGTGCAGCCTTTGATAGGCCTTGATGGCTGTTTTCTGAAAGGAAGATATGCTGGCCAGTTGTTAATAGTTGTTGGAAAGGATGGTAATAATCAGATGATGCCAATTGCCTTTGCCATTGTTGAAGCTGAGACAAAAGAATCCTGGGACTGGTTCATTGAACTTCTGCTTTCTGACTTGAATGGAATTCAATACAATAGATGGTCTTTCATCTCAGATCAGCAAAAGGTATGCTTACAAAACTGTTTGTTTATGCTTATGTGTATGTTAATATTATGCTTACAAAACTGTATTTTAATGCTTATTATTATGTTTTTTTATGAAGGGTCTGGTGAACACAATTGCTGGCCTTTCTGAACATGTGGAGCATAGAGTATGTGTAAAACATCTCTATGGAAATTTCAAGAAGAGGCATGCTGGTGAGCACTTAAAGGAAGCATTATGGAGATGTGCTAGAGCAACCACCATGAATGAGTTCAAGAAAGCTATGGAAAACTTGAAGAAGCTAAGTGAGCCTGCTTGGGATGAAATGAACAAAGTAGCTCCAGGTATGTGGTCAAGGGCAGGGTATAGTACCTACACATGTTGCGACTTGCAAGTTAACAACATGTGTGAGGCATTTAACAGTGCAATTTTAGAGTATAGGGAGCTGCCTATCATATCTTTAGTTGAGGGCCTGAAATTTTACTTAAGCAGTAGGATAGTAAGACTTAGGGACTACATTCTTAGGTATCAGGGTGATATTTGCCCAATGATAATGAAAAGGCTAGATGTATTGAAGAAAGAGGCTGATGGTTGGTCCCCACATTGGTGTGGGGACAGAGATTATTCCCATTTCAGTGTTTCTAATGGTACTGACAGTTATGTTGTTGAGTAAAGCAAGAAAACTTATGCATGTAGAAGATGGGACCTCAATGGGATACCTTGCCCTCATGCAATTGCTTGCATGTGGTTCAACAATCAAAACCCAGATGAGTATGTTGCACACTGGTATAGGTGAGTAGTTTGTTCATTTGCTAAGCAATTTTAATTAAAAATTTTGTTTCTGTGATCTGATTGTGTTGTTTATTTGAAACAGAAAACAAACATTTTTAGATACATATGAGAATCTCATCCTTCCTTCAAATGGTCCAAAGTTGTGGCCACAAGTTGACACTGAGCCAATTAGACCCCCTTACATGAGAAGGTTACCTGGTAGGCCAAAAAAAGTAAGGAGAAAGAACAATGATGAGGTGCCTTCATCTTCTGGAACCAGAATTCCAAAGAGGAACCAGGATACTGTGAAGTGTGGGAGATGCAAAGGGCTTGGTCATAATATGAGAACTTGTGGAGGGAAAACTGCTGCTGATAGGGCAATTCCTCCAGGGGGAACAAGGTAAAGTAATTCTGATACTTGCTTATGATAAATTACCTGATTTTTTATTTTTGCTTCTTGTAAATTAACCTGATTTTACTTTCTATTTCCCAAGGACAATACAGAGCTTCAACATCCTAGTGCAACAACTCAGGCTCCTGCTGCTGCAACATCAAATGCTCAACCTGCTGCAACATCAAATGTTCAACCTGCTGCAACTCAACCTTCTGCACCTGCAACTGCAACCATATCAGTTCAGGCTTCTGCACCTGCTCAACCAAGTGTACCATCTACAAGCAACTCAGCTCAGAATGCAACAAAAGGAGGAAAACACATTGTGGGAGAAGCTGCAATTTTTGTTCCTAGGAAGGTCAGGTCTAGTGGTTTGAAGAGGAAAGCTAATGAAATGGAGCTATTGGAACTCAGCAGTCCGTGAACAAGATTTAGTCTCATTCATGATATATCATTATGAGATATTTTGGATTGTAACCTTAAAAGTACAATTTGGTTACTTATTTTGGTTTGATATTAAGTACATTTTGCTTGCTAAGTTTGATTTGGTATTAACCTTGTATGATTAAGTACACTTTGGTTACTTCTAATGATGAAGTATATGTTCTAGTGACTTCTTTTGTAATGATAAGAACCATATGGTGACTACTATTATGCTATAATATTATGCTTTGTTATTTACAAGTTTATCTCAATATTTAGGTATGATATTAGAATGATATGGAAAATAAACTGTCAAACTATATTAAAACAACACACATTAATCCATTCATTTTCCATAGATAACTTACATCTTCAACATAATAGTCAAGCTTGATTACATGATAAACCCCATAAAACTAACACAAACAGTTGATTACACAACTATTTTTTGGTACAATACATCAAAACAGCTTAATACAAATAATAAACATAGAGATCAACAACATAACTACTAAAACAACAATGACAATTGCAAGCCTTCTTTCTTTGTTCTTCAGTTCATCATTCTTCTTCAACAAAGCTCGAATTATCTTCCTTTGTCTCTCAGGAACTTCAGGGTCGAACCATTTGAAAAAATTGCATTTCCTTCTCAGAAAATACCTCCCACATCCATAGAATCTTCTTCCTGGGTTTTCATCGGTCCAAGATGTTACCAATAGAGATTCAACCCCACAGCGACACAGAAACCTTGTTCCACGCTTCAATGGTGTTGAAGAAACAGATGAAGAAGAATAATAATCCCCTCCCATTTTCGTTTTCGTTTACTGGAACAATTAATGGGGGAAGAAAATAGAAGATGAAGGAACAAGAAGGATTATGGAAGGAGGACCGGCGATTCAGAGAAGATGAATGAAGGAGGAGTGGTTAATTGGAGAAGATGAATGAATGAATTGAATTCTGATTTGGGGATATAATAACCCTAAAATCCGACCGTTACTCCCTCTCTCCTCACGTGCCTGGTTTTTTTTTTTAATTTGTTATTTTGTTTTTTAATTTTTAATTTCATGAAAAGCCACGTGTAGCAAAACATAGGGGGTTATAGTTGCCACGTCGGAGCTGACAAGGTCAAATTCAGAGGGGGCCAATGGTTTGCAACTGAATGTAAAGTTAGGGGGCTGAAAAGTTGTTTTTTTTCTTAGGGGGCCAAAACTGCAACTACTTGAAACATAGGGGGCCAAAAGTGCGTTTAAGCCTATAGATTAGTAGGATTGACAACCCGAAATTATTCTTCTTTTCATGTTAGTTTTAATTTCTTATTTCTTGATTCTAGTGAATGAAATTAAGTATGAAACCTCATGTTTTCTAATTCTTCCATTTGTGACGCCGTAACTTTAACTAGGTTAACTTACCACACATGTTGTCGTTAGAATTAACATGAGTTTTAAAACTGGTTTCTCAAATCATAAGTAGACACCACATAATTGATTATTTACTAAGATAATTTCAAGAAAGACGAACCTAATCACCGTTAAATATCTGAATCACAAACCTAATTTCGCATTGGGCAGGGCAATCAAAGCTTGCAATCCTCTTTTAATCTCTTTTCTATTTACTCTTTAAATAACTTTTGCTAATTGCTAAATTGAACGACAATTCTTATGGAGACAATAAATTTACTATTTTATTACTTGTTACAATATAGTACACTTGTCATTTTCGTCCAACAAATACACTCTTTTTTCGTTCTTCTGGTTTTATATCAAGTTTTTCAGATAAAATTTCTAATGAGACACCTTTTTGTACTTTGTACTCCCTTAAACTTTGGTCTAATCTCTCAAGGATGGTTATCTTTTTTATCTTATTAATAATATTTATTGAGGGTTGTAAATAATAGGTGAAGGGAGTGGAGTGTCAACATAATTGATATGTCATTTCATTTACATGATGCTTTTGCACTCTATTAATTTAATGTAAAAAGAAATAATTAATAGACCAAACCTTCATTTTTGTCCTAGGAAGTGCCATTGACTGTCAGCCACATCCATGAATCAACGTAAATTATGAGAAACTCCCCAATTGTCGACTCTGTTAGTCATATTAGTGTAAAATATTATGAGATAATTGTTTAGAATCTAGTACCTTGCCTACATGGACATCCTATTAAAAAAAAAATTGATGCATCATCATAGTTAACACCAAATTAATGATTTAGACTAAAATGACTAACCTAATTAACATTAGAGGAGTTTTTAATAGTTTTCGTTGATCCAAAGACTTGTCGCAACAAGTGTCACTACTAGGATGAAAATGAAGATTTACTACGCAAAAATATCATAATAAATTTGAATGTGACAGTAGACCTACTATACTAAAATTGTATAAAGGAGAGTAAGGGACGATATTAGCAACAAATATCAATCAAAACTTATACCAATGATGGGTGAACAAGTTTGATAATCCAAAGAGCAAATTTTAGTGTAGAAAGAAAACCTTTCAGTTATAGAACACACTAAATTAACACGGAAAATATGTAATAAGAAAACAAGTAAACAGTCGCTAAACTATCGTTCTATCGTCAATTTGGCCCTAAAAAGTTATATATATATATTAAGTAGTGCTACATGTATTCATTTGCATATAAATACGGATAATGTATTACCCCTAAGTTTATGTTTCAACTTTAAAACAACGTACCACCGTATATTTCTTCAAAAAATTTCAAGTATGACTGAAATGGAATACTATATCCAACTTTTTTTTGTTTTGCTACTCTCCACCATTGCAATTATTCGACACATGCTTACTAGAAAGAAGAACAAGAAACATCTTCCTCCACCAAGCCCTCTTGCTTTACCTATCATTGGACACTTACACCTTTTGTCTAAGTTACCACCTCACCAAAATTTTCACAAGCTTTCAACGCAATATGGACCCATAATGAAAATTTCCCTAGGCTCTATCCCCTCTATAGTAATTTCCAGTCCAGAAATGACCAAGGAGTTTCTTAAAACTCATGAAACTTCGTTTTCCAATCGGTTAATAAACGGTGTAGTTCGCTACTTATCATATGGCGCAAACGATTTTATGTTTGCACCTTATGGCGATTACTGGAAGTTCATGAAAAGGATATGCATGTCTGAGCTTCTTGGTGGAAGAACTCTCGATCAATTCCGTCCATTGAGGCAACAAGAGACTTTGAGGCTTCTTAATGTTTTGAAGAAGAAAGGGGAAGCCGGTGTGGCTGTTGATGTCGGTGCAGAGCTCTTGAGTCTAACCAATAGAATTATGACAAGGACAACAATAAGTAAAACTTGTGAAAATGATTTTGGTGTGGAAGACATTAAGAAATTGGTTCAAGATTGTTCAGAACTTGGAGGGAAGTTTAATTTGTCGGATTTTATTTGGTTTTTTAAGAATTGGGATTTGCAGGGATTTAACAAAAGGCTAAAAGAGCTTATGGAGATGTTTGACACAATGGTTGAGAGCGTCATAAGGGAGCATCAAGAGGAAATGAAGAAAAGGAAGGAAAATGGTGAAGGTGCTCATGTTAAGGATCTACTTGATATTTTGTTGGAAATACATGAAGATGAGAGCACTGAAATAAAATTGACCAGAGAGAATGTCAAGGCTTTCATCTTTGTAAGAATTTTTTCTAACTTTGATGATATTCATACTTTATTTTTTATTTGTTTTTTTAACATCAAAATTTATTAGATAAATGGGAAAAGTACAAAGAGTACTCTGGCCATAACTTGGAAAAAGTATAAGAGGTACTCGACGAAACAAAAAAAGTAATCCCCTTCAAGAATTAAGGCATAAGAACCACCTACATTAGGTTGATTTGATACCATCCACGATCTCTTCAACCTTAAAATTCTTACAAGAAAAAATAACCTGGTTCCAACCCTCTAATATCTTCCAAATTGTAGCGTGCCAAATAAGGGTTAACCCTTCGGCGTTTTTAACTCCAAGAAGAGGAAGAAAAGTAATCGAGAAGCAATGCTACATTTCCGGTGTTCATCCATATAATTTATTTTGATTCGTGTATACATGAATTCTCGTGGAACAGAAAAAACATCTACTCTTCGCATACTATTACGGATTCTTTTCAAAAGTCCTGGTTATTATTTTATAATAGGAACTATAAAATAATCTCCATCTTTTGTCACTTGTCTCAATTTAATTCTCTACTTTATCAGTATTCCAAATTAGAATCTGTTAATCAATTTAGTCAAGTTAGTTATCATGTCAGTTTTCATATATTAAATAAAATCATAATTTTAGACTTTGTTTCGAGCAGGACATGTTTTTATCTGGAACAGACACATCTTCTACAACAATTGAATGGGCTCTAGCTGAGTTAATAAACAACCCACATGTAATGGAGAAAGCAAGACAAGAGATTGATTCAATAACTGGAAAGAGTAGATTAATACAAGAGTCCGATCTTCCCAATCTTCCGTATTTGCGAGCTATACTCAAAGAAACGCTAAGACTTCACCCTACAATACCAATATTGGTGAGAGAATCATCAGAGAGATGTAATGTTAGTGGTTTTGATATACCAGCTAAGACTATTTTATATGTTAATTTTTGGTCAATGAATAGGAACCCTAAACTATGGGAAAATCCACTTGAGTTTAAACCAGAGAGGTTTATGAGTGAAGGGAATAAGTTTGATCTAAGGGGACAAAATTTCCAATTTATTCCATTTGGATTTGGAAGAAGAGCTTGTCCTGGTATCTCATTAGCACTTTAAGTTGTTCCAACAAATCTTGCTGCTATTATTCAGTGTTTTGAATTGAAGGTTGGTGGTAATGGAACAGTTAGCATGGAAGAGAAAGCTTCGACGACCCTTCCAAGGGCTCGTCCTTTGATGTGTGTTCCTATTCCTCGTTTTAATTTCTTTTCTTTTTCCAAATAGACCATATATGCATGTTTGGATTTACGGTAAGTATGATGAAATCATGGTGTCATTGTGATTACATTGAAGCTCTAAAATGTTAGTTTTGTCAAAATTATGGTAGTCCACCATGATTTCACCAAATTTATATGGATCCAAACATGCACTGTGGATATATAATGGTATTGTATATGGCTTTGAAAGTAGTTATCATTTTCATGTATTAATAAGTGTGCTCTATTGAATGTACTCTAGCAAACATACTATATATGTGTTCTTACTTCTTAGGTTGTATTATAAATCGATAAATGGTACTGATATATAAGTGTACTATTGCCATTGTTCCATGGGAAAATGGTAACTGTTATTATAAGTTATTTTATATTTTCTTTCTATAAATTTTCTCTCAACAATTTAAATCTAATTGATGCATTTTAAGTTTAGTTTGGACCACGAAATACATTGATCTAACTTACACCACATTAATATAAGCCATTGATATATTTTATAAATTTATTTTAACGGATTGGATCTCATAATACTACAAAGGATTATTTTAGTGGTGTAAGTTGGGACAATCATCTGAAGTTTTTGTAAGTGGTGCACCCCCTATAAAGAGCTACAAATATCCGGAAGTATCTATTCTGCAAAATGTGGATCTGAAAAAAATAAATGAAAAGAAATAAGGTGAGTCACATGACTCAATGAAAGCATAAGATACGAAGGGGATAGAGAAACAATGATCCAACAAGTATTTAAGAAACTGAATGCAAATCATATGAGATTTAGGTGTAAGAATATAAAACTAACTTTATAAACTTACATTAGCTTTTCCTTAAAACTCGTTTGTAAACTTGACATTTGCCTCACCTAACCAACACCATATCACATTGTGCATATTATTTCTTCGTTGTGGCAAATATTAAATGAGAAATTCTATCTTGGACACAAACCCAAATCAAATCATTTGGACACACATTCACAAATCAAAAAAATTAAAAGAAAATAGATTTAAATGATGTGATTAAATAATTTCTCTTTTAATTTATTACATTTGTGTGTATGCCCAAATAAATTTGATTTGGGTTTGTGTCCATGTAAGAATTGCTCATATTAAATTGTTCATCACCAACTTTTTTTTTACGGATTTTATACTAGATCTTTTATTATAGTTAACCATAAAGCTACAAACACATAGGTTACATTATCTTTTCATTGCAACGAACAAAAACTTTGAACTACAAGAAACAAATCAAAACATAGTTTGAAAATGATACAAGAGACTTGTTGAAATATCATGCACATTTCTAGAATACATTAGAAAGATATAGAATCACCCCCGCTTATCAAGTGATAATGCACACTTGTAGATCTTTCGAAAATGCTTGAGTAGTTGGTAGAATAAACTAATAATACTATAGTTGTATAAGGAAATGTCATGAACATTCTTGAATGTAGTATCGAGAATATACCTCTAACATCTATAAATAGGAAAACATGTACACTTCAAGGCTTTGAAATGCAATGTCAATAATATTAAAGGTTTCACCATACTATATTCTCTGTTCCTACAATGAGTTAGTTACTAATGTGTTTCCTCTTGTGCCATATTACTAAAAACTTTACCACTAGCTCTCACACTATATTTACTAACAGTACTGAAAATAATTCATACCGTCAAGGACTTTCATATATAACAATGTAACTTTAAGTTCTTGGTAAGTGATGCAGATTAGAGAGGGTTATCGGATTCAAGATGTTGTGTTACTGCAATTAATTCATTCTTGGTCACTTCTTAATCTCTTGGAAGCTACTCCCTCCGGTCACATATATAAGCAAAAAGTAACTTTTTAGGTTCATTGAATGACTAATGTATATGGTCTATAAATGTGACTAGATGCAATAATTATTCAATGAACCTAAAAAGTTGATTTTTGCTTATAAATGTGACCGGAGGGAGTATGAAGCACGAAGTATTCGATTTATTTATTTATTTTTTTAAAATAAAATTATTGTGACACATCGTCGACACGCGGCAATATGCTGCTGACGGGTCTCGGATACACCATTCATCTCTGACCGTTTAGTTTTTAAATAAAAACATTCCCCTCCTTTTTTGCCCCTCTCTCCTTTAGTTACCTCTTCTCTCTCCTTTGCCCCTCTCTCCTTTAGTTACCTCTTCTCTCTCCTTTAATAGATAAAGTAAACTTTTCTAGGATTCCATTACTTATATACGTTTTTCTTTTCTTTAATTAATTGTTGATATATTTAACCATTTTATATTTACTATAAATGTTTAAGATTTGTGTCATTTTTTCTTCTTCTAGGTTTTATTGTAAATATTTTTTCTACAAATTCCATTCAATTTTTGTCAAAAAGTAAATAAATGTTTAAAGCTATTTTAAGTTTTTCAATGAATGACGTATCTCTGTATTCGATACTGTTGGATATGCGTCGTATCCAATACTCGTTCCGTGTCCGTGCTTTTTGCATGGAATTCTGAGAAAGAACAAATGGTTCTGGTTGCTTTAAAAATCGTGCTACGATTTTGGTAGATTCCCAAACTTCAATTTTGAATTATTTTCACAACATCTCCACCTTGACTCTAAATTAGTGATGATGTCAATTTAACCATCAACCACCATGTTGCTCTCTCCATGTTTCAACTTCCCTTGCTTCCAACTACACCAAGTAGCTCCACAAGTTTCCACCCAACCTCTTCAACCATCGGAATTCCTTTCGCCTTCTTGAAGACCATCCTAGCTTGCATCCAACTACACTAGGAATTTTTTGTAGCTCCACAAGTATATACCATAACCTGATCTTCAACCACGAAACGTCTCCTGCTACCTTGAAGATCTCCTTGCATCCAATCATCATTCGTATTTTAGGGTAATCCCACAAGCCATGCTCTACATTCTTCAAACTCTGGAATTCCTTCCGTCTTCATGAAGAATTCCCTTGCTCGCAACTAGAGCATATCACCTAAGGTCTCCATAGTCGTATCATTCCCAGTGTGTTCAACTCCACCTCAAGTTGTGATTTCACTACCTCAAATAGTAAATGCGTACATCCACTATGAGTTTCACCTTGAAACTCCACCTCAAAGGTTGATCACGAGTATTCTTACGTCCGCCTCTTCAGACTTACCATGAGTATTCTTTCCACCACCTCTTCAGATTGAAGTTGAGTGTTTAACGTCTCTCTAGACGACCACCGCTCTACAAATCATCATTCACAATGAGAGAAACGCCACATTCTTCATCCTCCCAACAACACACCACCAAAGTACCTGCATCCTCAAGATGAACCTCAATGTTCTCCAAGTCATCAAGGATTTTGTTGAACTCCGTAAGTTGCTCCATGATGGATTTGACTCTACCATCTTGAATGAGTAGAGTTGTTGCTTTAGGAATTGTCGATGAGCCAAAGACTTGTTCATATACAAAGACTCCAATTTTTACCACATCGATGTCGCGGTTGGTTCCTTCGCTACATCTCTCAAAACTTTATCCCCGAGGCACAAGACAATGGCACTCTTCAAAGTTTTCTCACACTTTTGATGTATTAACACCACTTCCATCTTTACCTTCAATAACCCAAAATCGTTACTTCCGGTGAACTTCTCAATATCCCACTTTGAACCAATGGTACCTGATTATCGATTTGATCCTTGCCCCGCAGTGGGCTCTAATTGTTGTGAATTCGTTGAAAAATCACACCAATAAAATACTTGATGTATGGAGCAAATTAATCAAGCAAACCAATATCAACGTCGGTAACAATTATAAACACAAGAAAAAGTAGAAAACAACGAGAGAAAGAAAGAGAGAACACATGCAAATTTGTTTACCAGTTCGGTCAAATACTGACCTAGTCTGGGGGAGAGAGCAGCTCTCCGTTCCACTATAATGATGAGTAACTTTACAAAAGAGATATCAAAGGGTTACAAGAATTAGTCTTCAAACCTAGATCTACCCAAAGTCCCAATCTCTTTCCGTGACCAAGAGACTCAATCCTAATAGTGTTTCCCAAGGTGAATCAATCTCAACCCTAGTGTTTGTAGCCAAGAGAAAGCACTATAGACCCTAGTTTGTTGTTTGTTTCTAAACCTTGTTTTTCTACTCTCTACCTAATTTTTATCTGATACAAGGTTTATATTTATAGTAAAAACATCCCTGAAAAATTGGAACAAATCTCATGCTGAAAATATGTTTGTTTTTCTCCATGAGTGTAAAATCGTGTACAACAATTTTGACAAATCGTGCTACGATTTTTTTCTAATGGGAAGTGTCAATCCTGGTCCAAAAATCGTGCTACGATTTTGGTAGATTCTCAAACTTAATTTTGACTCACTTTCACAACAGAATCAAAATGCGTGTAATGGAAATTTACTCGTATGCACTACCCAGGATCTATATGTATGCAGTATAACCGAAGTAAAGGGGCTAAGTATGGTTAGACCACATGAAATTAAACCTACTCTGAACTCAAACTAGAATAGGAAAAAAAATAAAATTCCAGCATTTTGATGTTGGTTTTGTAGTTTAGCTTTTGATTATACAATCAAGATAACACAGAATATAAGTGTTAATGTCTAAATTAAACCTAGTGGAATTCATGTCAAAACCGTAGTGTTCACGCATGATATAAGAATATTAGTGAAATAAATTAGTCTTTAACTTTTAGAATTACGTAACTTTTTTTAGCACAAAGCCTAGTTTTTTTTTTATTAAATTAGTCTTTAACTGTACTACCAAATTTGTGATCGGACAATTGTTCAAGTTTTATCCTACGAACATGTGTAGTGAGTAAAATAGCATGGAAAATACTTCTTTTACACTGTACTAGAAGAAAGACCAAACCTGTTAACATGTCCGTCTTTCCGCTTTGATATATATTATTATCAAATACTTTTTGCAAAATAGATTAAAAAAAACTCGTCTTATAGTGTTTAATAGTGTTTCTACTGTAGTGGAGTGATTCTTGATTTTCTTTTTTTTCTCTTTCTATTTTCTTCTTATTTTAACATGTGTGTGGGTTTACACCTTGAAGAAAGAATTGTGTTTGGTTTCCAGATTGTGTTGCATTTCCTGAGTCATCATTTGCTTCTTCAGAGTCTTCTTCATCTGGTATAAATTTGCTTATAATAGTGACAGGAGGGAGTATCTATTATTTTTAGGGTTTTGGTATAAAAAGTGGTCAATCTTGGATAAAAAAATGATTGGTGAGCAGCCCTTCTTGGGGTAAAACGAAGCAGGTTTAGTTTTACCCCAAGGGTAAAACTAAATGTGCAGATTTAGTTTTACCCTAAAGAGGTTTGTTTTCTTGCGGTTTCTTTTTTTAGTTTTACCACAGAAAGCTAGGTTTTCTTGTGGCTTTTTTAGTTTTACCCCAGATAGGTAGGTTTTCTTGTGGTTTTTTTTTCCGCGGATTTAGTTTTACCCCATTGTAAATGTAATAAGAATTATATTAATAAAATGATATTTTATATCAATTATTTATGTTCCTTTATTTTTGTTAATTTTTACATTTATTTTATGATTGCGTATTGAATAAATAAATTCGAATAAAGTAAATAAATAAACTCGAATAAAGTGAATAAATAAATTAGAATAAAGTAAATAAATTAATTTGAATAAAGTGAATAAATAAATTAGAATAAAGTGAATAAATAAATTAGAATAAAGTAAATAAATTAATTTGAATAAAGTGAATAAATTAATTAGAATAAAGTAAATAATAAACTAAATAAGTAAATAAAGTAAATAAATAAAGTAAATAAAAGAACTCTGCGCAACTTAACCCACGCTGCGTGACTTAGGTTGCGCATATTTTAACACTTGCGTTGGTTAACTATCGCAGGGGTATTTTAGATATTTCAGTTGGGCGTGAGCAAAATGTGTTGGGAGAAGAGCAGAAATCCAAACCCATTACATACCTAATGGGTTAAAATCAAAGCCCATCCATGTTAGGGAAATTCATTAAGGGTCTGTTTGTTTCAGACTTTTTTCAAAAAAAAAATCTATTTTTTCCCTTAAAAAAATCACTTTTTTCATTATTAAGTGTTTGTCTAGGATTTTTAGAAAAATCATTTTAACAAAAAAATCCATTTTGACCTTAAAATGAAAAGCTATTAGGATTAGCTTTTCTCAAAATCTATTTTTTTCAAAAACAAGGTGGCAACACATGTACAAGTCAAAGCTCATTATTTTCAAAAAAAAAAAAAATGGATTTTTATGGGTAGTAGACAGACAAAAATAACTTCAGATTATTTTTAAAAATCTCTAAAAAAAATATCTATATTCTTTTAACACAAAATATTTTTTTTTTAAAGTTGAAACAAACGCACCCTAATCCACACAAAATATTCGTCATGAAATCAAGGAAATTTTACCTTATACCTCTACATTTATACTTTTACCCCTACAAACCATTTAAAATTCCAATTTTAACCCTTTTGTCATTTCACGTGTAACGCCCACACTAAAGGTATATAGAAAGTTTAGCATGTACATTATTTTTAGTGCTGAATACATTAAAATTTACAACAATAAGTCTTTGAATGAATAATTACATACAACAATACGCGTTCGTACAATCAATGATACAAATCTATTCAAACATAGTAAAACACTCTTAAATCCATAAGAACATCCTGCAGCAGGTACGAACAAGTCCTTGCTGATTATCCATTCAGCCATAAGCTTGCCACATACTGCTAAACCAACCTGCTGATCCGAAACAAATAAGAATGAATGAGACATAATGTCTTAGTGAGTTCTATCTAATCCTAAGATATAGTTAACCTCGGGGGAATCCTAGGGTCACCACGTGTCTACAATACAACCTATCGGTTGATTATACGTGTGTGGATCATGCTTACCTAGACAATCGTGCATAATAGATCCGTCACAGGTTCTTTATAACTTAGCTTACAGGTCTAGTCGTACATCATACGTGTCTTGGCGGTCAAAGGAACCTAAGACCGCTATATCAAGATACGCTAAACGCATTAAGATCTAAACATAACTTATTCATGACACAATCCTAAACCGGACGATCGGGGAGATCCTAAGATCGTCAACGGTGTAACTTCATAACCTTATCTTGATACATAAGCTTACACATGTCTTATATCATATCATAATCGTAATCATATCATAATCATGTTCATTCATTATGTTAGAGGTTAGCGTGTAACAAACAACATTATCTTGGTTCATTTTACGGAGTGTATCGAGTGGATTAACCCCGAGTACATTCCCTTACTTGACCGATGAAATCCTGGCTAAGGTACATCGGAATCCCTCAGTGTCGTGCGGGCCTACCTTGAGGAGCGTGTCTCGTCCCCCTGGCGTGAACCTCTTCTATCCCCTGGCGTGGATAGCAAGAGACACGACACCTACATCTTGCTTAAAGTCTTGTTCATACATGATAACTTATCTTAGTACTTGCTTACTAGTCATACTTGTTCACGGTGAAGAGATTATACATATCAATTCACGGCTTAACTTACTTAGGGTTCTTGCTAACATTCTAGTTTCTCGACGATCTATGTCGAGGCTCTATCCTTTTCCCCATTCTTAGTTTATCGCTACCCAAATAAACATGCTTAAACTCTCTCAAATGCCATTGTTGTCGAAATATGTTCATATGTCTCATGCATTTTCCATTTCAAACTCAAGTGTGATGGTACATTAGGTTATTAGAGATTCAGGGTCTTCTTTAGATTAATAAGCGTTAAACAAATGGTTTCGAATGGCATAAGAGGCCCCAAAGCCAGCTAAAAGTGAAACTTGGTGTGCCATTTTCGCCAAAATTTCGCTAATAGCGAAATGGCTCTGTGATGGCTATCTGGAAATTTTGCTGATAGCCAAAATTTGGCTATTAGCCAACTAGTTCTGGGAAATTTCGTTATTAGAGAAATAATTTCGCAAATAGCGAGTTTCTTCAGACCAGAAGTGTAGAAATTGCAATTTTTGATGTTTCACCTCAATTCTCAATAACCTAAAGCACCAGAATCATCTAGAATGCATAAAACTTAAGGAAATCGAAATGCATGGCAATAAGAACATCATTCAACAACAATCCACATAAAGATGGTGTAACAGCCCGATTTTTCGCTAGATTTATTTTATTATTTATTTAATTACTTTTTATGTGTGTTATATGTGCTCTTATGTGATTATTTGCCTCTGTGTGTGTTTTTGGTTGGGAATTGTAGAATTCGGTGTTAGAAGGGTATTTTAGTCATTTTGGACTTAGGGGTATTTTGGTCATTTTGAGGGTAGGGGTAATTTAATAATTTCGTTGAGGATTATTTTTAGTGGTTAGTGAGAGTTGTTATTTTACTAAGTGCTAGAGAGAGTGTAGTAATTATTTTATTACCGGTAGGTGACCGTTAGTATTACATTGGCTTAAACCCACTTTTTACCCCCTAAGTTTGCAAAAGTTGCAATTTTGGCCCTCTATTAAAAAAAATGGCAAAAGTGACCCCCCATGTCTACCCCCTTTTGCAAAACGTCAATTTTGACTCAGTTAACCGTATGTGGCACGCCACCTGTGTATTTATTTTTATTTTGTATTTTTTTTAATTCCACGTGTATAATTAATTAAAAAAGAACCAAAAATAACAAAAAGAAAAAAAGGTGAGTGAAACATATATTAATGGAATTAAGTAAATTAAAAATAAAAGAAAGAAGGAAGGGCACATGAGTGAAACACGCACCACCCCACCTCTCTCCCAAAAAAATCAGAAACCACCAACCCCTCCTCACCTTGCCACCATTCTGCTGCCAGTCCGCCACCTCCCTCCCCAACAAAACACACGAATTCGAGACCCACAGTGATGGTGGCAACATACTCGTTTTTCATTCTCAACTGTCATTCATCAATCCCTTCACATGAATTTGTGGTGAGTTTCTTATTCACATGGCTCCAGCCTTCATCAAATCATCTTCAACATTTATCAATTCATCTCCTACTTGAATCAAAACCCAGAAACACGAATTCATCTCCAACATTCATCAATTCCACTCTTGCAAATGAAACTTGAACCCATTCACAACATTCACTTACTCATTAATTTCACTCTTGCTTGAAGTGAAAATCAGAAACCCAAAAAAGAAATGTTCCAATCTTGAAATTGAAAACCCTAAAACATAATTTAGGAAAACCAAAATGAGATTCAACAACTCATAAAATTCAACATTAAAGAAAAGATTGCTGACAAAGAAGATGTAGAACTGAGGTTAGATGAGGTACTGGATGTTGAGTTGGTGGAGAGAATGAAGGAAAAGGAGTTGGTGGTTGAGGAATGGGTTGTGGTAATTTATGATTGCTGCAATATTGATGGAGGTTAGGGAGATGGTTGAGAGAGAGGAAAGGAGAAAACACGTGCCCTCCCATTTTTTCCTTTTCCTTTTCCATTTATTTTATTTCATCATTATTATATTTTAATTTTATAAATACACGCGTGGCTTTTCCTTTTTTTAATTCAGAAAATACACAGTTGGCGTGACACATAGGATTGACCAGGTCAAGATTGGTGTTTTGCAAAAGGGGCTAAACATGGGGGGTCATTTTTGCCATTTTTTTTAATAGGGGGCCAAAATTGCAACTTTTGCAAACTTAGGGGGTAAAAAGTGGGTTTAAGCCTATTACATTTTACCGTTAAGTGAGTAGTAACATTTTGGAGTTAGATTAGTAATGGGTTAGGCCCATTAAGGTGTTGTGATTTGAGCCCAATTAGATAGAACCTATATAAGCTCTAGTTTGTAGAGATAATAGGGTTTTACCAACATTTTCATTTGCAATTGAGAAGAGATAGAGATAGAGATAGAGAGAAGACAAGGGTTTGAAGAGGAGATCTAGAGAAGGCTAGAGGGAGGTCAAACTTCAAGGATTGGAGCTAAAGTGAAGCATAATCAATAGTTGTAGTTTATTCCTAATTCTTGTTTAGGTTGTTAATTGGGATTTTGTTGTAGAAATTCGTGCTTAATTATGATGATATGATTATATGCATGAATTGAATGATAATTGTGTTGCTGTTGTTGAATTTGCATGTTAAAATGGGTAGATATGAACATAATGTGTTTATATGTGAAATTGATGATGAATATTGTTGTGGTTATTAGATTGATGATGAGTTCATGTTCAAATGTTGTTGTTGTTGTTGTTGAATGGGTTGTTGATGAATAGATACATTGGGTAACATGAATTAGTGGATTATGATGAGGTTTTGTTGTTGTTGTTGAAAGTTGTGAAAGTTTTGGTGAATTGGTGAATTTTGATGAATTGATGTTGTGATTGTAAGTTGTATACATGTTTGAGTGTTTTGGAGTATATATGACCTATAAACATCTTTGGCATTAAGTTTTGGGGTTTGGGATGATCAAAATTGGGATTTTTGGGTGAAAAGGGGTTGGAACCCGAAACTTTTTGACAGAAAATATGAAGGCTCGCTTGAGCGAGCTGGAAGCAAGCTCTAAGCGAGCCAGCCCAGAACTTTCTAGACGAAGTTCGCTTAAGCGAGCTCCAAGCGAGCAAGTCCAGAACTTACTGGAGCTTGGTCGCTTAAGCGAGCAGGCCCTCGCTTAAGCGAGATGCACCTTTTTCAGCCACTTTTGATTTTTCGTTTCGTGCACTTGGGGACCAATCCGAGACTTCTAAAATGTTTCTTTTGACTTGTTTAACCTCTGTTCATACACTTAATCCTACTGGAACTTCATTTGAATTGAATTGGACTTGGTTTGTGAATTGAACTCAAACTTTTGAAAAAGATCCAAACGTTGATTTTTCCAAAAACTTGTTTTTCTCTGGAAATTGAAGTGGGGTTAAGGTTGTATAATGTTTATATGATTTCTAAAAATGGTTGTGATTGGGTTCATCAAGTTTTAACTTGTTTTGCTTTGAAAATTGCATTCTTTTGTGAAAGTGATTAAGTGAGACGAACTTTGAGTTTTTCACGATTTCGTCGCACTTGGCCGGTGAAACGCCAAGATATCCTCTACTTCACCCACATGTGGCCTAGAGGTATACTTAGTTGAGGCATTGAAACTTGTTTACTTGGTTTTGGCTTAAATGCTCAATTATTTCTAATGTGGTGATTTTGAGAGACGAACTTTGTTGAAAATGTTTTTAAGAGCCAATTGCTTTATGAATCCCTTGGGGATAGTTGATATAATTTATGTGGAGATGTTTGATGATATATATATGTGACAACTATATGTTGATTGAATTATGGATGTTGTTGGTGAATGTATATATGATGGTGAATTGTTGTCGATTGCATATATACTAAATGTTGGTGATGGTGAGGTGATTTGTTTGTGTTAACATATGCATTGTAGTTGAGTCATATGTTCATGCATTCATGACTGATGGTGGTGGATTTTATATCCAATTGAGGTGATTACGATGTTTTTGTTGCATCGAAGGTGACGACCTTGAGGTGATTTGGTACCACATGCATGTATGTGTCGAGTTTAGGCATATCACGTTGCATGAGTCTTGTTTGTTGTATTGAATGATGAATGTTGATGATGAGTGTGCTAAATGATTGTATACTTGCAATGATTGAGGTTGTTATATGAATGTGGATGTGGAGGTTAAATGTTCATGATAATTAATTGAGAATTGAACTGATTTATCTATATCAAGTTATTTATATTGATTATGATTGATGCAATACTAACCTCCAGTGGTTTTGATCGCCTACCTGTCTGTATGGATGGGTAGACACTGTGCAGGAGTAGTCCGCTTACATGAGTGCTTGGATAGCTGGAGTTAGCCTCCGCTATCATTTTGGAGTTATAGTATGTTTTATCTTGGTTTTCGGGTGTCAAACATTGATTACGTTTGAACCTTTTAAACCGGTGATATCTTATTTTTTCTTGGGAAGGGAAAAAGTAAGCAAAACCCTTGAGAATCGAGGTCCGGGAGTTGTTTTCGCTACGGGAAGGTGTTAGGCACCCATAACGACTATAGTAACCTATAGGAACCGTCTTTAATTTCTACGCGCGCGCTTTATTTTTAAATGCTATTTTGAAAGATGTTATTAAACCTAAGAGTTACTAAATGAAGAATTGGAGGGAGAAGAATGTTTTTGGATTTTTATTTTAGTTGAATTGAAGGAATTTTGTTCCTTGCCTACGTACCCGATTAAGGGATCAAATCCACCGTAGTTCTCTCTCAAAAATGTTTTTTGTTTTTGTTGGTTGATTTTAAGTTTGAAAATTGGATTTTGAAGAATAGAAAGAGGCCTCAAGGGCATGAGATTAGAAAATAGTGAGGTTGAATTAGTGAATTGCAAAATATGGTCAAAGTTTGATTATTTTCATTGAAATTTGATTAAGAAAATGGAAAAGAAAATACAATGGGATATTGGATCCCAAGGTTTATTTGGAAAAGGTTTGAGTGAAGTTGTTCACATTTGTTTGGAAAATTGGTTTTTTTCTAAGTATAAACCCTAGGCATTCATCTAAGCATACAATCCTAAACATACATCTAAACATGCATATTCTAGCTACTTAGTGATGTGTGTGCATGTGTCGGTGCTTGTGTCGGTGTACATCATTAGAGTCCATTGTCCCTTACATCACACCCTAGATACATTCTATGGCCTCTTTGCCAAGAAATTAAAAGTGCATAAAGGAAAATATTACAAAACTCCTAAATCTTTACATTCTAAGTCTTGGTACAAATTTAAAGTGCAAGAAATTAAAGTGGAGAAAGAGATGGGATATGGAATGCTTATGATGTATGAAACATGAAACAAAAAAAGTTAGTAGCACAAGATATAAAGCAAGTCAAAGCTATCATAACCAAAAGTAAGAAAATTAACATAAGAAAAACAAGCAAAAACAAATGTGAAATAGGCCTAAAAAATCATCACCAATGCAAGGCTTGAATATGACCTATAATCCTCATACTTCAAAGGGTTTCCAAAGAATTTCAATTCAATTTTCACAAAGAGGATTAAAGGAATATACACTACCAAGCATTTAAGACAAAAATTAGTCAAATTTCACATTATTTATTCACAAACAAAACTTGGAACACAAGGCATTAATGACATATTCACAAACAGCACCAATTTCATGGATTCAAAGTCACAAATTTCATAAGATTCATATAACAAGGTTCCACATCAAATACTCAAGATCAAGGGCCAAGATCATGCACAATTTTCACAAGAAATTATCAAAAAAGTAACATAAAATCACAAGAAAACTCCACATATATTTTTATCAATTTCAAAATGCAACAATTATCACCAGAATACCACAAAACTATCAAGAAACACGCATGAATTTTTTTGGAATTTTTTTAGAGAATTTTTAGACACAAACACATGTAAAATTTCACAATTTTCAACAAAAAAATGGTAAACTTTTAACAAGAAAACACTACATATTTTTTAATCGAGATTTAACACATAACAACACCAAAAAAAATGTCAAGAAAATAATCAAGAATGCGTAGAAATTTTTTAGGAATTTTATCAAAGATTTTGAAACATGCGGGGGTGTAGTTAGCAGTTTTTAACAAGAAATGCTGGGAAAGGGGAGGTGTGAAAAGCGAAACTGGAAAAAGAAACAAAAACGTTGGGCTTTTGGTACATGGAGCGGGTTTGTGGGTATGGAGCAAGGAAAACGGGTCCTTTCTTCTCCATTTTCTCTGTCACGTGAAAACAACACAAATCCACTCTTTTTCAAATCATTCTTCTCAAAATCATTCCTTCTCTCTATTCCACTCTCTTCTTCTCTCTCAATCACCTGAAACTACACCAATACTCCTAGAATTCTCCTTCTTTTCCAGATTCGAAGCCAATTTCCGAAAGGTTCAAACACAAATGCTTTAACGAATACAACAACACAGAGAGATGAAAATCGAAGGAGTTTATTACCTCTTTGGTTTGCGATTTCGGCCAGGACGTTAACTGGAATAGCTCGAATTCTTTTCCTCTGATTTGATTTCGTTCTGGACTTGCTTCAATTCTGTTTCGCCACCGTCGTCGCGATTCCGATTTGCTCGCACCTTTCCTCGAATTCCCGTACAGTTCTGGCGTCGCCGAAGCTTCGTGTTCCAATCGCATTTGTAACGGATTCACTTCTTCTCCTTCATTCTGGAATCGGTTTCAGTTTCGCAACTCGCCTTCAAAATGATTTCAAAACGTGTTGTTGCTGTTGATTGGATTGGTCTTGAAGAACCACTGCTTTGGTTGAATCGGTTCTGTGCCCATACCACTGATTCTTGGTTTCACTCGATTGAACGTAGCCTGATTCGAATTCACAATTCCATGGTAGATAGGCTCGTAATTGTTGCGACGTGACGACTTCGATCGAAGATTCGGTGATAGTGATTGAGGTAAGATGAAGATGATGGTTGTATGATGATGATGATGATGCGAGAATGGTTGATTTGGTGATGTGAAAGTTGTTGTTGATGATGAATATTGGTAGTTATGGAGTTTGAGTAGTGAAAATGGTGGTGGTTTGTGGTGGTTTTGGTGATGAATGTGGTGGTTAAGGATGAATATTGAAGATAGTTAAAGGTTGTTGTGGTGGTTGATGGTGGTTGATGGTGGTGGAAAGAGTTAGTTAGGGTGGTGATGAAGGTGGAGAAAGTTGGTTAGAGATGAGAAAATGGGAGGGAAAAATTGAGAGAAAAAGTTTGTGATTTTTGTGAAGAATGGTTGAAAAATAATTAGTTAATGTGACTTTGACCATGACCTTGACTTTTATAGGTGATGTGGAAATACTTGGACCAATGATGGACTGCCACGTGGCACTTGACTTGTAACAAACTTTTGTGGACCAATAACATTTGGACACGTGGCACTTGGACTCTAACAAACTAAAAAAGGGATTAAAACGTAAATAACAAAAGTGCGCGGACTAAAATGAAAATTAAAACTAAAATTGAATTGAAAAAGTAAATTGAAAATTAACGTAAAGCGAGACGATTAAAAGCAACAAAGCAGATTAAAATGAATCAGAGATTTTATGTGAAATGACCAAAATGCCCCTGGAGGCTTAAAACGACTAAAAACGACTCAAATGCAATTTTAAAATGATTTTTTAACAAGGGATTAAAGCAAGAGCTTATTCAAACAAATTAAAAGACCCAGAGACAAATTTTAGAATTTAAACAGGGTTTTAACACATGAAAAGACTAAAATGCCCCTAGGGGCAAAACTGACTCGAAATGACTCCAAACGCAATTTTTGGAAAGGGTTTTGACATAGAAAGAAACAAAGACTTATTCAAACTATTTGAAAGGACTCAACCAAATTTTTAAAAGACTGAAAGAAATTTTAACACAGGAAATGACTAAAATGCCCCTAGGGCTAAATTGACTAAAAAAAATGACCTAACTAATATTTTTGAAATGAATTTTGACATGAGATTGAAACAAGGGCTTATACAAACCAATTTAAAAGACTCAAACAATTTTCAAAGATTAAAATGAATTGAATGCAGGAAATGACTAAAATACCCTTTTATGTGAATTTTGCAAATAACATTGAAATAAAATGCAGAGAAAGATGCAATTGATCAGAGACATATCAAATGACTTATAATGCAAGAAAAGAAGAATTGATTAGTATTTTTAGGTCCAAAATTAGGGTATAACAGCTGCCCCTATTTAAGTTTCTTTGTCCGGAGAGTCAAGAGACGAAGTCTTAGAGTTGACGGGACGAAGATACTTAAATATTAACATTTGCACTGCTTTTGGACATAAAAATACACTTTCAGATTTTCAAACAAACACGAATGCCATGCAACATTTCATTTATGAATGCAAGACAATCGAACCGGAATCTACGGGCTGTGTCACACCACCAAGGGATTTATAGACATCAAGGTAGAAAGAACGGGCAACAAAATACACTTTCAGATTTTCAAACAAACACGAATGCCATGCAACATTTCATTTATGAATGCAAGACAATCGAACCGGAATCTACGGGCTGTGTCACACCACCAAGGGATTTATAGACATCAAGGTAGAAAGAACGGGCAACAACTAGACAGGTACAAGCTGTTCTTTGGATCGAACTTGCCACTTGACCGAGAGATACAAACAAGAGACGGGTACAAGCTGTTCTTTGGATCGAACTTGCCACTTGACCGAGAGAATACAAACAAAAGATAGGTACAAGCTGTTCTTTGGATCGAACTTGCCACTTGACCGGAAACATAGTCAAAAGGTAGATACAAGCTGTTCTTTGGATCGAACTTGCCACTTGATCGGAAACATAGACAAAAGGTAGATACAAGCTGTTCTTTGGATCGAACTTGCCACTTGATCAATACCACAACATGTAAGTTGGTGCAAACTGTTCTTTGGATCGAACTTGCCGTTTGACCGATAACAAAACATAAGCAAAGGGTTCAAACTGTTCTTTGGATCGAACTTGCCGTTTGACCGGAAACATAGACATATAAGCAGGTACAAGTGGTTCTTTTTTTGAATTGAACCTGGCACTTGACCAGTAACAAGATACAAATTGAGAGTCTGGTTTAACAAGATACCAATTGAGGGTAAATTGTCATTGACCCGATTTGCAAATAGACATGACCATTTTTGTTGGCCCAAAAGTAAATTGACATTGATTTGAACTGAATTGACAGTTGAAATTGACATCAGTATTGACATTGACATTGACATTGACATTGACATTGACATTGGCATTGACATTGGCATTGACATTGACATTTGACATTAACATTGACATTGACATTGACATTGGCATTGGCATTTGACATTAACATTGACATTGACATTGACATTAGCATTTGACATTAACATTGACATTGACATTGACATTGGCATTGACATTGGCATTTGACATTAACATTGACATTGACATTGGCATTTGACATTAACATTGACATTGACATTGGCATTTGACATTAACATTGACATTGACATTGGCATTTGACATTAACATTGACATTCGACATTAACATTGACATTTGACATTGGCATTTGACATTAACATTGACATTGACATTGGCATTTGACATTAACATTGACATTGGCATTGGAAATGAGATTGCTTCGAATTTGACAGTTGAAGTTGAAATTGAGATTGGAAATTGCTTCGAATTTGACAGTTTGACATCGAAATTGGAAATTGCTTCGAATTTGACAGTTTTGAGATTGAATTGGATTTGACAGTTGGAATTGAAATTGGAATGGACTTTGACTTTGACAGTCGAAAACTTGGATTGGATTTGACAGTTGAGAGTTGGATATGCAACATGTATGCATGGTATAGCAAGATTGTTGGATGTATGGGCACATAAAATGCATGATTATGCATGTATGAATGCTTGAAATGCATGATTGGTTTGTAGTTTGACAGGGAAAGTTTCACAGAGACAGACAAGACATTGGAAGATTGGGCACGTAGTGGCCCGTGCTGCAACATATTCACAGGGGGAAAACCTCTTTGGAGAGACCGTCGTTGAGAGACGTATCAAGACCATGGCTGAGGGCAATAAAACTTGTAGAGGAGGGACCCTTGGAAAGTCCTTGGATACAGGTCGCCGTTGCTAGGCGTGTCAGTGCTGGGTAAACATTGGATGTTCGCATCTGTGGTCAATGCTTTTTCAATATTTCATTCTTTCATTTTCATTTTCAAACCCCATTTTTGCCTGAACCGCCCTTTCGGGTTTTCGATTCACCGGGGAATAAAATTCTTTTCATTGCCCCATTTTTGCCTGAATTGCCTTCATAGGTTGTCAATCAGCGGGGTGCTCATTTTTGCCTAAGCCGCCCTTTCGGGTTTTCAACTTAGCGAGCTTTTTATTTTCATTTTTTCCATTTTTCATTCTCATTCTGTTTTTTCATTCTTGCCATTGACCACAGATCATCCTGGGGAGTAACCTGCTTGTAACATGTATTGAAATAGACATTGACATTCATTTATTCCTGCATGTTTCATTGAAATGTACCCTATTGCTCAGGTTTGCTTTCAAAATAGACAGAAAAAGATTTTTCAATTTTCAAAAATGTTTGTTTCAGATATTGACATTATCAAAATAGAAAGAAAATGTTTTGTATATAGTATTGAAGGTAGAAAGAAAAATAGAGTTTCAAACAACAGAAAGGCTCAAATTGATGTAGAAGAGTGAAAGTCAGCCAAAGGCATGGCTTCACGGATTTACAAAGCTTGGAAAATGGTAATCTTATTGGTTGGTGATACATTGAACACGATGACCGCTACATTTCATAGAAATTTTGAATTCGCAAGTACAGAAGCCTCTGATGAAGACGATCATTGACAGTTGCAGATGCCCCAAGGGGTGATGGTGATTTGCCAGATATAGTTACTTGTCTTTTATCAACCTCATTTTTGCATGAACCGCCCTTTCGGGTTTTCGGCTCATCGAGGCGCTCATTCTTGCCTGAGTTGCGTACAATCTCAGCGAGCTTTTTCATATATTTTTTTTTGTCCCTAACTTTTGCCTGGATCGCCCTTTCGGGTTTTCGATCCACCGGGAAGCGCATTTTTGCCTAGGCCGCCCTTTCGGGTTTTCGACCTACCACGCTGTTCTTTTCTTTTTAGACAAAGTATTTCTTGACTATATCGGCATTAACAGGATTTGGGAGTTCAACACCATCCATGTGTGTAAGAATCAAAGCACCACCAGAGAAAGCCTTCTTGACAACATAAGGACCTTCATAGTTAGGTGTCCACTTGCCCCTTGGGTCGGGTTGCTGACTTATCCTTCTTTTCAATACAAGTTCGCCTTCCTTGAATTCTCGAGGTCGGACTTTCTTGTCAAAAGCATTCTTCATTCGCACTTGATACAACTGTCCATGAGTCATAGCATCCATACGTTTCTCTTCAATCAGATTCAATTGATCATACCGACTTTGACACCATTCAGCCTCGGTTAACTTTGCTTCCATGATTACTCGAAGAGATGGAATCTCCACTTCCAGAGGGAGAACTGCTTCCATACCATACACAAGAGAGAAAGGAGTTGCCCCGGTTGAACTGCGCACTGTAGTACGGTAACCATGCAAGGCAAAAGGTAGCATCTCATGCCAGTCTTTGTAAGTAGTGACCATCTTCTGAACAATCTTCTTGATGTTCTTGTTAGCGGCCTCAACTGCACCATTCATCTGAGGTCTATAAGGAGAAGAGTTGTGATGTTCAATTTTGAATTCTTCACATAAAGCTTGCATCATACTATTGTTCAGATTGGAACCATTGTCAGTGATGATCTGGTTGGGAACACCATATCGACAGATGATGTTATTCTTGATAAACTTGACAACCACTTGCTTGGTCACATTGGCATAGGAAGCAGCTTCAACCCACTTGGTGAAGTAGTCAATTGCCACTAGAATGAAACGGTGTCCATTGGAAGCCTTCGGTTCAATTCTTCCGATCATGTCAATGCCCCACATAGAGAAAGGCCATGGGGAAGATATAACATTGAGAGCATGCGGAGGCACATGAATCTTGTCAGCATAAACTTGACATTTGTGGCATCTTTTGGCATGTTTGTTGCAGTCACGTTCCATTGTTATCCAGTAATAGCCGGCTCTTAACAGTTTCCTTGGCATGGTGTGGCCCGAAGCATGGGTCCCAAAGGTACCATCATGTACATCATGCATCAACTTCTCAGCTTCTTGTTTGTCAACACATCTCAACAGGACCATATCATAGTTCCTCTTGTATAGGATTTCTCCGTCCAGAAGGAATTTGCTAGCCCATCGTCTCAGAGTCTTTTTATCCCTGTTGGAAGCACCAGGTGGATATTCACGGTTCTGCAAGAATCGCTTGATGTTGTAATACCAAGGCTTTTTATCATTCACATCTTCATTAGCTTGATCTGGCATATTTTCAATAGTAAACACATGAGCGGGTCTATCAAGACGCTGCACTTTGATTACGGGCACATCATTCCAGTGATTGACACGAAACATGGAAGACAGAGTAGCAAGAGCGTCAGCCATTTGATTCTCATCCCGAGGGATGTGGTGCAGCTCAACCTTGGTAAAGTATGTCAATAGACGTCTTGCATAGTCACGGTAAGGGATCAGCTTCTCATGATGAGTTTCCCATTCACCTTTTATCTGATTGATGACAAGTGCAGAATCTCCATAGATGTCAAGGTGTTTGATTCTCAGGTCAAGGGCTTCTTCGATGCCCAAGATGCATGCTTCATATTCAGCTATGTTGTTTGTGCAGTCAAAGGTTATTCGAGCGGTGAAAGGAATGTGGTGCCCCTGCGGAGTTACAATGATGGCTCCAATTCCTTTACCATAAGCATTAACAGCACCATCAAACACCAATCCCCACTTGCTATTGGGATCTGGCCCTTCATTGATCAGTGGCTCTTCACAGTCTTTTGCTTTCAGATACATAATTTCTTCATCAGGGAAATCAAACTTAATTGGCTGGTAATCATCAAGAGGCTGGCAGGCAAGATGCTCAGCAAGGACGCTTCCTTTGATTGCTTTCTGAGCTTTGTACACAATATCATATTCAGACAACAACATCTGCCAACGTGCGATCTTTCCAGTAACAGCAGGCTTTTCAAAGATGTACTTGATTGGATCCATTCGGGATATCAACCAAGTTGTATGATTCATCATATAATGACGCAGGCGTTTGGCAGCCCAAGCTAAAGCACAACAAGTCTTTTCAAGCATTGTATACCGAGTCTCGCAGTCGGTGAACTTCTTGCTCAGATAGTAGATAGCATGCTCTTTCTTACCAGTCTCATCTTGTTGACCGAGAACACAACCAACTGAATCATCTAACACTGACAGATACATAATCAAAGGCCTTCCTTCCACTGGCGGGACGAGGATAGGTGGCTCCAACAGGTATTCTTTAATGCTATCAAAAGCTTCCTGACATTCATCATTCCACACAACAGGCTGATTCTTTCTGAGCAATTTGAAAATTGGACCACAAGTAGTAGTCATATGAGATATGAATCTTGAAATGTAGTTCAGACGTCCGAGGAAACCTCTGACTTGCTTCTCAGTTTGAGGGGCCGGCATCTCTCTGATGGCTCGGACTTTGTCAGGATCAACTTCAATGCCTCTCTGACTGACGATGAAGCCTAGCAACTTTCCAGATCTTACACCGAATGTGCACTTGTTAGGATTCAACCGCAGCTTGTACTTTCTCAATCTTTCGAACATCTTTTTCAAATATACAACATGCTGCTCTTCATCACTTGACTTCACAATCATATCGTCAACATATACTTCAATCTCTTTGTGAATCATATCATGAAACAGAGTTGTCATACCTCTTTGATAGGTGGCACCAGCATTTATCAAGCCAAACGGCATCATTTTATAACAGAACGTTCCCCACGGAGTAATGAAGGACGTCTTTTCTCTATCTTCAGGAGACATTCGTATCTGGTTATAACCAGAGAAACCATCCATAAAGGAGAACACTTTGGATTGAGCAGTACTGTCAACAAGCACATCAATATGAGGCAATGGAAAGTTATCTTTCGGACTGGCTTTATTCAAATCTCTGTAATCAACACACATTCGAACTTTCCCATCTTTCTTTGGTACTGGTACGATGTTGGCAATCCACTCAGGGTATTCAGCTGTCATGAGGAAACCCGCATCAATTTGCTTCTGTACCTCAGCCTTGATCTTAAGAGCCATGCCTGGACGAGACCTTCTCAATTTCTGTTTGACAGGAGGACATTCAGGTCTTGTCGGTATCCGATGTTCCACAATCTGGGGATCTAGACCCGGCATATCTTCATAAGACCACGCAAAGACATCTGGATAATCATGGAGAAGCTGAGTAATCTTCTTTTTCACTTCTGGCTCAAGTGCAGCACCAATCTTGATCTCTCGCTTGTTCTCTTCAGTACCCAGGTTAATGAGTTCAATCTCTTCCTGGTGAGGCTGAATGGCTCTTCTTTCTTGCTCAAGCAGTCGAGTGATCTCATACGGTATCTCTTCATCATCATCCTCATCTTCAGCTTCATATACAGGGAATTCAAAATTTGGAGGAACCATAGGGTCACTGTGTTCAACGGGTTTATTGTGGTTCAATCTGCATAATATGATTGGGATGATTTTAGAAAAAGTTTTTCATGCAGATTTTTAAAATTAATAAGAAAAATACAGATGTTTTGGTTTTTTCTGGCATTACCATTATTTCCAAGAAAAAGGCACTAAAAAGTAAAAAAAAACAAAGAGTCGTGAGAAAAACGACAACTTTTATTGATAACGGCAATGCCGAAACAAACACGCCCTTACAATGATATCACTTTCGCCTTGGGCAGAGCGAAAGGATTGTTATTTTGAAAACAAAAGACATGAGCAACAAAACACATTACATGGAAGCATGCATGACTAAAGGAACATCAATGGCTTCCCAATTTCTCACAGTGCCTCCTGGTATAACAAAAGTGGGCACGTAACTACTCCCAGCAGCACCTTCAGTAATAGCATTGATGAACCCAGCACTGTAGGAAGTTCCCTTTGAAACACCAGAGGTTGGGGAGAATCCAAGGCCCTCTTTACGCTTGTTTTCCAAAATCTGAATCACTTTGCCCCAGCCAGCAGCTTGCCCTGCTTGAACAGCCTTCTGGGCGTCTTTCAGTGAAGCCATGCTAGTACCAGCCCTCCGGGGCTCTGCGCCCTCGACAGTCAATCCTTGAAATGATGTCCCTTCAGCAGACCCTGCTTCAACACAAGAGAACGATGACACTTGGCTAACTAGATATGCTTCCTCACCATGCACAGTGACAATCTTACCATTCCTCATGAACTTGAGCTTCTGATGCAATGTAGAAGTTACCGCTCCAGCGTCGTGGATCCACGGCCTTCCGAGGAGACAACTGTAAGAAGCGTTGATGTCCATAACTTGGAAAGTGATTTGGAACGTCTCTGGACCAATGGTAATTGGCAAGTCTACCTCTCCGAGAACATCCTTGCGGGATCCATCAAAAGCTTTAACCAGATAGCTACTCCCCCTTAGGGAAATTCCGTGATGACTTAATTGCCTTAGTG
This sequence comes from Medicago sativa, assembly GCF_051527215.1. Lineage (NCBI taxonomy): Eukaryota > Viridiplantae > Streptophyta > Magnoliopsida > Fabales > Fabaceae > Medicago > Medicago sativa. Next base: position 50,890,196 of record NC_140749.1, read on the forward strand.
TGGACTCAGGCATTACATTCAACGATGATCCAGTGTCCACCAACACGTTGGATATCATATCAGATCCACAGTGCACCGAGATATGTAGAGCCAAGTTGTGATGTTTCCCTGCTGCGGGGAGTTCATCATCACCGAATCCCAAACTGTTGCAAGCAGTGATATTACCCACTATTCCATTGAATTGCTCCACAGAGACTTCGTGATCAACGTAAGCTTGCTCAAGTATCTTCATTAACACTTTCTTATGAGCTTCTGAGCTCATGAGCAGAGACAGGATGGATATCTTTGATGGGGTTTGTAGCAGTTGGTCAACAATCTTATAGTCACTTTTCTTGATAAGCCTCAGGATTTCGTCCAGATTGGACTCTTCAATGGGCTGGCCCGAGGGGCTGGCATTCTCTTCCTCAAGGTTAGCCATGTACAATCTTGTCTGATAAACTCTATCTGGTTGGTAGACTCTTGCGAGCACGAGCCACTTTTCAGACTGCGGCGGACAAAACCAGGTAGACAATGAGCACGGGAAGCCATTTGTGACCGATGCATGATGCATATGATGCATGATATGCAAATGCGAAAAGACTCTTTTTTTGTCGGAAGACTTGTCAAAGTGGTTGTGAACATCACGGAGAAACACGGTTTTATTTGAAAATCTTGATCAAAACTAAAAGTTTAGTTGAGATGGTATCACTTGGCGTTCACATCCGTGATATTCAAAAGATGACTTGTCTAAGTCCTCCGATAAATGCATGGAAAAAAATTTATGCATGTATGCATGTATGCATGAATGCATGATTATGTTCAAGTTCGGAGAAAACATGGTGGGTTTGAAGTTCAAAGTCGAGGAGTCATGGGTGGACACGGTGTCCGGTGAAACTAGGGTTTTAGGATAATAGTAACCGGGTTCTAAAAAGGTTCCCAAGTTGCAACCTCTCCGACGTATCTCATGGTGTCACGAGACAACACTCGCTCCATGATTATACGTGGAAGGTCTAACTTGAGTGTAGTATCGCGTGACGACTAAAACTCGAGACAACACCCGGTTTAGCCTCCGCACTACATCCTAGAAAATGGCCATGGATGGGTTTGGTTATCTACGGTTCATAGCGTCATAGAACAATTAGAAGCAAAGTGCCTAAACGCGACAACCCGCGCCGACAACATCACCCCCAAAATGCCTCAGCTATGTGGGATTGATCGCATAATCCAAAACACGAGGCAACCCCCGGAATGAATTGTCGATTATATCCCTCCTAAATCCTAAGTTCACTCAGCCCGGGTGCAGGACTTTTGATATTCTCACCCCACACGTTTGCAAGAAATTAAACATTTATTCACATAGGAAAGCAAGTAAAAGAAGCAAGTAAAAATACAAGCGCAAGCGTGGAAATAAAGACTAGGCGTAACTCTCGAATGTCCCCAGTGAAGTCGCCAGCTGTTTTATCTTGGTTTTCGGGTGTCAAACATTGATTACGTTTGAACCTTTTAAACCGGTGATATCTTATTTTTTCTTGGGAAGGGAAAAAGTAAGCAAAACCCTTGAGAATCGAGGTCCGGGAGTTGTTTTCGCTACGGGAAGGTGTTAGGCACCCATAACGACTATAGTAACCTATAGGAACCGTCTTTAATTTCTACGCGCGCGCTTTATTTTTAAATGCTATTTTGAAAGATGTTATTAAACCTAAGAGTTACTAAATGAAGAATTGGAGGGAGAAGAATGTTTTTGGATTTTTATTTTAGTTGAATTGAAGGAATTTTGTTCCTTGCCTACGTACCCGATTAAGGGATCAAATCCACCGTAGTTCTCTCTCAAAAATGTTTTTTGTTTTTGTTGGTTGATTTTAAGTTTGAAAATTGGATTTTGAAGAATAGAAAGAGGCCTCAAGGGCATGAGATTAGAAAATAGTGAGGTTGAATTAGTGAATTGCAAAATATGGTCAAAGTTTGATTATTTTCATTGAAATTTGATTAAGAAAATGGAAAAGAAAATACAATGGGATATTGGATCCCAAGGTTTATTTGGAAAAGGTTTGAGTGAAGTTGTTCACATTTGTTTGGAAAATTGGTTTTTTTCTAAGTATAAACCCTAGGCATTCATCTAAGCATACAATCCTAAACATACATCTAAACATGCATATTCTAGCTACTTAGTGATGTGTGTGCATGTGTCGGTGCTTGTGTCGGTGTACATCATTAGAGTCCATTGTCCCTTACATCACACCCTAGATACATTCTATGGCCTCTTTGCCAAGAAATTAAAAGTGCATAAAGGAAAATATTACAAAACTCCTAAATCTTTACATTCTAAGTCTTGGTACAAATTTAAAGTGCAAGAAATTAAAGTGGAGAAAGAGATGGGATATGGAATGCTTATGATGTATGAAACATGAAACAAAAAAAGTTAGTAGCACAAGATATAAAGCAAGTCAAAGCTATCATAACCAAAAGTAAGAAAATTAACATAAGAAAAACAAGCAAAAACAAATGTGAAATAGGCCTAAAAAATCATCACCAATGCAAGGCTTGAATATGACCTATAATCCTCATACTTCAAAGGGTTTCCAAAGAATTTCAATTCAATTTTCACAAAGAGGATTAAAGGAATATACACTACCAAGCATTTAAGACAAAAATTAGTCAAATTTCACATTATTTATTCACAAACAAAACTTGGAACACAAGGCATTAATGACATATTCACAAACAGCACCAATTTCATGGATTCAAAGTCACAAATTTCATAAGATTCATATAACAAGGTTCCACATCAAATACTCAAGATCAAGGGCCAAGATCATGCACAATTTTCACAAGAAATTATCAAAAAAGTAACATAAAATCACAAGAAAACTCCACATATATTTTTATCAATTTCAAAATGCAACAATTATCACCAGAATACCACAAAACTATCAAGAAACACGCATGAATTTTTTTGGAATTTTTTTAGAGAATTTTTAGACACAAACACATGTAAAATTTCACAATTTTCAACAAAAAAATGGTAAACTTTTAACAAGAAAACACTACATATTTTTTAATCGAGATTTAACACATAACAACACCAAAAAAAATGTCAAGAAAATAATCAAGAATGCGTAGAAATTTTTTAGGAATTTTATCAAAGATTTTGAAACATGCGGGGGTGTAGTTAGCAGTTTTTAACAAGAAATGCTGGGAAAGGGGAGGTGTGAAAAGCGAAACTGGAAAAAGAAACAAAAACGTTGGGCTTTTGGTACATGGAGCGGGTTTGTGGGTATGGAGCAAGGAAAACGGGTCCTTTCTTCTCCATTTTCTCTGTCACGTGAAAACAACACAAATCCACTCTTTTTCAAATCATTCTTCTCAAAATCATTCCTTCTCTCTATTCCACTCTCTTCTTCTCTCTCAATCACCTGAAACTACACCAATACTCCTAGAATTCTCCTTCTTTTCCAGATTCGAAGCCAATTTCCGAAAGGTTCAAACACAAATGCTTTAACGAATACAACAACACAGAGAGATGAAAATCGAAGGAGTTTATTACCTCTTTGGTTTGCGATTTCGGCCAGGACGTTAACTGGAATAGCTCGAATTCTTTTCCTCTGATTTGATTTCGTTCTGGACTTGCTTCAATTCTGTTTCGCCACCGTCGTCGCGATTCCGATTTGCTCGCACCTTTCCTCGAATTCCCGTACAGTTCTGGCGTCGCCGAAGCTTCGTGTTCCAATCGCATTTGTAACGGATTCACTTCTTCTCCTTCATTCTGGAATCGGTTTCAGTTTCGCAACTCGCCTTCAAAATGATTTCAAAACGTGTTGTTGCTGTTGATTGGATTGGTCTTGAAGAACCACTGCTTTGGTTGAATCGGTTCTGTGCCCATACCACTGATTCTTGGTTTCACTCGATTGAACGTAGCCTGATTCGAATTCACAATTCCATGGTAGATAGGCTCGTAATTGTTGCGACGTGACGACTTCGATCGAAGATTCGGTGATAGTGATTGAGGTAAGATGAAGATGATGGTTGTATGATGATGATGATGATGCGAGAATGGTTGATTTGGTGATGTGAAAGTTGTTGTTGATGATGAATATTGGTAGTTATGGAGTTTGAGTAGTGAAAATGGTGGTGGTTTGTGGTGGTTTTGGTGATGAATGTGGTGGTTAAGGATGAATATTGAAGATAGTTAAAGGTTGTTGTGGTGGTTGATGGTGGTTGATGGTGGTGGAAAGAGTTAGTTAGGGTGGTGATGAAGGTGGAGAAAGTTGGTTAGAGATGAGAAAATGGGAGGGAAAAATTGAGAGAAAAAGTTTGTGATTTTTGTGAAGAATGGTTGAAAAATAATTAGTTAATGTGACTTTGACCATGACCTTGACTTTTATAGGTGATGTGGAAATACTTGGACCAATGATGGACTGCCACGTGGCACTTGACTTGTAACAAACTTTTGTGGACCAATAACATTTGGACACGTGGCACTTGGACTCTAACAAACTAAAAAAGGGATTAAAACGTAAATAACAAAAGTGCGCGGACTAAAATGAAAATTAAAACTAAAATTGAATTGAAAAAGTAAATTGAAAATTAACGTAAAGCGAGACGATTAAAAGCAACAAAGCAGATTAAAATGAATCAGAGATTTTATGTGAAATGACCAAAATGCCCCTGGAGGCTTAAAACGACTAAAAACGACTCAAATGCAATTTTAAAATGATTTTTTAACAAGGGATTAAAGCAAGAGCTTATTCAAACAAATTAAAAGACCCAGAGACAAATTTTAGAATTTAAACAGGGTTTTAACACATGAAAAGACTAAAATGCCCCTAGGGGCAAAACTGACTCGAAATGACTCCAAACGCAATTTTTGGAAAGGGTTTTGACATAGAAAGAAACAAAGACTTATTCAAACTATTTGAAAGGACTCAACCAAATTTTTAAAAGACTGAAAGAAATTTTAACACAGGAAATGACTAAAATGCCCCTAGGGCTAAATTGACTAAAAAAAATGACCTAACTAATATTTTTGAAATGAATTTTGACATGAGATTGAAACAAGGGCTTATACAAACCAATTTAAAAGACTCAAACAATTTTCAAAGATTAAAATGAATTGAATGCAGGAAATGACTAAAATACCCTTTTATGTGAATTTTGCAAATAACATTGAAATAAAATGCAGAGAAAGATGCAATTGATCAGAGACATATCAAATGACTTATAATGCAAGAAAAGAAGAATTGATTAGTATTTTTAGGTCCAAAATTAGGGTATAACATAGTATAGGGCTCTGGTTAGGTCGAGTCAGTGTCATTTAGTTGTGTTGGACTTATTTTATTTATTTGAGATGTACTGATTGTTGAGATTTGGAGAATTTTATGTTGATGATGTATTTGACCATGGTATATGTATGGATTTGATATGGAGATGTATGATTATATGTCCGCTGCGACTGTTGAGATTTATATCTATGCATGCAAGTTGTTGATTAGTTTGAGACGTAGCGTCTATTTCTTGAATATTTTCTATATTCGCGTGTTTTATCGCTTAAATAGAAATATGGCGTTACATATGGCACTAATCATGGATATACATAAACTAATGTTCATTAAGATTTTCTCACATAACATAATCATTCAAGGGAAGGAGTTCTATCTAGAGAACTGATAGGCCCAAACCGCAAGTGCACGGCCTATCGAAGTAATAGTAGTAAGGAAGAGTATCTTTCCGCTATGGAGTTGTTCAACTTAATTAACTTTTTAAAGAATGATTAGAGGAGAGAAAGTTTAGTAAAAAGGAGGTTTGATTGCTGAAAGTAATTAACAATAATAATAAAAAGCCTTGGGATTATTGGTTTGTCATAATAACAAACCCTTCACTAGACAAGACTTAAACATCTAATTCCATGGTTTACAACTTAATTTCTAAAGACCGGTTTCCCTTAGCCCCTCACCTTTCCGATGAAAGTCCGGTGAGAGTTTACTTCTAGTAACCAAGCCTATTTCGCTGACTTGATTACTAGAAGATGCATATAGGATTGAAACTACTTGTGTCTCAATAATTGCAAAGACTATTTCACTGTTTTGCAATTATTGTCTAGATTCACTTGTTCCAACATCAAAACTCCGCTCTCGCTTTATGAATTGATGTTTGGGATGATGGATTAACGATTATCAATCCCTCCGCTTTCGCTTCCACAGTTTGATAATTGTTAATCCACGTTAAGACGGTGAATCTAGATTAGAAATTAGGGTTACATAAAATCGGGTTTAAGCTTGGTTTGTTTAGGATTATGTCATTATACTTCCCAACAATCCCAAGACGAAGAAGTCTACTCACTCATGTTCATCGTAGACATGGGGGAAGAAGAGAGAAAATAACCGTAAAGTAAAATTGCAAGAAAGAAAGTAAATAAAAGACTTTTATTGATAATTAAAATATTCTAAGCAAAAGTAAGGTGTATGTTTATGGTGGAGAGCTACTCTATTTATAGCTTTACAATCGACTTAGAAACTAAGCAACTAAAAGGATAAAACAGTAAAGCTGCAACAGGGTAACTTCGGCCTGAAGAAAAAGCAGCAAAAGAGATTTCTGGGACGGGCACGGCTGTGCCACATGTTGGCACGGGCCGTGCCAAGCTTCTGACTATGTGGGATTATATTTTTGTCCCGTATCTTCGTATTTACGCACTGTATTTGCTCCAGTCCTCTTTCTTTTGCTCCAAGACACCTTCCACCATAGATTCGTTCCTAAAATAAAATAAAAAGAAATTTAAAGTAAAATATTCTATAAGGAAATAAAATGCAATAAAATTAAATCAAATCTTAAATAAAACTAAACTAAATAATGCATTAAATTAGACTAACTATTGACTCATCAATCTCCCCCACACTTGAATCTTTGCTTGTCCTCAAGCAAAAGGCAACAGACATAGCAGCAACAAAAGATTAATCATGGCAATATTAAGAACACATGTCTCAAAAGAAAGGTTTTGCTTCAAGTACACTAATTACAATTTTAAATATTTCTCATGAACCTATTCTACCCAACATCAAGTCTCAAGTGAGTGTGTGTGTGCAGTCCAACCCTTTTCTTGCTCCTGTATAAGACAGATATTATGAGGAATAGGTTTTATCCTTAGTGCTAAAGTAACCGAGAAAAGTCCTTTCTTCATTTCATATAAGAGTAATGGGAATTTAAGTTAAAATTAAATTAAATTAAAAATTAAGCACAAGGGGCTGCAGATGCTTAGGGGCTATCTATCCTCGTAGGAAGTCTTCTCGGATGTAATTGTCCTTTCCCCTTAGATTCGAAATCACCCTAAGCAGTGCTGCAAAATTTTATTTTATTTCATCTCCGCGTAGGAAGTCTTTTTGGATGTAATTGTCCTTTCCCCCTAGCATTGATGAATTTGTTTCACTTTAAGTTCAAATTAGGGAGTCACCACCACAATTAGGAAGTTAGGGATTGTCCTTTCCCCCACATGTTGGTGCCATTCTCCCGCCCCATTATAACTTTAACAATTTAGGAATATAACAATTAAGATCATTGATTAATTTCCCACACAAACTTATACTACTTTTACTCTTAAGACTTTAAAGGGTCTAAGTTAACACTAAAGATAGAACGTGCTCCTTAAAATACCTATTCATACACTTGCTCAATGATTGCAATCGGGTGCTTTTCTCATTGGAGAATTTTCACAATAAAACAAGACATGGGTATAGCAAGAACACAAGAAACTACTTTTATGTACAAGAAACAACCTTTAAGCAGAGACAAAACAAAAAATTTTATGCCATATTTTACATTAAAAACAAGCTACTAGTCATGCCTCTTGCTATAAAAACGAAACAAAAAGAATAATGTTCGAGGGAGTTTGGGACACTACGACTCTAGACACTTTATTAGCCCCCCCCCCCCCCCCACTTAGGGGAAGCATTGTCCTCAATGATTCAAAAGAAAAATAAATTAAAAGAGAAGAAGAAGTAGAAGAAGAAGAATTAGGGAGAGAAGAAGAAGAAGAAGGGAAGAGAGGAAGAGGAAAGCTCACATGTTCTTATTGAGGTCCATAAGGAGGACCTTGAAGTTGGAGGTGTTGCATCATCCGACGGAGCATCTCATTATTTTCATCATTGACACGGTTGCCCCTTTGAACTTCATTGCGAAGGCCGGAGATTTCAACACCTTGCCTTTGTTGCTCGGTGCTCATCCTCTTGATTTCATTGTGAATCCATGTCCATCTTTGATCCTCATTAAGCACACCGGCATCATGGCCATGGTATTCTTCCTCATGGTGCAAGTTAGCACCTTCTCCTTCGTCATGTTGCTCATGTACCTGTTCATTATCAACATACAACCAATTTTCCTCCACCTCGTTGTTAGTCTGAGATGGGTTAGGAAGCAAAAATAGAATAGGCACATTGAGTTTAAGGGCATATTGCATGGGTGGATGATGTGTAATGAATTTCATAGAGATTAGTGTCTCTATGTTAAGCCTATTGTTGCCCTGAATTTCATTTATCCTTCCTCCTCGCTCACTCCAAACTTCCTAGCAATGAATGTGATAACACCCCCCACTACTATGTCAGCTACAAGATTAGGCTTAGTTCCTATTGAGGCAAGGTAGTCAAGCGTGTAAAAACAAGTATTCACGGGATTATTATGAAGCATTGCCCAAAGCATAAAGAGTTCATTCGTCCTACATGCTCCTACTTCCTTCCTACCCCAAATGGTACAAGCCATTACCCTTTGAAGGTACCTAAGAACTGGGTTGTGGATGTTACTAGCCTTGTTGGAACGTGAAACATATTGATTTAAACCGGTGATGCGTTTCCAAAAGCTAGCAGGGTCATAGTCTTTCGGCTTTAAAGCTTGATTCCAAGAGTCATGGATGAACCCCGCATTTGCGAAGCCCATTTCATTACAAAAGTTTTCAAGGGACATCTCGTAATCAATATTCAAAAGCCGGAAGGAGACTCTATGATCGGGGTCATCTAAATTCAACTTATCTTTCTTGAATTGGATAGAACTTAAAAACTCATAAGTGAAATTTTCATACCCCCTCATAGGACTAAGCATCTCACCCCATCTTAATCTATTCAGCAATTCAAAAGCATTGTCCCTAATCCCTAAGGTATTCATAGTATGGGAATGAGGGTACCTACAAGGATGCAAAGGTTTAGTGATAAGAATTTTCTACCTTTCTTTTTGGTTGTTATCCTTGAAGGTGATGCCATGATTCTTTGCCGATGCCCTTTTCTTTTGTGGAGGCCCTCCGGAGGAGCTTGCTGGTTCCTTAACACTTCTCCTTGAAGCCATTTGACCTTTAACCTTGGTTTGAATTGAAGTTTTGGGGAAGGTTTAGGGTTTGGGAAGAATTTTTGTGAAAAAGGATGGTTGTAGGTTGGGGTTGATGTTCAAGTGAGATTTTTGGGTTTGGATGTGGAGATTGGTTAAGATTTTATGGTTTTAGGGTTAGGTTTTATGGAAATAAGGGTTTGGTGAATTATAGGTTTAGATGGAGGGAAGTTGTTTTTGATTGGTGGTTTGTGTTTAGAATGAAGTTTGTGATTGATTGGTGAAAGAATTGAGTGATTTGGTGAAGATTTGATGAAGATGTGAAAGTTTGAAGTTTGATGGTTATGGAGGTTTAGAGAAAGGTTTAGAAGATGAAAGAGGGTTGTCGTTTGTGAATGAGGAAGAAGGAAGAAAATTTTGTGTTATAAGGTGTGTAGAGGTCGGGCACGGCCGTGCTAACCTTGGCACGGGCCGTGCCAACATTCTGATTTTGGCTTTCAAATTTTCTTCACAAACCATGGCACGGCCGTGCCAACCTCAGCACGGGCCGTGCCAACCTTCTAGTCAGAGGGACTTCAAAATTTTTCAATTTCTTGATTTTCTTCGAATCACACTTGGACAATTACCTACAAAACAACTTAAAACAAAGAAAAAAACAAAACAAATGCGATTAAATGCGTGGGTTGCCTCCCACGAAGCGCTCTTTTAGTGTCATTAGCTTGACGGTTAGAAAGGGTCCTTAGAATGGATCAAAGATATCATATTGTGAAGATGACGCTATAAAACGTTCTTTCACAACATGATCGTTAAGCATGCAACAAGAGTAAAGAGCGGGACCTTTCATAACGTTTTCCAACTCAAATCCTACCATCTTATCACTCACTTGAAAAACTATCCTACCGTTCTTGACATCTATAAGAGCTCCCGCAGTGGCAAGGAAAGGTCTACCTAGGATTATAGGGACGTCTTCGTCCTCAGCAATGTCAACGACTACAAAATCAGTTGGGATGTATATCCCTTCTATCTTAACAGGTATGTCCTCGACAAATCCTACAAGTTTCATGGTAGAACGATCAGCTAGCTTCAATTCTATTTTGGTAGGTTTCAATTCTCCTATTCCTATCCTTTTAAGAAGAGACAAAGGCAGCAAACTAACACTAGCTCCTAAGTCACATAAGGCTTTGTTTATGGTTTCATTCCCAATTTCACATGGTATGGCAAAGCTACCTGGATCTCTAAGCTTAGGGGGTGCCTCTTGAATGATTGCACTAGTGTCCTTAGCCAAAGCTATTGTCTCACTATGCTCTATAGCCCTTTTCTTTGAAAAAATTTCCTTTAAAAACTTGGCATATAGAGGCATCCTAGACAAAGCCTCTGCAAAAGGAAGTTTAATGCAAATCTTCCTAAGTATGTTAACAAATTTTTCAAACTTACCCTCTAGTTTAAGCTTATCAAGATTTAGTGGGGATGGAGTTTTGTTTTCTCCAAGCGGTTTTACTTCTTCTATCACAATTTTATCACCTAAAGGATTGACACTATCTTTCCCAATGTTTTTAACCTTAGCAAAAGTTTCGCCTAACTTACTACCCCCAAAAGATATGACATTAACTTGGGCTTTGGGATTGGCTTCGGTTTGACCAGGAAAAACTCCCGGTGTTTGGGAAGAGGTAGCCACTTATTGGGCTATTTGGGCGATTTGAGTTTCAAGCATTTTAGAGTGAGTAGCAATAGAATCAACTTTGGTATTGAGCTTGGAAAGAGAATCATTCAGAAATCCGGTTTGGTTTTTGAGTTCTTGAAGTTGTTTGTTTTGGTTGGCAATAGAGTTTTCCAACAAAATTTCCAAATTGGATTTCTGAGCGAGTCTTTGGTTGTTTGCATAACTGGGTGGTGCTACTTGTCCATAGAGATTTTGGTTTTTATAAAAATTTTGATTTTGTCTTATCCCTTGGTTGTATTGAGCATAGTTCATTTACTCAAAACCGTTAATAGCACTACCTAGTTGGCAATCAACACCAGCATGACCTGTTATACCACAAATTTCAGAAGAAGGAGTAGAAGCAGAATTGATAGCACTAACATTGAGTTTTTCAAGTTTTTCAGTTAGTGTATCAATTTTAGAAGCAAGGTGATCATAGTTAGAGACTTCGTACATACCTGCCTCCTTTTTGGAGGATGAAGAACTAGTGATGGCTCTCTCGTCGGTCCATTTGTAATGATTTTGAGCCATGTCTTCAATCAAGGCATACGCCTCCGTGTAGTTCTTGTTCATAAGTGCTCCACCTGTAGCTGCATCAACAGACATCTTAGTGGTATAAGACAAGCCATTATAAGAAGTGTGGACTATAAGCCACTTCTCTAGGCCATGGTGGGGACAAAGTCTTAGCATTTCTTTGAAATGCTCCCACGCCTCATAGAGAGATTCCCCATCTTTTTGGTTGAACCGTTTGATTTGGTCTCTAAGTTTAGCGGTTTTAGATGGTGGAAAGAATCGGGCAAGGAATGCTTGCCTCATCCGATCCCATGAAGTAATGGAACCGACTTCGAGGGAATGGAACCAAGCGCTAGCTCTATCCCTTAAGGAAAAGGGAAAGAGATGAAGTCTTACGGCCTCTTGGTTCTCCTTCATGGTTCCACTAATTCGTAGGAAAACAGAGATGTGAAGATTGGGATCCTCAGTGGGGGATCCCGAGAATTGGTTTTGCTGCACCAAGTTAAGTAGGGCAGGCTTGATTTCAAAGTTGTCATCCTCAACCGTTGGGTACACAATAACAGCTTGTGGCTCAGCCGTAGACGGCGTTGCATACTCCTTGAGAGTGCGATTGGCCAGGGCGGTGTTATTTTGTGCGTCTCTCTTTCGTTTATGCAAATACCTTTCGATCGCGTTGATTATTACAACTCGATTTCTGGTTTTTCGCATAAAAAATTGAGAACCCAAGAAGTTAATGATAACAGAAAAATAAAAAGAAATAGAAAGAGAAGAAGAAAGAGGATTCTAATCACTAAGAAAAAGTTAATCAAATTAGTTAACTCCCCGGCAACGGCGCCAAAAACTTGATAGGCCCAAACCACAAGTGCACGGCCTATCGAAGTAATAGTAGTAAGAAAGAGTATCGTTCCGCTAGGGAGTTGTTCAACTTAATTAACTTTTTAAAGAATGATTAGAGGAGAGAAAGTTTAGTAAAAAGGAGGTTTGATTGCTGAAAGTAATTAACTATAATAATAAAAAGCCTTGGGATTATTGGTTTGTCATAATAACAAACCCTTCACTAGACAAGACTTAAACAACTAATTCCATGGTTTACACCTTAATTTCTAAAGACCGGTTTCCCTTAGCCCCTTACCTTTCCGATGAAAGTCCGGTGAGAGTTTACTTCTAGTAACCAAGCCTATTTCGCTGACTTGATTACTAGAAGATGCATATAGGATTGAAACTATTTGTGTCTCAATAATTGCAAAGACTATTTCACTGTTTTGCAATTATTGTCTAGATTCACTTGTTCCAACATCAAAACTCCGCTCTCGCTTTATGAATTGATGTTTGGGATGATGGATTAACGATTATCAAACCCTCCGCTTTCGCTTCCACAGTTTGATAATTGTTAATCCACGTTAAGACGGTGAATCTAGATTAGAAATTAGGGTTACATAAAATTAGGGTTTAAGCTTGGTTTGTTTAGGATTATGTCATTAGACTTCCCAACAATCCCAAGACGAAGAAGTCTACTCAATCATGTTCATCGTAGACATGGGGGAAGAAGAGAGAAAATAACCGTAAAGTAAAATTGCAAGAAAGAAAGTAAATAAATGACTTTTATTGATAATTAAAATATTCTAAGCAAAAGTAAGGTGTATGTTTATGGTGGAGAGCTACTCTATTTATAGCTTTACAATCGACTTAGAAACTAAGCAACTAAAAGGATAAAACAGTAAAGCTGCAACAGTGTAACTTGGGCCCGAAGAAAAAGCAGCAAAAGAGGTTTCTGGGACGGGCACGGCCGTGCCACATGTTGGCACGGGCCGTGCCAAGCTTCTGACTATGTGGGATTATATTTTTGTCCCGTATCTTCGTATTTTCGCACTGTATTTGCTCCAGTCCTCTTTCTTTTGCTCCAAGACACCTTCCACCATAGATTCGTTCCCAAAATAAAATAAAAAGCAATTTAAAGTAAAATATTATAAAAGGAAATAAAATGCAATAAAATTAAATCAAATCTTAAATAAAACTAAACTAAATAATGCATTAAATTAGACTAACTATTGACTCATCAAGAACTCACCATAATCTCAGCTTTAACAAGAATCTAACAGCCCCTAGCAAACCCTAATGCATGCAAGACTTGATCTAGAGAAATCCAAGCTTGAAACCATGCTAAGTTCATCTAGTGCAACACCTTTATTAACATCCTTCTTCACAATAATCATCCATGGTTTGAGCTTGAAAAAATTGGTAGAGGATGGGAGGATGGGGTTCGAAAATGGTAGAGAGAGGGAGGAGAAGTTTCTGATCTCAAGAGTTCTAGAGAGAGGGAAACACATGAAAAATGAATGTTTCTTGCTCCAACATACTTATATACTCCTCGCTTACAATTACTAACAAGCCTTTCCCTTAAACGTGTTTATTCTGTCGGTGATAATTAAATCTGTGCTTGACTGACTTTACCTGATAAAACATTCCCCGTCATACTTGATTTCCATGAATATTTTTCCTCTGACACGTTTGACTGATACCATCCCAATACTGACGAGTGGAATATTACATCACCCCACACAACAAAAAAGTTCATAAAAGTTTTCTGGAAAAACTTGAGTTATGTTTTCCCGTGGGCAAAATTATGACTTCACCCACCCTACCCCACCCCACCCCACCCCACCCCATCTTTCTGCTGGAAGAAAACAGATAGCATTCACAATGATAAGCAATTTCCCTCGACGAACAGGAAAGCTTCCCGGATTTGGATTTAACACGACTCACGGTGATGAACACGAATTCTCCTAGACCTTCAGATCGAAATAGTAACAATTTCACACTAATAAGCAATTTCCTTCGCCGTCATAGAGGTCTACTGGTGCCGCTCAAATTGAGCAATCTTGATTCCATTCAAAGGCAATTTACATTCATATGTAAATCAGACTAAAATCCTCAACAAAGGCTTCAAGAACCTTACGTATTCAAAGCTTCAAAGGCCAATTTGGATTCAAAGCTTCAAAGCCAGTTTAGACTCTAATGTTGTGTTCTTATTTTTCCTTATTAACTAGTAACAAACCCGTGCTGACGCACGGGTACAGTAAACGTTTGTTATTTGTAAAAGATCATTAATTTGTATAAGAGTTTTGTTGTAAATTAATTATTTATTTATCTGAATTATTTATATGTGTTGTCCAATTATTTGTGTATTAGATGTTTGATGCTATTGTATCAAAAGATGTTTGATGCTATAATAAACTAAATCGCATTGATTATATAATTTATACTTCTAGGAATAAGTAGAAAACACTTAATTTCAATTATAATGTAGAAAATAGAATTGATAGTAATGTTAATGCATTGGTAAAATCTTAGGAATACAAAGTCATAAAAAGACTAATATAAAATAACCCACATATATAGTCCTATTTTACATGAAATACATCACAAACATAACAATTATTGACCAAAAATTTAAATATGACAGTGCATCTTGGTCGGAATTCATTAGTTCGGGCGAATTTATTCCACTTAGGTCTAATTTGTGTAGTGAATCTGCGATCATTATTAACAATGATGTTTAAAGTTTGGTTTTCTCCATTGTCTCCACAGAGAATTAGGTTGTCGCATATGTTGTGCTTCAGGAAATTGCAAATTCACATGGTAATTTCTGCATAAGAAAAATCATATATTAGACGAAGTTAATATATTATAAATAATTATCATAGGTATAACAAAAGTCCTAAATGAAAAGTGAAAAACGTAGAAGTCTATAATACTTAACCAGTTTGGTTTGTTCCAGGTGTTTCCCCCCTAACAACTTCTCTTGTGCATCATAGTTAGTTTAGTCAATGACAATTTATCCCGTGCATTTGAGTTACTTCTGAAATTTTACTCAATGCTCGCTTCTCCCATGCATTTTATTTATTTACAATATTTTAGACAACATCCATTTATCCCGTGCATTTTAGTTGATGAGGGTTGAATATATTTGTAGAATTGAACCAAGGTGATATTCTAAATAGTATAAATGTTTTCGTAAGAACAATTTTTTGTAAATAACAACTTCTCCCGTGTATCAAATTGATTTGTTTCATCACAGTTGCATTTTTTTTTAGACAACATCCTTATGGATTTGTTTCATCACAGTTGCATTTTTTTTTCTTAATCTGGAACTGTTTTTCTAATAGAAGCTTTGAAAAAGCATTTGTTAGTGTCTAGATCTGAAAATCATGTGTAATTTTCTTTTTACAATATATGGATCTTTTGTTCTTTTACTTAACATAAAGTAATTGTAAAAACAACGAATACATAGTATTTTAATTTCGATAGGAAAAACATGTGCACCAGATATATAGTATTTTTTGGTACAGTAACTTTTATTGGATCTCTAGTAATAGTTTTTGAAAAAATAAATTGACTATTTGCTAACCCTGTATCTTTTATTTTGTTTTCTATTTAGATGGTTGGAAAGACAAATCATTCAAGTGTTTTGAAGAAAAGCAAAGAAAAAACCAATTTCGTTAACCAAAGACACTAATGTCATGGATATCTCTCCTACTTCATATCTGGAAAAAAAAAATCAGATTTTTTCTTACCACACCTTGTACCAAAAAAATAATGACACATATCAGGTTTTTTTTTATTTTTTATTTTATTATCACCACTTTTTCCTAATTATTATTTATTATGATTATTTTTTTCTTCATCATACATAATTCCTCAAGTGTTCACACATGGTATGTCATAACCACACATCAATGGCATATCAACTTTTTCTTAAATAAAATTACACAATACTATAACTAAACTCTTTTCTTCCTTTCACATATAGATTTATCAACAGGACGTGTTACAAACTTTTAGAAGTGAAAAATACATTTATGACCACATAGAAATAACATAACCTTTTTGGTTGTTTTTCATTATTTATTTACTCATATTTCTTTGATGTTTGTTGGAGAGATAAGAACATTGTCCAACTTTCCTACAAAAAGAAACATTTCCACAGTAAAAAAATGAAGATTAAGAGTACAATGACAACTAATGAGATTAGAAAGAAAGAAAAAAAATGTGTAGTAAGTTTCTACAGCAGCACATTGAAGAATATATATATTTGTGCTGTTGAAGAATAGATATTTGAGCATTTGATTTTTTAACACAAGAAAGTATGTCTACAATGAAAGTAGGAATGTGTCCAAACATGTATTTTATGTAGATTTTATTTTATTTCTTGAACGTTTTTTTTTTTTTACAAATTAGTTATATATATTTTTTAAAACAGCAAGTATATTCCTAAAATCCAACAGAAATGAAAGAAAAAAAAATATAAAAGGATCATTCACTTACCCATGTTTTCTCATCATTTACTTGTGCTTTTCTTATTGTTTTATAGTTTGCTCGAGATTGAAGAGGATCATTCACCATTCTTGTAAAATATATGAAGTAGAGATATTGAAGATAAGAAGTTGAGAAGAGGTAACAGCTAAATAATGAAAAGTGGGAGAAGAAGCGAGTGAACACAATTTTATGTAGGAATAGAGTATCTTATAGAAATATAGGATTTGAAATAAGTGAAGAGAGCGAAAAACAAATTTGAATTTGAATTGACATTGGAAAATGTAATAAGTGTGTGGTATTTGATTTGATGTAGTGTCTGATTTTGTAGATCTTTGTTGCAAAAGGGACTTTTTTCATTTCCTTACAACCGAAATCTCTGGTGTTAGTTGGCATGTGATGGAAATGGTTTTTTAAAGAGTAAATAAACCAAACTAATTGCTTTTTGTACTTAAATGACGTCATAGTAGTTAAGTGACATCATTTAGTTAGAAAAAGTAAATTTTAGACAAAATTTACCCTTAATAGTGAGATGTGGCAGCCAACCATTGATGGGCAAAAATAAATTTTCCACAACATCTTCTCTTCTTATATTAAGAGAGATTAATTAATGTTGTTACCGATGTATATTATGTATGAAGATGATTGGGTGGATCTGTATTTTAGCCTTCCCAAAAAAAAAAAAATACATATTGAAATTTTTGGTAGGGTGAAGTCAAATGATAAATGGTTATAATTGGAATTTTATATAGTTTGTAAGGGTGAAAGAATAAATATAGTGGTACAAGGTAAAACTTCCTGAAATCAATAGAAGAAATGTTACACTATTACTTTTCCCAGCCTCTTAAGTTCTCGCGCGCTCTGTAAAATAACAAAAATGCCTTTCAGATTTCATAATCCGAATTTAATTTCCCAGAAATTTTCAATTATTTAATCTGAAAATCTCTTTTACCAGAATTTCAATACACTTGGCTTTATTTTATATTATTTAGATGCCAAAGTCATAAAATAAATGCAAATAAAAACAAAAATAAAGGAACAAAAATAATACACAAAATCTCATTTTATTAATATAATTGATACATTTACCATGATGTATGTTTCTTGTCTAGGGAGGGGGGATTAGGGCAAAAATAAATCTCCTTCATAAGCAGATGGGGTAAAGCAAAATATGTGAAGGGAGGGAGGGGGATGAGAAAAGGGGAGTAAAGCAAACCTTCTTGGGCAAAGCTAAATTAGTAGTGCAAGGTGGGGAAGTGTGGGGGGTAAGGTATGTTTCTTGTCTAAGGCAAAAGAGACCTTGATGGTCAACCTTGCACCCAAGACAGATCAACCTTGCACCCAGACAGACCGTGCTTCTTTGCAGCGTGTTATCTTCCCCGTTGATCGTTCATATAATCTCTGAATTTCCAAAGTAGTCTCTTTTTATGAAAGGCCAACGGTGGAAACACATTGTGCATATAAGGAAGATGAGGAGAGGAGGAAAGAGTGTGAGATGATGGTATGAGAAATGTGAAGGTTTGGAGGCTATTTATAGGGAAAAAATTTGCCTAGATTGTAACTCCCCATTATGTTGGTCAAAAAACGTGTTCAAAGGAATTTTACCAGCCATTAATGCTGGTGAAAACCTTTGAAAACGTGTTTCTTGTGGCACAGACCACCGACCAAAGAAACTGACTATTTTTGGATTATATAATCCGAAAACCTCCCATGGTTTCCAGATTATCCAAATTTATATGATACTGGGCAAAATTGAAGGAAACTGCGCGCCTTCTGTGGGGTGAGGTACATTTCAGATTATACAATAATCCAAAACATGATTTTTTTTTCATGTGTTCCAAATTACACCGAAATTTTCTGTGGTCCAGAATGCATAGAGACCTTTATAAATAGGTGTCCCTGTGTTCATAACCAGAAATCACAAAAAAAAAAATGGAAAACTCTGTTTTTGATCTTAACACCAAGCTAGCTGCAGTTTACTACAACGTGGGAAACCACTCCATCTGTTCAGGATTCCCACTGATATTAGCCTCTTCAGGTTGAAGAGTCAGCTGAATCAAATCAACCTCAAACTCAACTACAGAGACACACGGAGGGTGAATGATGTTGAGTACCGATGTCCGTCGACCGACTCAGCCGGAAGTGTGTGGTTCACCCGGATGAATCTCATGAACGACGAAGACGTGAGAACCATGTTCTCCATCTTTAGTCAGTTCAGTACTAGAGGGCCGGTCGAGTTGGACTCTTCGTTGGTTAGATCTGTTGAACATATTCAACAAAGTTTGATCTGGCCAAGGAACTACGAGGAGATCAGGGCAGTAATGGACGCACCAGACGAAGACGTTAGTTTAAATGATCCGTGATGACGTGCTTTGTTTTATTTAATTACATGTTTTATGTTTTATTTATTTATGTGTTAGTAATATGTTGTTCAACTAAGATGTTTTATTATGTTTTAAATAATATATATATATTATCTAAATTTTCATTATGTGTTACTTTATGCCAAAATGTTCATTCAAACGTTAAAATCATCTGAATTCAACTCAATTTTATAGGGTGTAAGTGCAATTCGGATTACAAAATCCGAATTCCTTCAGCATAGGATTCTTTTGTATGGATCACATTGCACCGACAATTTCTGTGGTCCACAACGTCCAGATACCTCTATAAATAAGTGTTTCTGGTTTTCATCTTCATTTCAAGCAAAACACACAAACATACCAAAGAAACCATGGACATTTTTGTCATTGTGTTGAGGATCTTTCTCATGTTGTTTTAAATAGATTGCTCTCTATTTAACGACATTAATGCATTTTTGGACGGTTAGCACCACAAACATGTTTTCATTGATTGTAATTATGACCTAGGACTTGGTTTAGGCTATAAATAGGCTTCCATATTCAACAAATTCCTTCATTCTTCACATTACCTCTTTTCTTACATTTTCTTCAATTTTTGTTTAGTTTTTTAGGAGTGTTTGTGGTGTAATGGTCATTGTTGACTATTCATATAACCCTTGTAATTGCTTTGTAGCTTATGCAGGGGTTATATAATGGACAACAGAGACCTTTGACATCAAAGATAACACAAAAAATCACATATTGTAACTGTTTGGATTTCGTTTTCCAGAAATGCTAACAATCTGGTTTGGATTACATAATCTGAACCAGGGTATTTGTGTCTTTTTTGCAGGGCGCGCAAGAACAGAGGAGGGTGGAAAAAGTAATAGTCCAAATGTTAAGGCAATTCATGAAAGCCACACAAACTTGTTTGCGAGAGTTGACCCAAAAGAACCATGTAACCGCCATAAATTTTTTGGAGCAACAGATAAGATAGCTCTCAAATCAGATTCCATTAAACACTCGTGGAGTTTTCGTGGGGAATAAGTGCGACAATTTATAGAAGTAATGGAAGCTACAGAAGATGAAATATAATTAAATATGAAGATGACATGTGGAAGATCATAAGATGATGAATGAAGAGCCCCCGAAGGATTAAACATTAAAAATCTCCAACCTATCAACTCGATTAGCTGGTTTTGTTCAATCTTTAAAGAATGCGTTTTAGAAGACACATGATTGATTGGTGATGGAATCCGAATGAGTGCAAAAATTTGACTCATTTGTGGTGATGATAAGGTGGGGTTCTGTTGCTAGAGCATTGAGCAGGTATGATGATTTTTTGGAGTGACTTTGGTGTGAGTAGCGGACGATAGATGTTTGGATTTTGTTATGGTGGCCATTGACGATGGAGTTGTCAGGTTTTTGCTCAACTTTTGGTTTATATTGGTTGGGGGGGGGGGGGGGGGGGGGTTAGCTTGGTTTTGGTGTTGATTTGTTCTTATAGGTTTGGTTTTTAGTGGTGTTTATGATGTAGGGTGTATGCATTTTCTTTTGGGTGTTACGCCTATAGAAAAACAATTTGTGTATAGTTTATTGTAAACTGATTATGATGTGGTTCTTGCACTCATTTTGTTGCAATAGTTGCAAATTGCAATGCAATTTTTATTTTGATTTACGATCACAACATAATTTTGACCACTTGTTATTTCGGACATAGCTGCAACCACAATGGGTGTGGATAATTCTATTCTATCATTGTGTCAAATATAAATATATCCATAAATTTGTCCATTGTCATCCCTACAAGTCACCTTATATATAAGTCATACTCAAGTTTGGCCGAAATGCAAATATTACATATAACTTTTTATATCTGACTTTGACAAGCAAAAAACATATTATTTTATATTCCAGGACAGGTGTATCAACAACAATACATATCAAATGATATAATATAGGTATAGTGCCTCAAGTATATGTTTATTGCCACCCTATAAGTCATAGCCACCACATTTTCTTTCAAAAATTTCCAGTATGGCTGAAATGAAAGACTATATCCAACTATTCTTGCTTTGGCTACTCTCAACAATTGCAGTTCGAGCCATAATAATAACTAGAAAGAAGAAGAAGAACCATCTTACTCCACCATGCCCTTTATCACTACCTACCATTGGACACCTTCACCTTATTTCGAAATTACCTCACCAAAGTTTTCACAAACTTTCTACACACTATGGACCTATAATGAAACTTTTCCTAGGATCTAAGCTATGTGTAGTAACTTCCAGTCCAGAAATAGCAAAGGAGTTTCTTAAAACCAATGAAACTTACTTCTCCAACCGCTTTAGAAGTGCAGCAGTTGACTACTTATCATATGGCTCAAAGGGTTTCTTGTTTGCTACTTATGGTGACTATTGGAAGTTCATGAAGAAGATGTGCATGTCAGAGCTTCTTGGTGGAAGAACACTTGATCAACTCCGTCCCGTGAGGCTACAAGAGACTATGAGGTTTCTTAGACGTTTGCAGAGGAAAGGGGAAGCCGGGGAGGTTGTTGATGTCGGTGGCGAGCTCTTGACTCTCACCAATAGCATAATAGCAAGGATGGCAATGAGTAAAACATGTTCTGAGAATGAGATTGACGATGTTGAAGATATAAGGAAGATGGTGACAGACACTGCAGAGCTTGCAGGGAAGTTTAATGTGTCAGATTTTATTTGGTTTTTTAAGAATTTGGATTTTCAGGGAATGAACAAAAGGCTTAAAGAGATTATGCACAGGTTTGACACAATGATGGAGAGGGTGATTAGGGAGCATCAAGAGGAAAGGAAGAAAAGGAAGGAAAAGGGTGATGGTACTGCTCATGTTAGGGATCTACTTGATATTTTGTTGGAAACACTTGAGAATGAGAGCACTGAAATAAAATTGACAAGAGAGAATGTCAAGGCTTTCATCTTGGTACGCAAATTTTCGAAAATTCAGTATTTTTATTAGCATATACATACCCAAATTATCTACTTCAAAATTGATGAAGAACCGTATCCAATACATATCTTGCACTAATATATGTCCAATACACCTCGATACGAACCCAAAAAGTATCCGGTGATTAAATTTTAACCATTGTGCAATACATTTCCAATACTTTTGGGATACGCGAGGGATACAACAGTGAGAACCGATGTGCGCGGCATACTAGATTTTTCTATTATTTTGTTTTTAGTTTATTCTTTAAAAAAAAAAAAGGAATCATGGTTTTTCTAATTTCTTTTTTTCCTTTAAAAAAAGAAAAGTAAAAATAAAAAACTACTTTATACTACCAGGAAAAGCAAAATTAGGAAAGGAATTTAGTGACTGAAAAAATAAAATTCTTCGCAAATTCCTTGGTGGCAAAATTTACTGACGAAATTAGAGAGGGATTTCATGTTTTCCCTCACTAAACTTCCCTCAACAGTTTTTGTTTTTTTAGTAGTGTTATAACATATACATTAGATGATGATGTTTTTTTTGAGATATAGTTTAACAATGATGATGTTCTTTTTTTTTTTTTGGGATATACTCTATCTGAAATTAAATATAAGCAAGACTGATATTTGAAAATAAGGTTAAAAATCAATCCAAATACAATAACTTTTAACCTATATTTTTTCGGATATATGTAATTGATTAATTGTCACATTTTTTTTATCAAAATTACTTTCATATATACATACATATATATATATATATATATATATATATATATATATATATATATGTATGTATATATATATATATTACATTTAGATATTAAGATCTAGACTTAATTATTTATTGAAGTATCCCAACCGTATTGTATCTTAAATTTAAAAAATAATCTGTATCTTCGTATCAATGACGTATCGTGTCAAGTATCTAGGTTTTATATCTCCGCATCATTGGATATGTTTCTTGCAAGTGTTTATATATATTACCAATTTAAGACTTCGCGTTTGTTTGACCTTTTTCTTCTCTTATTGAATTTCATTATCAATCAAAGTTAATTTAGTGGAAAGGGGTAGATAACTTCAAAAAATGTTTCTCACTCAATTATTGCATTTTCTTCAATTTGCAAGTGGATATTATCTACTGATTAAATCTTTGTTTTTAACTTGGACGAAATCAACTTCATCCGTGATTGACCAAATATATAATATTACAGTACTGACGACAGCCATGAAAGGGGCAGCTAACCTATTAGGATTACATTAAATTTAACCAGTTAAATGATTTTTATTTCTCATTGGCAAAATTAATTTAAAATTTGATTTGTTTTTTGAACAAATTCTTACAAAAATATGAATGTTAATTGCATGATGAATGCATATCTAACTAAATTTCATAGGTATCGCTGTGTTCTAAATAACCAGGACGAATTAAAAGAGACTCATCTACTATAATTTTAGACCATGGTTTATGCAGGACATATTTATGGCAGGAACAGACACGTCTGCTATAACAATCGAATGGGCTCTGGCTGAGATGATAAACAACCCACATGTGATGGAGAGAGCAAGACAAGAGATTGATGCAGTAACAGAAAACTCGAGATTAATAGAAGAGTCAGATCTTCCGAAACTCCTATACTTGCACGCGATAATCAAAGAAACTCTAAGAATTCATCCTACCGTACCAATTCTAGGTAGGGAGTCCTCGGAAAGTTGCGTCGTTTATGGTTATGAGATTCCAGCAAAGACCCTTTTATTTGTTAATTTATGGTCAATGGGTAGAGACCCAAAACTGTGGGAAAATCCACTTGACTTCATGCCGGAGAGGTTTATGAGTGAAGAGAATAAGTTTGATGTTAGGGGACAAAATTTCCAACTTATGCCATTTGGAACTGGAAGAAGGGTTTGTCCTGGTGCCACATTAGCACTTCAAGTTGTTCCAATAAACCTTGCTGCCATGATTCAATGTTTTGATTGGAAGATTGATGGTGATGGAAAAGTTAACATGGAAGAGAAACCAGCTATGACCCTTCCAAGGGCTCATCCATTGATGTGTGTCCCTATTCCTCGGTTTAATATCATTCCTTCTAATGTATATATTGGTAATTAAGAAATTTCAAAATTTCAAAATCAATTTATATTCAAAAGAATTAAGAGGACGGTCACATCCTCAAAGGAATCAAAGGTTCATGACTTTTAAGAAAAGATGAAATGGTGACTTGTGTTGTGTTTCTTTGGAGTTTGTAGGATCTTTAGGGTACTTCTCTCAATTGACCGTTGGTTGGTTTGTCAACTCGTAATCACTTTTAAGTCACTATTATTATGTGGCATCTTACTGCGTCCACAAACTCTTTATCTTTATAATATTCTATAATATTTTGATTTGATTTGATGCATGTATTGATTCTCTCAATCTCTAATTATAAAAGTTTTGTCTAATATGGACAATATTACACATATTCAAATAACTAAAAATAGTAATTTTTTATTGAAAAACACTAATTATTTATTAATAAGTTATATACTTCACTTAATTTTTCAAAATGTTTTCTAATAAGCAACCTAGTGTTCATAGATCTGAAAGCGAAACTAAAATCCAAAATGATGAGCTCTTGGGTATTTGGGAAAGAATTTACAATCTCAATGGCAAAACGATGACAACTCATGGAAAAAGAAATGAAACTAATTAGAATATCCACTGTGAAAGAGTGTGATATGAGGATCTTGTTTGCAACGCAAAGATGGTTGAAAATCTCTACAACTCTAAATGAGACGAACAACACAACTTTTGAGGAAGACGGTTGGGTCTATACATCAAAAGGAGTGGAGTCTGTGCATGAAGATCAAAGGCTCAAGATAATATCATCCATCATGAGAATTGATATCACCATAGTTGATATCAAAGTTAAGCAGCCCAACTCCGCTATTCGTAAGGGCACTAGAATTCAACTCATATAAAATGGGAAGACTATTGCCTTTATGTCAGATGAAGGTTGTTTTATGCTACCTCAAAGAAGCCTTGATCGCTGGATTTTGGTGATTTAGTTTGTTTAGATATAGTTAGAGTCCAATAAAAGTTTTTCATGTTTCTTGTATATGATTTACATCTTTTGCAGATTTGAAAAAACTAATAATTTTTTTTTTGACAGTAAAAAAACTAATAATAATAAGTGAAGAACTTAAAAAAAAAAAAAAAAAAAAAGGAGTTTAGAAGTGAAGAATACCTGAACATATTTTTACTATAGATTTTTGTGTCTACACATGAACAATAATCAATTTATCAAACACTTTTTTTTTCTATATTTTTGTGTTTACATCTGGACAATAATCAATTTATAAAAAAAAAAAATTAGAAGTGAAGGAGAGCATTGTACACACGTTGGATTTATGGTTTATATTATAGGGACATTTGTGTAATTATAACGTTCATTCCCAGGTTTCTACATTGCGAGCTAAACATATTTTTTCTATTCCTTGGAATTATTTTAAAAGAAGTTCCTACAAATTAAACAACTAACCAAACACTTTTTTTTTATATTTTCCCTGGAATAAAAATTTCCCCTTTATATTCCTGGGCAAGTTGATACCTGGGAATAAATTTTGTAACCCTCAAACAAACGCCCCCTAAAAAAATAAAAGGCAAAAACAAAATAAATAAAAAAACTAAAAATAAAATAAGTGATAAAAATAAAAATAAATAAAAAAGACTAAAAATAAAATAAAAAGTGGGCCCGAAAACAAATCAAAATGAGTTATTTTAAAATAGCTTTCTGCCGAAATTTTTCTTGAAAAGTCAAGGAATATTCCGGGTCAAAAGAGCGTGTGAAAGTAGGATCTTAGGTCAAAAATTGGGGTATGACATGATTTTATTTATGTTTCAGTTTATGTTTTGAGGAACCTTGAGTCCATTTGAGGATGTATTTATTTTGAGATATGATGTATGACTTTATGTTGGTGAGACTTATTTTTCGTTGGGACTTGATATTATACGATGGAGTTTTGATTTGTTTGGAATGATGATGAGTAACACCTTGAAATATTTTTATTAATCACTGCATTATTATTTAAAATAGTATGTTAAAAAACACAAAATTTTGCACATCCGGGGCAGCCCTAGGCGTGGCTCACGCCTGAGGCAGTTTTTCTACTGTCGTGGGCATGAATAGCGCCGCTGTGGGCATGGCTAGAGCCCGACTGCGGGTATTTTTTTTTCCTGTTTCCTGTTTTCCAAGATGGATCGGTGCAAAAAGCCTAGTTTTCTTCTCATAAACCCTACCTAATCATTTATTATAAATAGAGACCCTTGCTCTCATTATTTTTCATTCAGAAAAAAAAAACTTGACGGTTGAAGGCAAGGGTCAAACATCAGAGCTTCAAGGTAAGATTCTTCCTTATCTTATTCTCTTTAAGGTATGTGTCTCTTTTGTTTTATTATGATTTATGTTGCCATGAGCAACTAAACCTCTTGATCAGGGTTCCATGATGAACCCCTTCTTATTGGTTGTATATTATTAATAAAGTGTTTTATTTAGTTTATGTCTTACAATGATCCAATTTAAATTAGATTATGCCCATTCTTTAATGCTTTTTTCAATTGGTTAACTATGTGAATAATCTTGAAGAATGATCCATAGGATTAAAGTAGGCACTGACAACCCGAAATTCTTCAGTTCCATTGGCTTTTCTAATGATCACCTTTTTTATACATATCAAGAAGTAAAAGTTTGAATTCCGGTCGTTTAATTACTCCCTTCTTTGTACAACGTAGTACTCAATTTAGGTTGGTCCTGCAATAGTTGTTGTGAGAAGCTTCGTGTGAGGATTATCAGCTTGTTTCATTAAATCATAAGTAGCATACATAAATATTTAATACCTTTAGGTTTTTATCCAACAATGACGAAGGGGAGATTCAAAGGATTCCTTAATCACCGCTAATCATCTGCATAAAAAACCCTAATTCTACACTTAGTAGGGCAATTTAACCCTACAACCCTATTCAAATTCAATTCACTTTTACCATTTAAAATAAGTTTTATTAATCACTAAGTTGAACAACAATCCTTGTTGAGAACAATAAACTTACTACTTTATATCTTGTTACGATTTGATGGACTTGCCAATTTTGTCCATCACTTTCTCTTCAGAAAGAAAAGATCTAAGGATTTAGCCTTAACTGTTCTTAAGGAAGATTTATATGCTCAGAAGGAGAAACAAGAGGTTTTGGAAGCAAAGATAGAAGAGCTTGCTCAGACTCAATCTGCCTTGAGTCAGACTCAAGAAGTGTTTGTGGTAAATCAAGCAGAATTGAAGACTCAGTAGGATGAAACAAGCTCTGACATCCAGACTTTGATACAACTTTTGTCCAAACAACCTTAGGATACCCTCTTTATGTTCATAATTTTTAGCACATTAAACTTGTTGATTATGTATATTTTGTTATTTTATACAAGTTCTTTTTATTCATATCTACGTGTGCTATGTTATATTATATTTTTGTTGATGAGAAAAGAGGGAGTAGGACATAAAGTATTTAAGCCTAAGGCTGACCGTATAAGAGAGCCTAGAACATTCTAACTCTAGGATCTTCAGTAGTCATGATCGATTATGAATGAATGATTCTTAAATTGTTATTAAATTGTTAAACTCTGGAAATTAAACCATGAAGTCTTAATCTAACGAGACTCAACACTTAAGAGTTTTTAATTAAAACCATAATCTAAATGATAGACTCATTTATTCTAATATGCTCTGATGCACTTTATATTGATTAAATGAACATTCAATTAACCTGGATAAGACTTTGGGGGAGCTTACAAACTTCACCTTATGGACTACCAGACCTAGGTGGAGCTTACAAACTTCAGACTCTGAAGTCAACTCGTTAATTAAATCAATAGCAATTGTCTTAAATACTTGTCTTTGTCATCATCAAAAAGGAGGAGATTATTGGAACAAAATTGGTTTGTACAATTCCTCTAAAGTTTTAATGAAAACAAAATCGGTTTGTGCGAGAAAAGCATCATTGGTATCCATTCTAAGGCTCGAGACCAAGGATGTTTTGCTCGTACAAAGCAATGGAGACCTTCTTTGTATGTTGACCTTGGCTGTACTCTGACTTTTGATCATCAATGGCAATGGAATACATAATCTTGATGGAAACAGTAGAACTTTTTGTCGTGAGTGCGCCTTCTGGTGTTCATCGAGCAAGAGTTTATGTGGTTGTTGGAGACCATTCCTTAAGATATGGATTTCTATAATGTCATTAAATCACTGGCTAGGGCATATACAAAACAATCATCTGAATCCCTTATGTGCATCACATAATGTTTCATCAGAACCTTGGGTAAAGACAACAATTGTTGTCTTGGCGTCGTGAATTTTACTCAGTAGGAAGAATATTTTGATAACTTGTCTTCCAAAGTGTTCCATTTCTTCAGAGTTGTAATTGGTTGAGCCACATACAAGTATTTGGTTTGTCCAATGAGAGAATTAGGAAATAACCTCAAGTACAAGTTTTCTTTTTGCTATTCGACGCTACTGGACATTCCAATGAATCAATTCCAGAGAAAGAGATGGATAATTCCTATCTTAATCTCCATCGACCTTTGGTTGTTTCTGCGTTTGACGTATCATACCAATCTTCGGTGTTGTTAATACTTCATTGTTATTGACCATATTGGTTATTGTTGGTTGTTGAAGGGTTTGTTTCTTCCTTCTCTTTGCATGGCGTCTGTTTTTCCTTTCAGTCTTTTCAATCTTAGTACAAAAAATCACTTGACATTCAAGTGTTTTTCCTAGCACAAAAAGAAAATAACAAACTATACCTGTAATCAGGAACTTAAAATATGTCTTGTTCGGTAGGTAAGCTAGCTGGCTACCAATCAAACTTAATTATAAACAAAATATTTCAAAATAAATTTAATGCAATCCCCAACAATAATGCCATTTGGTAAATAGGATTTTACCTATCCACGTACAATAGTGAGTATTTTGCATGTTTTATAAAAAACAAATTGTATCAAACCACGAAGACCACACTTGGTTTTAATATTGCTCAAATCCACATAAGTTCAAAATCATGTTTGTAAAAGTAGTTTTGATATTTTGATCACAATTAAAATATATCAAGATAGAGAAATTTGTGCTAGGTTAACATTCAAAAATATTTTCATGTAATGTTTCCTAGTAATCGTTCGTTTACTTTTTATGATTCAGATGTAACTCCACCTATCCATCAACATACATCTCCATTCCTACAAAACGACACGAGATTGATTGAATCAGCTGACTTCAGATGCTCGGTGGCAAAATAACTAGTTGTTTCAAAGGCATACATGAATATATACCTGACCGGTATTCCTAAAGTAATAGTATCTATACAAGATTCAAACCATGTCCCTTAGACAATAATGAAGGTGAGAAAAAACACAAGAAGGGGGGTTGAATTGTGTTTTGAAAAATTCTTCGTTTCTCCTAAAAACTGAACACACTGATCAGAAGCTAGGTGAGACAGCTTCTGAAGTGATAATCAGAATCTAAATGCAGCGGAATAAAACAGAGAGAGAGAATAAGAACGACACAAAGCAATTATACTGGTTCCTTCCACAATCCGGAAGTAGTCCAGTCCCCCTTGCACTTCCAAGGAGATTTCACTATGAGTAATATCTGATTACAAATGCTCAAGCACACAAGCAAGAGACTTCCAATGCTCAAGCACACAAGCAAGAGACTTCCTTTGCTCAAGAACACAATCAAGAGACTTCCTGCTCAAGCACAACTGCAAGAGACTTCCTAACTAAACAAAATTACACAGAAAATTGTTTAAGATTGAACACTTGATATACAATCAGAGGTGCTCACAATACAAATCAGATACAGACTCAATGGACTTAAGAATTTCTAAGATATGACTTTGAGACACAGAAATTCTAAGTGAATGCAGAACAATTTCAGCAGAGGTTTGGTACTTGTGAAAATCTTGTGAGTCTTTCGTTCAGCGTTCTTGCATTGCCAAATCTCTAGGTCTTCACTCCTTTATATAGAGGTGTGAAAGAGACGTTGTGAAATTGCCAGCACACCAAAGAGTCGTTAGTTGAAGCTTGATCTTTCACCAATGATCTTTTGCCTGATTTGGTTGTTGTCCTATGAAGAACCAATTTGAAATCCATTCCTTATCCAAAGGAACATATATGCAGGCGAGACCGTATTCTGGAGCTGTTTTCTTGTCTTGAAGCGTGGACACAAAACAGAGTAGTGGAGAACGTGGCTGTACAATTCGTACAATAGTACAATGTCAACGCTTTCGTCCAAAATGCAAGCACAAGCCTTCAAACACCTTTGAAATGACCGTTGCAAAATTCCACTAATCCTTTGTTTGTGTTTTCGAATCCAATGGACAGCTTTTGCATTGATAATTCTTCAATTCTTGAATCTTTTGCAAATCCAGTTGAGATTCAGCTTCTGGTGAAATAGCTTCTGATGAGGCAGCTTCTGAGGATGCAGCTTCTGATGATATGACTTCTGCAGCTTCTGATGATGTGGCTTCTGGACCTCTTGTCTTCAGAAGCATTATTCTTCAGGAGCAGCTTTACTTCAGGAGCGGTATTTCTTCAGGAGCAGCTTGACTTCAGGAGCGCTTTGCCTTCAGAATCATCTAAGCTTCATTTTCTTTTGCTCTTTATTTGCTCATTCAGAACCAATGATGATGTAACTTTATAATTATGGTCCTGTACACTTGAACAAATATTAGCTAGTCCAATTTACAATTTTTAATACCTTGTTATCATCAAAACTCTTTAAGGTTCATTGTTAAACACATTTTGTTCCAACAATCTCCCCCTTTTTGATGATGACAAACAAAAGTATTTAAAATTGATCAATTGTTGTTAATCTAATTAACAAGTTGACTTTGGGGTTCTGAGGTTTGTAAGCTCAGAATCTGAGGTTTGTAAGCTCAAACTCCCCCTGAGTCTGATAGTCTTTAAGGTGAGGTTTGTAAGCTCCCCCTAAGTTCTATCCAGGTTAATTAAATTCATTTTTCGCACAATAAAAAATATCAGAGCTTAAAAACAAAATTGAATCATTGAAAGAATTAACGTATAGATAAGAAGAATGGTTCAATTAATTTTACTTGAATTTTGATACTTCTTCGTTCGTTCATAGCTTATACCAATAAGGTAAAAAATGATAGAAGTTTTTCAAAAAATTTCAAATGCCATTAATGGGGCTCAGAGCCTTTAAATACTTGTCACATATACTCCCCCTTTTGTCATTATCAAAAAAAATAAAAAAATAAGCATAAAAGACAAAAAGATTTGAGAAAAATTCAAACAAAAGAGAGTATACAAGAAATTAATCAGATCAAAGATATATAAACATGAATATCTAAAACATCAGAAGCAGCTAAACAGTCAGAATCAGTAAGCATTCAGAAGCAAAGAGAATTAAAACAGAATGGTTTCAGAAGCAAGGACTAGGAATTTAAAACAAACAACAAACAAAAAGAAAAACACAAGGGTGTGCAACTAAGTGTTGGTTTGATGTTGTTTCTTCATCTCCTCCATTTCTTCAATCTTCTTCTGCAACAGTTCTTCAAGCTGTTGTTGCCTCTGGAGAAGAGCCTGTTCCCTTTCCTTAGCTTCTTGCTGCTGTTGTGCCATCTGTTTCTTCAGAAGCTTACACAACCTGGCTTCTCTGGTCAAGTAGTCCGTTTCTGAGAAGAAAGGCTGGTTTGCCAGGAGCAGTGTAGAACTTCTTACTCTGAGACTCTGATTCAGATGCTCCATTAATTTCCTGACAGAAGCTTCCTTGCTTCTGATGCACTTAGCCCTTATGCTTTCAATTAGCTCAGTTGCCCGGTTCTGAAGAGATGCCCAGGAGTCTTCATATGCACTTGTGAGATCAATTGTCCTTCGTTGATCCACAAGATTATGCAACTGACTCAGGATTGTGAGAAGCTCAGAATTAATATATCCAGATTCCAGGATGTTTGAGGGTGGTTGTTCAAGGATTTCAAGATCAGAATCACTGATTTCCAAATCTTGAACAGGGTTAGGAACTGGGATGGTAAAGTGTGTTTGTGTGTTTGAAGATGAAGGCTGGTCAGAGGCAATGTGTGTGGTAGAGGTTGAGGCTTGAACATTGACTAGAGAGATGTCAACATCCATGGGAGTTGGTTCTGGGGAGTGTTCAGGTAAAGGTTGAAAGTCAGTTTCTGTTGATGGTTGTTGTGGTGATGTTGATGTTTGAGTGTTGAGTTGGGGGTCAATGGTAGCTGTTGGTGATTGTGGGGGTGTTGTGGGCTTATGTGGTTCAGGTGTTTGTTGATGGGGGTTTTCTGAAACAACATTTTCAGAAGCAGCTGCTTCTGGAGTTGCTTCAGAGGCCTTTTCTGAAGTAGACTCAACATTTTCTGGAGGAATCATGTTGAGAGGTTGAATGTTAAGGGGTTGAGGGTTAAGGCGAAAGATAGTCTCAATGACTTTTTCTCTCTGCACAGCCATTTCAGCCAACTTCTCATTAATTATGTGACCAACTGGCTCATAAGTAGTTGACTGAGAGGGCTTTTCGTTGGTTTTGGTTGATGTTGACTTGCTTTTTACTGGTTTTTGAAAGAGTTGGGCTAAGGGTATATCATCATCAGAATCATCAGAATCTGATAATGGTGTGGATGCGGAATCTGATGATATATTAATTACCTTCTCTGGTTCAGGATCAGAATCCTCTTTAACAGACTCACTGGTCATCAGCAACAGTTGCTTGGCTTCTGAAACTACAGACTCTTGTAGCTCAGCAGCAATCTCCATAGCTTTTCCAATAGCTTCTGACACAATAGTAGCAGCTTCAGTCTTCTTAGAAACATGAGGGAAGTTCTTGGTCCTCCTTACTGCTTGCTTCCTTTTCTTCTTTGGTATTGCAGGTTGATCAAGAGTAATGCCAACATCCATGATCATCCTGGAATCCATGTCTTCAATGGCTTCTTCAATAGAAGGTACTGATGAACTACCAATCTTGAGCTTATCAGTAGCAACTTTTGCCTTTTTAGCAGATTGTTCAACCTCTAGATATTGCTCTGCAGTCATCTTCCTTTTTGACTTTCTGCCTCTGGCTCGTGGCAGAGCACCACCATACATTTCCTCTGGAATATCTTCCAATCTGATTCTCTCATTGGTTGCCTCAAAATGTTCCTTTATATAGTACATCTGCACTTCAATGGGATCCTTCTTGCAGATGGGTGGAAAGTCCTTCATAAGATCAGACTTAACAAGTGATTCACTCAAATCTGTATGAAGCTTGGTGACAGCAGGGATCAACTTCATATTCTTGAGGGTTTGTGCATTAATGAACTTTCCAGTTTTAGTATCAAGCAACTCATCTGTGAAGGCTTCAGCACTGCTTAGCTTGTCCAAGACTCCTCCTTGATAGAATATTTCTGACAGGAGTCTTCCATAAGGTACCCAGGTTCTATTCTGCAGCTGACTCTGTTTCAGACACTCTATCAAGTATTTGAACATATATTTTGGCACGTTCACTTTCTCCTTCTTAATGAAGTGTTGAAGAAAGACTTTTTGTGCCAAATTGGGTTTCTCACTACCATCACATGGAAGTAAGTCCTCATTCTGAATCTTCAGAAGCAGCTTCTTATCCATGCTTAGATCAGCATACTTTCCTGCTTGCGTTGAGTTGTACAGTGCCAAGTTTACTTTTTCCTTCCAGAGGCGTTCTTCAGCTGTATTTGAGAGATCAATTCCAGAGTATTTTCCAGAGGCTTCTCTACAGAGTACAGCTTCTATCTGCCATTCCGCAATTCTCACTGGAATACCACAAATACTTGACCTGATTTCAATACCTGTAAATGGCTCAAGTCCCATTTCTTCTCTGGTCTTCCCTTCCAGTTCGGGATAAATCAACACCATTTGACTTTCTTCAGTTATAGACGCAGCTTTGTCATAAACCTTAGCCCTTACCCAGAAGTGTCTTACCAATGCTTCGTATGTTGGTCCATTCAACATCTTGAAGTAATGCATAAGTTCCTGCTCTTCATAGTAGCTTCTGATCCAACACTCATGGAAGGCGAGTGATTCAAAATCCACCGGATTTTCTATTTGAACCTGTAGTTCCCATTCTTCCAATTTCATGCTTCTTCCTTTGTAGTCAAATTCAGGGACCATCCGTGAAGTAGATTCTGAAACATTTGAGCTTGATGATGCCATTTGATGATTGACGAAGATTTGAAGAAGATGAAGATTTTAGGGTTCTAAGGTTTGAGAGAATGCGCTTACTTCGCAAGAGGTTTGAGAGCAAATGTGTTTGTTGTGAGTGAGTAGTGTGTGAATTGTCAAAGTGTTAAAAGTAAAACGATTGCAATTCAAAAGAGACAAACAAACATAACATTAATGACAAAATTGGGGGTGCATGAAAAGTACTTTCAAAGCTATTAAATCATCATTGCCCTTTTAGTTATACACCAACACATACAGGCCACGTAAGAAGTTCACAGAGTAACTACCAAATTAGTGTGCCAGAAGTTACTTTAAAAAGTAACTCCCAACGTTTCCACTAATTCAACTATTCAGAAGCAATAAATCCAGCTTCTGGACTTCAGATGCTGACGTCATCAGAAGCGAGTTTTCCTCAGAACCTCAATAAAGAGCTTTTGATGGACTACTGCTTCTGAACTAACTTCAGAACCTAAAATCCTATTCAGGAGCAAGCAAACATCTAATCAGACACGTAATGCATGTTCAAATTTTTCTTTATGAAATCAAATCTTTCAACAGTTAAAGGCTTAGTAAATATATCAGCCCATTGATTTTCAGTATCAATGAATTGTATATCTAAAATTCCTTTTTGAACATAATCTCTGATAAAATGGTGTTTGATTTCAATGTGCTTAGCTCTTGAATGCAAAATTGGATTTTTAGACAAACAAATAGCAGCAGTATTATCACAATAAATGGGAATACTGTTAGCAGTTATCTGATAATCTTCCAACTGATGTTTCATCCAAAGTAGTTGTGTACAACAACTTGCAGCTGAAATGTATTCTGCTTCTGCTGTAGACATAGCAATAGTTGTTTGTCTTTTGCTAGCCCAGGATATAAGATTATCACCCAGAAATTGACAATTGCCACTGGTTGACTTTCTTTCAATCCTATCACCAGCATAATCAGCATCACAGAATCCAATTAGCTTATAATCTAAGGATTTCCTATAAAGGAGTCCAAGATTAGTTGTTCCTTTCAAATACCTGAAGATTCTCTTGACAGCAGTCATATGAGATTCTCTAGGATCTGATTGGAATCTTGCACACAAGCATACACTGAATAAAATATCTGGCCTAGATGCAGTGAGGTATAACAAAGAACCAATCATACCTCTATACAGCTTCTGATCTACTTTAGCTCCTTCATCTTCTTTGCTTAAGGTGCACGTAGGGTGCATTGGAGTGTTCATCACTTTACAATCTTCAAGTTTGAACTTCTTCAGAAGCTCCTTTGTGTACTTTGATTGATGAACATAGACTCCATCTTTGCATTGATTGATTTGAATGCCCAGGAAGAACTTCAGCTCTCCCATCATGCTCATTTCAAATTCATCCTGCATTAACTCAGAAAATTCCTTGCAAAGAGATGCATTAGTAGAACCAAATATTATATCATCAACATATATTTGCACAACAAGAATATCTTTCTCAAGGGTCCTTCTGAAGAGTGTAGTATCAACCTGTCCTCTTTTAAAATCATTTTTGATTAAGAAATTACTTAGTCTATCATACCAAGCTCTGGGAGCTTGTTTCAAGCCATATAGTGATTTCTTCAGTTTAAAAACATGGTCAGGATATTTAATATCCTCAAATCCAGAAGGTTGCTTGACATACACTTCTTCTTCTATGACACCATTTAGAAATGCACTCTTGACATCCATTTGATATAATATTATGCCATGATTAACTGCATAGGAAAGAAGTAACCTGATTGCTTCCAATCTTGCAACTGGAGCAAACGTTTCAGTGTAATCAATGCCTTCTTGTTGACTATACCCTTGTGCAACAAGCCTGGCTTTGTTTCTTGTTACTTCACCTTGCTCATTCAGCTTGTTTCTGAATACCCATTTTGTTCCAATAATGTTCTTGTGCTGAGGTTTGGGTACCAGATCCCACACATCATTTCTTTGAAATTGATTCAACTCTTCTTGCATAGCTAGGATCCATCCATCATCTGAAAGTGCTTCATCAACTGTTGTAGGTTCACTCATTGAGATTAGTCCAATCATTGACTCCTCTTGTCTGAAATGTGATCTTGTTCTTCTTGGACTATCTTTGTTTCCAATGATTAGCTCCTCAGGATGTGAAGACTTGTGTTTGAATGTGTTTCTGGGAGGATCTGCTTGATGTGAGCCATCTTGTGCTTCATCAGAAGCAGCTTCATCTTGTGCTTCTGATGTGGGTTCAGCTTCTGGACTATCTTCAGATTCAGCTATCTGATCAGGTTCTGGAGTAGCTTCAGGAACCTGTATCTCTGCAGAACTTTCACCTTGCTTTGAAGTTTTATCTTCAAGCTCCTTGTCATCAAATTTAACGTGCATAGATTCTTCAACACAAAGTGTTTCTGAATTATACACTCTGTATGCCTTTGACCTTTCAGAGTAACCTAAAAAGATTCCTCTTTGGCCTTGGCATCAAATTTCTTTAGGTAGAGCTTGTTGTTCAGAATGTAACATGTACATCCAAATTGATGAAAGTAAGAGATATTGGGTTTTCTTCCTTTAAAGAGTTCATATGCTGTTTTCTCCAAAATAGGTCTAATATAGATCCTGTTTTGAACATAGCATGCTGTATTCACTGCTTCTGCCCAAAAATGTTTTGGTAAATTGTTTTCATGAATCATGGTTCTGGCCATTTCTTGTAAAGTTCTATTCTTTCTCTCTACAACCCCATTTTGTTGTGGTGTTCTAGGAGAAGAGAACTCATGGAAAATTCCATGTTTTTCACAAAAAGCTTCAAATGGCTCATTTTCAAATTCTCCACCATGATCACTTCTGACTTTCAAAATTTTTGATTCTTTTTCAGATTGAATTTGAGTGCAGAAGCTACTGAATACATCACACGCAACATCTTTACTCTTTATGAATTTCACCCAAGTCCATCTGCTGTAATCATCAACAATGACTAATCCATATCTACTTCCATATAGGGATGCAGTACTCACTGGTCCAAATAAATCAATATGGAGTAATTCTAAAGGTCTTGAGGTTGAAACAATGTCTTTGGTTTTAAAAGATGATTTCACAATTTTCCCTCTCTGACATGCACCACAGAGTGCATCTGAATGATAGTCAATGTCTGGTAGCCCTTTCACAAGTTGTAACTTACTAAGCTTAGAGATTAACCTCCAGTTAGCATGTCCCAACCTTCTGTGCCACATCCATTTCTTATCATTCACTGATAGTAGGCAAACCACCTTCTGATCAGCCAGTTCAGAAAAATTGATTTTATAGACATTGTCAACTCTCTTTCCCTTGAACACAATGGATTTGTCTTTCTTGTTGATTACTGTACAGTTGGGTTTTTCAAAAAGCACATCATAACCATTATCACAAAATTGACTAATGCTCAAAAGGTTATGTTCAAGACCATCTACCAACCATACATTATTAATTGAGGTAGAGGAATTACCAATAGTTCCTGTACCTATGATCTTGCCTGACTGGTTGCCTCCAAATTTCACATTTCCTCCCTCTTTCATTGTTAGGCTGAGGAACATGGACTTGTCTCCTGTCATGTGTCTTGAGCAACCGCTGTCTAGGTACCATGATCTTTGCTTTGGCACTGCTCTTAGACATACCTGCATCATTGACATTTTTAGATTTAGGTACCCATTGTTCTATGGGTCCTGGAAGGTTAGTACTTAAGGCTTTACTCTTCACTTCTTGTACCTTGTGCTGTGAGTTGGGTTGCTTCTGATTAACCATCACCTTAGGTTTTGGTACTTCAGAAGCAGTAACTATCTTCTTCTGAAACTTAGACTTCAGAACCCCAGATTTTGGTTTCACCAGACTCTGAGGAATAGGTTCTGATCTTTTCAGGATCCTGACCTTTGAAGTCTTGGAATCAGATTTGATCATAGCCTTTGACTTAGAGTTCTTTGGCGTTGAAGTAATCTTAGCCTTAGGACTAGAAGCTTCAGGTTCTGATTGAACAACAGTTTCCAACTCAGCCCCTTCTGGTACAAAGAATGTTTTCAGACCTTCCTTGATGCATTCACAACAAGATTTTAGATTGGTTTTCTCAAGTTTCACTTCTGGAAAACCAATTCCTCTGCTGTTGTTCTTGTAAATGCTATAAATCATAGAAGCCACTCTGCTTCTGTCAATGCCAGATATAATAAAATCTTCAAGAGCAATTTCATGGTTACTTAAAGGTTTTTCATTACACTTTTCTTGTAGCTTCTGACATAAGAACCTGAGCTGATCTTCATATGTTTTACACATGAAGTCAAAGCCCCTCAGTCCTTGTTTAGAAGCTTTCAGATCCAATAGAGTTGATTTTTGCTGTTGTACCAAATCAGCATATTTTTCTTTTAAATCCTTCAACTCATTGGTTCTTACTTCAAAATGTGTAAGTAGTTCTTTAAGTGACTCAACAAGTTCATCTCTGGGAATTTTGGAATATACCTCATTTTCATCTTCTGAGTCTGAATCTGATCCAGCTTCTGAAGTTGCTGTTGCTACCAACCCAACAACTACCTTTGCATCTTCATCAGCTTCCTCTTTATCAGATCCAGATTCACTACCCAAATCATCCCAGGTTGCCATTAAACTCTGCTTAATCTGCTTCTTGAGTTTGCTTGGTTTGAATGTAGACCTCTTTGACTTGTCCTTTGACTTTTCTCTTTGAAGATCAGGGCATTCAGCAATGAAGTGTCCAGGCTTCTTACAGTTGAAGCATCCCTTCTGATCTTCTTTCTTTGAGCTTCTGGAGTTACCCCTTCTGGAGAGAAACTTTCTGTTCTTCTTGGCCAGATATTGAAGTCTGTTTGAGAGCATGGCCATTTCAGCAGCATCTGGTTCAGAATCTGAACTTGACTGTTCTTCCTCTTCAGATTCAACCACTCTGAGAGCTTTTGATGACTTGCCTTTGGATGGAAGAGCTATTGATTTACTCTTCTTAGTAGACTCATGTTCATTAAGACTTAACTCATGAACTTTGAGAGAACTAACAAGATCTTCGACACTTAAAGTGTTTAAATCTTTAGCTTCCTCAATGGCAGTCACTTTTGGTCTCCATCTGGCAGGTAAGCTTCTGAGTATCTTGCTTACATGATCAGAAGCAACATAGCTCTTCTTTAGAATCTGTAGCCCAGAAACTAAGGTTTGAAACCTTGAGTACATCTCCTCAATAGTTTCATCATCCTTCATCTTGAATAACTCATACTGATGTACAAGCAGGAGAGCCTTTGCTTCTTTGACCTTCTTGCTCCCTTCATAATTTGAACAGAGAGAAGCAAACATAGCTTTAGCAGTGGATTTGTCACTCATCTTCATATACTCTGCTTTGGGTATGGCAGTGACAAGGGCTCCTCTGATAATATGATGCTTCTTGTAAAGTTTCCTCAGTTCTGGAGTATGTTTCTTTCTATCCACAGCAGCTCCTTCTTCATCAAGGACTAAATCACCAACACCATCTTCCAGAATATCCCATAATTCTTCATCCAGGCTCATGATGTAACTGTAAAAGTTGGTCTTCCACCAAGAGAACTCTTCAGCATCTCCAATGAACTTTGGAACTTTTCCAACACTGGTTTTCTTACTATCACTATAATCATGTGAGACATGTTTATAGCTAGTATCACTAGGACCAGTAGGAGGAGGAGTAGACATGTTTTTCTCAGATCTTTGACTGTTGCACGGTTAAGTGATACACAACAGACCAAGGCTCTAGATACCAATTGAAGGTGAGAAAAAACACAAGAAGGGGGGTTGAATTGTGTTTTGAAAAATTCTTCGTTTCTCCTAAAAACTGAACACACTGATCAGAAGCTAGGTGAGACAGCTTCTGAAGTGATAATCAGAATCTAAATGCAGCGGAATAAAACAGAGAGAGAGAAGAAGAACGACACAAAGCAATTATACTGGTTCCTTCCACAATCCGGAAGTAGTCCAGTCCCCCTTGCACTTCCAAGGAGATTTCACTATGAGTAATATCTGATTACAAATGCTCAAGCACACAAGCAAGAGACTTCCAATGCTCAAGCACACAAGCAAGAGACTTCCTTTGCTCAAGAACACAATCAAGAGACTTCCTGCTCAAGCACAACTGCAAGAGACTTCCTAACTAAACAAAATTACACAGAAAATTGTTTAAGATTGAACACTTGATATACAATCAGAGGTGCTCACAATACAAATCAGATACAGACTCAATGGACTTAAGAATTTCTAAGATATGACTTTGAGACACAGAAATTCTAAGTGAATGCAGAACAATTTCAGCAGAGGTTTGGTACTTGTGAAAATCTTGTGAGTCTTTCGTTCAGCGTTCTTGCATTGCCAAATCTCTAGGTCTTCACTCCTTTATATAGAGGTGTGAAAGAGACGTTGTGAAATTGCCAGCACACCAAAGAGTCGTTAGTTGAAGCTTGATCTTTCACCAATGATCTTTTGCCTGATTTGGTTGTTGTCCTATGAAGAACCAATTTGAAATCCATTCCTTATCCAAAGGAACATATATGCAGGCGAGACCGTATTCTGGAGCTGTTTTCGTGTCTTGAAGCGTGGACACAAAACAGAGTAGTGGAGAACGTGGCTGTACAATTCGTACAATAGTACAATGTCAACGCTTTCGTCCAAAATGCAAGCACAAGCCTTCAAACACCTTTGAAATGACCGTTGCAAAATTCCACTAATCCTTTGTTTGTGTTTTCGAATCCAATGGACAGCTTTTGCATTGATAATTCTTCAATTCTTGAATCTTTTGCAAATCCAGTTGAGATTCAGCTTCTGGTGAAATAGCTTCTGATGAGGCAGCTTCTGAGGATGCAGCTTCTGATGATATGACTTCTGCAGCTTCTGATGACGCAGCTTCTGATGATGTGGCTTCTGGACCTCTTGTCTTCAGAAGCATTATTCTTCAGGAGCAGCTTTACTTCAGGAGCGGTATTTCTTCAGGAGCAGCTTGACTTCAGGAGCGCTTTGCCTTCAGAATCATCTAAGCTTCATTTTCTTTTGCTCTTTATTTGCTCATTCAGAACCAATGATGATGTAACTTTATAATTATGGTCCTGTACACTTGAACAAATATTAGCTAGTCCAATTTACAATTTTTAATACCTTGTTATCATCAAAACTCTTTAAGGTTCATTGTTAAACACATTTTGTTCCAACAAATAAGCTAATTCCTTGCTGCATATATTAAATCAAAAATTTATCTGTGGATTGCACGTCGGAAAAAGTATTAACGACAAATATAAACCAATGATTATATTGAATGCATAAGTCATATAAAAAGCAGACATATTAAGAATAATAAATAGAATCCTAGTTGTTCACATCTAATCCCACACAAAGGAGAGTTAAGTTATCCATGACGAGCACAACTAACAAGAGAAGGTTGACATGTGTTTAAAAAGCATCAGCAAGCTTAAAATCAAGTTCCATAGTCTTATGGTTGCTCACGACTTTCTCTCTCTATTCTCTCTTTGTTCCCATAAATTATGAGTGATAAAAATGAGAAAATCTATTTACAACTATATATAATGTTTCTGCAAGTTAAGGTTCACTAGGTGTATTGATGCTCGCCTGGCGAATCGAGCTTTCTTCAATAGAGGAAAAAGCCATATGTCTTCTAATATTTCTTGAAACTGTCTCAGCTTGCATAGCAGGTTTCTCTCCTGGCGAGCTGACTTTAGAAAGTACTCCGGGAACTCACTGTTTTGACTCGCTTTCACATTGCTACAGCTCGCTTGGCGAATCAGGTTTTGCCCAAATGCCTTTGAGATGCGGTGAGTTGGCTTCCAATGCGTGTACTTACATCGTTTTTTTTCTTCTCATGAATCGTGTCCAACACTTACAAAAAGG
This sequence comes from Medicago sativa, assembly GCF_051527215.1. NCBI lineage: Eukaryota > Viridiplantae > Streptophyta > Magnoliopsida > Fabales > Fabaceae > Medicago > Medicago sativa. The sequence goes on from NC_140749.1 coordinate 50,932,381, forward strand.
TGTGGGAAATAGACATAATAGTTTTCTGGCATGGTTTTGCAGTAGAGGTGTCAATAGAGCCCCAAATTTCAAAGCCCACTTAAAAAAGCCCCCACCAAACCCACTAAATTAAAGCCCCCTAATTAAAAAGAATTATTTGGGGTCAAGCCCACTATAAAATCTATTTATTTGTGGGCCTAATAAAGCCCCATATTATAATTTTTTTTCTTAACAGTTTACTTATGCAAAATAGCTTATTCGAAATAGTTTATTTATGCAAAACAACTTATTAGAATGACTTTTTAAAAACCGCTTATTCAAAACAACTTATTTATGCAAAGCAGCTTATTCCGATCTCATTTTCAAAAACAACTTATTCAAAAGAGCTTATTTATGCAAAACAGCTTATTCAAAACAACTTATTTATACAAAACAACGTATTTGTGCAAAACAGCTTATTCAAAACAGCTTATTTATACAAACCAGCTTATTCCGATTTCATTTTAAAAAACAATTTATTCAAAACAGCTTATTTATGCAAAACAGCTTATTCGAAACAACTTATTTATACAAAACAGCTTATTTGTGCAAAACAGCTTATTCAAAACAACTTATTTATACAAAACAGCTTATTTGTGCAAAACAGCTTATTCAAACAGCTTATTTATACACAACAGCTTATTCCGATTTCATTTTAAAAAACAACTTATTCAAAACAGCTTATTTATGTAAAACAGCTTATTCGAAACAACTTATTTATACAAAACAGCTTATTTGTGCAAAACACCTTATTCAAAACAACTTATTTATACAAAACAGCTTATTCCAATTTCATTTTAAAAAACAACATATTCAAAACAACTTATTTATGCAAAACAACTTATTTATGCGAAACAACTTATTCAAAACAGCTTATTTATGCAAAAACAACTTATTCCAAACAACTTATTTATACAAAATAGCTTATTTATGCAAAACAGCTTATTCGAAACAACTTATTTATACAAAACAGCTTATTTGGTCAAAATAGCTTATTCAAAACAGCTTATTTATACAAAACAGCTTATTCCGATTTCATTTTAAAAAACAACTTATTCAAAACACCTTATTTATGCAAAACAACATATTTATGCGAAACAACTTATTCAAAACAGCTTATTTATGCAAAAACAGCTTATTCCAAACAACTTATTTATACAAAATAGCTTATTTGTGCAAAACAGCTTATTCAAAACAACTTATTTATACAAAACAGCTTATTTGTGCAAAACAGCTTATTCAAAACAGCTTATTTATACACAACAGCTTATTCCGATTTCATTTTAAAAAACAACTTATTCAAAACATCTTATTTATGCAAAACAGCTTATTCGAAACAACTTATTTTGAATAAGCTGTTTTGAATAAGCTGTTTTGCACAAATAAGTTGTTTTGAATAAGCTGTTTTGATTAAGCTGTTTTGCATAAATAAGCTGTTTTGAATAAGCTGCTTTGCACAAATAAGTTGTTTTGTATAAATAAGTTGTTGGGAATAAGTTGTTTTGCACAAATAAGCTATTTTGTATAAATAAGTTGTTTTGAATAAGCTGTTTTGCATAAATAAGCTGTTTTGAATAAGCTGTTTTGCACAAATAAGCTGTTTTGTATAAATAAGTTGTTTTGAATAAGCTGTTTTGCACAAATAAGCTATTTTGTATAAATAAGTTGTTTCGAATAAGCTGTTTTGCATAAATAAGTTGTTTTGAGTAAGTTGTTTTGCATAAATATGTTGTTTTGCATAAATAAGCTGTTTTGCACAAATAGATTGTTTTGTATAAATAAGCTGTTTTGCACAAATAAGATGTTTTGTATAAATAAGTTGTTTCGAATAAGCTGTTTTGCATAAATAAGCTGTTTTGAATAAGTTGTTTTGCAGAAATAAGCTGTTTTGAATAAGCTATTTTGCACAAATAAGCTGTTTTATATAAATAAGTTGTTTTGAATAAGCTGTTTTGCACAAATAAGCTATTTTGTATAAATAAGTTGTTTCGAATAAGCTGTTTTGCATAAATAAGCTGTTTTGAATAAGCTGTTTTGCACAAATAAGTTGTTTTGTATAAATAAGTTGTTTTGAATAAGCTGTTTTGCACAAATAAGCTATTTTGTATAAATAAGTTGTTTCGAATAAGCTGTTTTGCATAAATAAGCTGTTTTGAGTAAGTTGTTTTGCATAAATATGTTGTTTTGCATAAATAAGCTGTTTTGCACAAATAATCTGTTTTGCACAAATAAGTTGTTTTGTATAAATAAGCTGTTTTGCACAAATAAGCTATTTTGTATAAATAAGTTGTTTCGAATAAGCTGTTTTGCATAAATAAGCTGTTTTGAGTAAGTTGTTTTGCATAAATATGGTGTTTTGCATAAATAAGCTGTTTTGCACAAATAAGGTGTTTTGCACAAATAAGTTGTTTTGTATAAATAAGTTGTTTTGCACAAATAAGCTATTTTGTATAAATAAGTTGTTTCGAATAAGCTGTTTTGCATAAATAAGCTGTTTTGAATAAGTTGTTTTGCATAAATATGTTGTTTTGCATAAATAAGCTGTTTTGCACAAATAAGCTGTTTTGTATAAATAAGTTGTTTTGAATAAGCTGTTTTGCACAAATAAGCTATTTTGTATAAATAAGTTGTTTCGAATAAGTTGTTTTGCATAAATAAGCTGTTTTGAATAAGTTGTTTTGCATAAATAAGCTGTTTTGAATAAGCTGTTTTGCACAAATAAGCTATTTTGTATAAATAAGTTGTTTCGAATAAGCTGTTTTGCATAAATAAGCTGTTTTGAATAAGTTGTTTTGCATAAATATGTGGTTTTGCATAAATAAGTTGTTTTGAATAAGTTGTTTTTTAAAATGAAATCGTAATAAGCTATTTTGTATAAATAATTTGTTTTGAATTAAAAAAAAAACTTTAAAAAATAGTTTTTTTTAAAAAAAAACTTTAAAAGAAAATGTTTATAGAAATTTTGAGGCTTTGGGGGCTTTTGATTTGTGGGCTTGCATAAATGTGGGCCTGTTAATCTTGTGGATTTTTAAGCCCCTTTACTATGTGGGCTGGGGCCAAAACTTCAAGGCCCCATGATATTGACACCTCTATTTTGCAGTATAAACTATATTTGCATACAATTTGGGCTGTTTATATTAGATTTCATTCAAGACAAGTCCATAAGTGTTATGTTGGCACTTAGTGATTCAACAATAAATTTTAGTCATATAGTGCTTAAATAATAAATTTGGCACATAAGTTAGCCATATAGTGCTTCAACAATAAATTTTATAAAGTCCACAGCCTTATAGATTATTGTTATCGAAGGATATAATATGTAGAGACAAACTTTGTGTTAGTTGACTCACCTAAATTCATTCGTATGGTAATTCTCGTTAAGGATGTCTTATATTAGTGGGAGTTTTTTTTTTTTTTTGGTTATGTCATAGTTTTAAAACACGGACCGGTCGTCGATTTGGTAAGGGTACTGGGTCACTGGTTTATTGGTTGAACCACTGAGTCACTGGTTGAACCGCATGACTGAACCAGATTGAACCGAATAACTCGATCGTATGACTCGGTCCATATAAAATAATTGTATAATATTAAACCATATGACTCAATCTCTAAAAAATTCAAGATATATATAAATACCCATAACTTTACAAACTCATTCTTCAAATCAAACTACATGATTAATATTTTTTTAAAAAATCTCAACATTTAACCAGATTAAACTATATGACACATCTCAAAGCATTGAAAACTCATTCATAACACTATTTTCTTATTAATGCTTTGTATACTTCTTTTCACATAAGCTTTGATACGTTTTTCTTCTTTTTCGGAAGCCTTGTTAATACGTTTTTTTAATCATTGTTAACTTTTATTTTTATCATTGTTAACATGTGCCTATATGTTGTATTGTTTTGATCCGGATTGCAAGTCATAGAATTAGGCTTATATTAAGAGGCCCATTATACCGGACTCCACTTGTGTAACATAGTGGATTTCTATGTTATATAACATTATCCAATCCGTGTATGACATGTGGATTTTGTTCTCTTAACCTTTTAAATCGGTTAAATAAAAAAGCGTTTTTTAAAAGACTTTTGTCTTTTCTGAAAAAATAATATTTTTATTTTTATTTTTATTTTTATTTTTATTTTCATCCCTTAGGATTGTATTACTGGCTCTGATACCAGGTTGGCGGCAGGGTCGCGGGCGGAATTTTCTCGAACTTGATTTATCATTTGTTCGATTTTATATAAACCTTGAAATGGTTTTAAGAGCGTTTTAGCTCTTTCTCTTTGTATAATTGTAAGATTTTCTAAATCTTCTGCTTCTTTTAGAAAATCATCAATGTATTCTATATGATATTTTACTAAGTCTTGAGCACAAAAAAGAATTTGTTTTAACACAATTCTTTCATTATAAAAGTTTATATCAAAAATTATTTTTTCTAATCTCTTTTTAAAGAGTTCTACTTCTGTTTTTAGATTTAATCCGGGCATTATTGATTAGTCGCAGAGTTTTCCAAATTTTTGGCCTCTTTTAAGAGTGATTCGATTTGTGTTAGAGCTTGAAAAGGTTCTAAAAGAATTTTCGCTCTTGTTTTTTGAATCTCGGTGAGATTATTTTCTTGAATTTCTTCTAATAGATTTTCAATTAAATCTATATGAACCATTGTTATAGTTTGAGCCTTATAACAAATTTGTTTGAATACTATTAAATCATAATACCATTCAATATCACTGACTATGGTTTTTAGTCTTTCTTTTAAAATTTCTAATTCTGTTTTAATTGTTAACCCAGGCATTATATGTTTGAACTTTGTAGAATTTTTTCTAAAGATTGTTCAAATTCAACTAGTTTTTGAGATGGCCATAACAAAGTTGTGGCTCTTTCTTTTTGTATAATAGAAACATTTTCTGTTTCTTCTAATTCTTTTATTACTTCATCTACATATGAAATTTGTAGAATCATTAAATCATGGATTCCCCAAATTGCGTTTTTCATTTCTATCCTAAAGAAATTTTCTTCTATTTTGTTAACTAGAGTATCTAGTTTTATTTTGAATAATTTTAGTTCATTTTTTATTGTTATTCCTGGCATTATAATTTTTTATTAATCTTTAAAAGTTCAGTTTTTATTTCTAATAAATTTTTATCAAACTTTATACTGTCTAATGAAGTTCTTGGTGGTAGAAACCTTGGTTCACTAGTATTTTCCTCTTGTTCTAAGAGAGGTGTTCGTTCTATTGTCATAATAGACTTTGATCTTTTTAGTGGCTTTAGAATCGGCGATTCTAGTTTTACTAATGGTGCAAATAGTTCATCTATTTGTATTTTTTCTCTTCCACTAAACTCTACACTATAATGAGAGTTACTTAGTGCATAATTCATTTTATAACTTATACTAAAAGGATGATTTCCTGGTCTCATAAGTTTTTGGTCTTTGAGTTTATAATGAATTACTAAAGATCTATTTAGATCTATATCATTTAGACTTAAGCCTATTTGTAAATTTATATCAAATTTTATTTTTCCACCTTTTAAATTTCCTTCACCTTGGGTTATTAGTGAATGTTTTTTATCTAACCTAGCATCTTCGATAAGAAGTTCTAGTTCTGAATTTATACCTTTCATAAAAGTACTTTTTATAATTATTTGTATAGTCGATATATGAATATATCCTATCTTCTGTCTTTTTTCTAACGATAAGTGTTTTAACCTCTCGTTTATTTGTTCTTTATCAATCATAGATATTACAACAGATCCATCTGTTGATTCCATTGGTATAGGAACTTCTCCTATCATCATTCCATATTTTAGAATGTTTTCTCTAGATAGTTTTTCTTTTATTAAAGAAAAAATACTTTTTTGTTTGAAGTTTTCTTCTGGTTTTAAAGTAAAATCTACCTTTTCTATATGATCTATCAATACATCTGCCATAAAACCAGATGAATTTTCTTTTATCATACTATATTCCATTATGAAATGTAAAAATTATAAAGTATTTAAAATATTTAAAATCATACCTGACTTTGTCTTGGATTTTTGATAATTCTGATCTTTCGATCCTTTGGATTTGAAATAATCTTTCGATTATTGATATTGAGAATTAAAATCTTTTGATTTGGTTATGACAACCTCAAATCCTGCGAAGCCCTTTCCCACAATGTTTTTCATAAACTAAGGTACTTACTTCATTGATTTAAGTCGTCATTTACAAGTGAGCATCGAGGCTCTTATTTATAGAAGGAAAGGACTTACAAGTGGTTCACCTGTCCTTATCCATGACAGCCAAAAGAAAAACAATTGAAACACACAAAGGAAAAGAAGACGCATTATCACCTAAAGTGATAATATTCTTATCTCTAAGTGGACCCCATCTGACTCAGATGATAAGGTTTCACTATTACATCATGATAATTATATGACGCGTGTCTAGGCTTTTTCTGTAGCCTTATCTTTTGTTGCTGAAGTTGTCGGTATTTTGTCTTCTTCTGCCGACACTTTGTCTTTTGCACACCATTTACAGATATGCCCTTTGTAGGTTGAGAAGTATTGGCAACATTCCTGTTGTACTTCGTCTGGAATCCTGTGGAGACCATTTTCGAATCCTGAGAATAATTCTTCGAATTGAAGTGTTTGTTTGAGATGCTCTGTAGAGACCTTTTTCTTTGAGTCGCAGACCATGAAACAATAATCTGAGACATATAAGACTTTATAATTGGTAATGGATGACCCATATTTGATTAGATAGTCATAAAAACGCTTCATTTGTTGAACAAATGAGATTAATGTCCATCCAACACTTGTTGCATTTGGTTCTAGATAGGTTTTGTTTGAGATACCTATCTTTATAGTTGTTCTTGGTCTTACAGTCATCTGATTATTTTCTTCTTCGAACCATGGATATGTCTGTTCGAATTGGAGAAATATTTCTCTTCCTTTGGCAAGGAAGTCATTAAATCTTTTTGCTGTATCACCGATCTCTTTTGGAAGATCAGCAAGTTCTTGAAATCTATAACCTTCTTTTTCCTCAAGATATACAGTCTTGAGCATTCCATAGTCATAGAATTCTTTAAGTAATTCCTTGGATATTCCTGGAACTGTATTTGCCTTTACCCCATGTTTGGTATTAACTGGATAAAAACATTCAATTGCTAGTTCTTCCTTGAAGTTGGCTAGCCATCTCCACTTTCCCATGAAATCATCGATGGTCTTTATCTTGTTTTTTTCTTTTTGGAGGTTTATAATTGATCCTACTGAAACCTTCTTTTTAGATTCCATTTTTGATGGTTGGCCAATTCCTTTAGCAATGGTTATTTCTTTATATGAGGCTTTGTAAGCTTCTTTTGCTTTCTCCATTGTTGGATAAGCTTTGTGTCTGACATTTTTGCCATTAATATGAAGGCTTGCAATTGCCCAATTGTTGTAGATGCCTTTCATCGGACCATCAAAGATGACATACACATTCTTTTCTGGTTGTACAGCATCGCTTGGTTGGTCTAAACCATTTTTTGACTCTCCATCTTCTTGTTCAACTTTTTCAGCCCATGACTTTTTTGTATCTTCATCTGGCATAGAACCTGCTGAAGATGTTGATGAAAAACTTTGTTGTTCATTCAAAGTTTTTGTTGGTTCTTCTGTTGTTGTTGGAGTTTCAACATTTATGATCTTGGTTAGGCTTTCGATCATTTTAATCATCTCCCCCCTCTCTGAAGAGAGTTGTTTTAGCTTTTGGCTATGAATTTCAATATGTTCATCTTTTTGCTTCAAGCTATTGTAGAGAACTTTTAAAGCTTGCTCCATTCTCTTGTCAAAGTATCTGCAAAACAATTGTTTTCTGATTTTATTAGTTGAATATAAGGATAGAATTGTTGGATGCGCATTTGCCATCTAACAAGTCTTCCTTGTTTATGATCAACTTTTAAATTGTAGCGCCAAAATCCGCTAGCATAAGTTGAATCAGTTCTTAATAAAAATCTTGATGGAATTAAATTCATTCTCCATTTTTCTAAAACATTTAAACAAGAAAGGGTTTCTTTCTCATTGATATGATATCTTGTTTTAGCATCTTTAAAAGAGCCTGAAACATACTTGCATAAAACACGATCTTTATCCTTAATTCGGATATTATTACTTGAATAATCAAGTTTTGAATCAGTTGAAGCTGATGTTTTATCTGATCGCCCGTTAGGGATATCTGATTTTAACTGTGGGGTTGCGCCCACAATGGTATAGGATTGTTGTGGGGTTTCATCCTCAACATATCCATTGAGATTTAATCCCAATTTTTGTTTACCATTAGGTAGAGCTCTCATAACTCCAGCCCAAGTAAACTGGTTTGCATCAACATTTACAACCAAAAAATCATTTTCTGTTGGGTTGTATAGTTGTGGTAAAACTTTTAATTTTTCTTTTAAAGATTTTACAGCCTCAGTATCTTTTTGTGTCCATGACCATGGCACTTTTTCAGATATCTTCCTCTGTAAAATTTTTCTATCATTTGCTAAGTCTTGGAGAAATCCTTCGTTAGCAACATAATTTAAACATTCCAAAAATCTTTGGATTTGTTTTCTATCTGCCAATTGATCAGGGAAAAGTAAAATTTTTTCTTGAACATTTGGTGATAGATCGAGTTTTCCTCCTTCTCTTATGATAAGACCAAGGAATTCGATTTCTTGTTTCAAAAGTACTGACTTTTTTCTAGATAAAACAATACCTCTTTCTTTTATTCTGTTTAAAACAGTCGTAACATCTTTGATATGGTGTTCTTTACTTCCTTTAGTAAAAATAAGAATATCATCAATGTATACAAAGCAAATATGATCAAGACCTTTAAGAGTATTGTCCATAAATCTTTGGTATATTGATGGTGCTTGTTTTAAACCAAATGGTAAAACATTCCATTCGAAATGTCCTTCTGGACAACTGAAAGCTGTTAAAGGTTTAGTTTCTTCTGATAACCTTAACTGCCAGTACCCAGATTTTGCATCTAAAGATGAAAACCAATTACATCCTCTTATTTTTTCAAAAATGTAATCTTTTCTTGGTAACTTATATGAGTCACTTATAGTTTCCTCATTAAGTTTTTTATAATTGATCACCATTCGAGCTTTTCCTCTTTTTATTTCATTGTGTTTTCTGACATAAAAAGCTGGCGCTGAATGTGGACTAATTGAAGGACTTATTAATCCTTTTTCTAATAGTTCTGCTATTTCTTTTTTAAATTCTTCCTTATCTTCTCCTGAGTAAGGGATCTTGTATAAGGCCTTGACTTCCTTTTTAGGATCTTTAAGTTTTACAACAATTAAATCTTGTATTTTGTTTACTATAGTATCCAATGGATTTTCAGAACAAACTTGATCTAGATGATGTTCTAGATTTTGTTCAGTTGTTAAGTAAAACTTTCTTTTATCCCACATACATCTAAGTATGTTAAGATTTTCTGAAATTGCCTTTAAAATTTCATTTTTTGTTATAATGTTTGTTGTAACAAATTCACTTTCTTTTGGATTATTGACATCAAACCAATTTAATGTTATAGTGTCAGTTTTTTGAATAAAAGGGTTATATAACTTTAAAAAGTTATTTCGTATTATCAGATCTATTCCAGAGTCATGTTCATAAATTGATTTTCCGTAGAAGTATTTATGTTCAATTTTTATAAAAACATGTTTTAAAACAAACCAAATTTGGTGTTTTATCTTATCAGCAAAGATAATTTCTTTTGGTTTTTGTAGTCTAATCCAACCTTCCTTTATTATGGATCTCCTACCAAAACATAAAGTAGCTCCAGTATCAATATAACCCATAATTTTCTTTTTATTCAATGTTATTTGAATAAATGTTGCATTAGGGTTTCCATTTTTTAAAATTTTCCTACTCATTCTTCAATTTCTTCTTCAGTAGTATATTCAAAAATACTGCTTTCGTCAGAGTCTATATCTGATTCTATTGGTTCAAAACCTAATTCCCAAATTAATTTCAAGGTTTCTTTTTTAGAATCTTTCTTTTTAGGACATTCATTTGCATAATGTCCTTCTTCATTACACAACCAACATGTGCATGTTTTCTTTCCTTTAGGACATGAATTCTTTTTAGGATATTTTTTATTCCTCCTAAAGTATTTTTGTTTATTAAATTTCTTAGGAAATTTCCTTTTTCTTTTATATTCAGAATGATTAATTTTCCTAAAAACTTTTTTCTTTTTCTTTCTTCTAGGTTTACTACAACCGTAGTTTCCTACTTTATTTTGAATTCTATCACAGCAAACATTTATTTTTGCTTCTCTTTTAGCAGTTTTTTCCATGCATTTTTCGGATATCCACTTCCTTAATGCAGTTATTCTTGTTCCTAGTGTATCTTCTAAACCTACAAATATTTCTAGGTGTTGTTGGATTTCTTTTTCCATTATTGTCCCTACGGATGATGGAAGTTTATTGTAAAATAATCCTAAAAGATTGTATTGTAATCTTTTTTGGGGATTTATTGCATAGTAATATTTGCTAAACTCACATATAAATGGTTCAACATAACACATATCACAGATTCTTAGATTAAAGATTCTATGGATGTTTGTATTCATTAGGTCTGCTTCTGCTTCTGGCGCATCAAAACCTACGAATTCTTTTTTCAGAATTGAATAGACATGATTTATAACTTCTTCGGTTGTTGATGGAAGTTCTGAGTCTGATTGTTCAGACATAAAACTCCAAGCATTTCCTATGGTTTTTGTTTTTAAATAATTGAAAATACTTTTTGAACTTAATTTTCCTAATGTAGGATCTAATTGGATTGTTACCATGTGATCATGATACCAACTTCTTAGTTCTTTTTTAGTATCCTCACTACAATCAATATTTAAAACATTATCTTCTTTGTGACGATTTATTGTAGGTATATATTTAGATGGTATTTGTTTGAATTTTCTTTCATCCATTTTATTTTGAATGATTTGTTGGTCGATAAATTCTTCTTTATCCTCTTGACGTCCTCTCTTACGTCCTTGTTCTGATGTTTCAGGTTGTTCATTAGTTTTCACAAGTCCTACTTGTGGTTCTTCTTCCATACTAAAAGAACTATCTGAATCAAAGTCGTAGACAAATTTGTATCCGTCATCAGATTCTTCGGTCATTTGGCTTTTCTATTAATGTCTAAAGAAGCCATTAATGTTTGCAATTCATTTAGCTGGTTTGCTATTTCTTCTTCTGTTTCGTCCATATTAAGGTAATGGTGCGAAAAAGTTAATTTCTATCTCTGATTTTTCAATTTTTTCTGAAATTTCTACCATGTCTCCCCCCTCTTTTTTGACAAAAGTTTGTAATTCTTCTAGGGTTAAACATTTGTCTCTAATGGGTAAAAATTTTAGTAAATCAATTAGATCATCTATCTTTAGACAAATTTTTTCATCTAATAATTTTTGGTTTACTTCTAGATCAGATAATTTTTCTTCAAGTTTTTCTTCAAACTTGTTTTCTAGTAGAACTTCTACTAATTTATCCAACTGTTTTTGAAGTGCTGTTAGATTTTCACAAATATCTTGCATTTTTTCACTTACACCTTTATTAGCCATGTATAAACTTTTGTATTTTAAGGCTTAAAAGATTTGCAAAATTTTCATACTCCCAGTATGTAGAGTAATTATCTTCAAATATTAGAAACCAATATGCTGTTTCTCTTAACCAATTAATTTGGTTTCTCATTCTAATTATATTATTATAATTGGGTTCTAATATGAATGGTTGGGGTATTACTTTCCCAAATGGGTTTATAAGACCTTCCATAAATTATTTAATTTCAGATATTATCTAAATTATTTTATTTTGTTTTAGACTTTTAAAGCCGGTTTTTATGAAAACTGGTTTTAAAAGATTTTTAACATGTGTCAAAATTTTACTGGCCAATGGTACAATGGTACCCAACTACTATGGTACGTAAGTGTTTTCCCATTATACCACTACTGCTAAGCACCAACAACAAACCCTAAATACAAAGAGCAGCCATCAAAGGTGTTCAATTCATTTCTCTTTCTTGTCTCAATGTTTTAGCCTCTCGTTCTTCTCTCTTCTCTGAGATTTGTCTTTTCATCTTCATAGTTGAATGAATTGCTGTTCTCGCTCTCTCTCTCATTGTGATGCAACTGCCTTTCTTTAACTCTGATTTTTCTACGAAGTACTCAACTGCAGCGCTCTCTTACCGTCTTTTCTTTTGTGCAAAAAACCGGTCTGATTTAAAAACCGCCGAGTCACCGGTTTTAGCCGGTTCGTCGTGGTTCAACAGCATACCCGATCCAACTATCTGCTCGAACCGGTCATGTCACCGGTTCACGGTTCAACCGGTCCGACTGGCCGGTCCGGTCCGAGTTTTAAAACTATGGATTATGTTATATATTTTTGTTTTAGTATCGATACAGACTTTATGTTGTGATTTTCTGCATGAATAAATGTCATGAGGGTGTTATTGTTATAACCATTTTTTTATCATTTGTACAAAACCTGAATTTGCAAGACTCGGTTTGATCTCGCTCAGTTGCACCACTGGAAATATGCATAATTTGTTGTAATATTTATTATTTATTATATTGCAATATCATTATGTGGGCAAATATCAACAATAATTATATTAAATATTTACCAATTGTGAGCCTTTGATTAGTGATCAAATTAGGTAATAAGACTATTAGATTTCTAATTGGATAATTAATTAGTTGATATGGAGTGGATCTCCAGATGGCCCATTAACGGAATAATGGGAAACCCTAATGACCATCCAATATAAAAGAAGCTATGGTCCCCAATACACCGTACACGGCAATACTCTCTCTTCTCCCCATCTGAAGAGAACCTCAGGCATAAAGGTACCGGTTGAGAAATAACCAAATCAGCCGTCGCTAACCCTATTCTGTGTGTTTCCGATCATCACCTCATCTCTCTATTTATCGTTGTTGTTGAGAGGATTGTTATCAAAGCTTCATCCAGGTATTCCTAATACTCTAATTCTTAATATCCTTGATAAATCAAATATGTCGTAGATCCGATCATAATCATGTTCAATATTTTATTTGCTTCCGCTATTGATTCATTATTGAACATGTTCTATAAAATTTGTTTTATCAAGACCTAAATTTCCAGCAAGTGGTATCAGAGAGGTCTTCTTGTTTGATTTATTGGGATTTTATGATGGCTGTTGTGTTTATTTTATTCATCCATGCCTTTAATTTATTGCATGACTGTTCATCGATGCCTTATTTTTATTCATCAATGCCTTTATATTATGCATTGAAAGTTCTGCGATGACTTTCTCTAGTCATGTGATATTGTTCCCAATTTGATTTCTCAAATAAAGATATGAATTGCATTGTTTCTTCTTTGGTTTATGGTTTCGGATTAAATCATGAATTGAAAGAAGGTATTTATTTTTTACCTTTGACGTTTGTTTGTTTTTTTTATCCGTGACGTGATTTTCTTTTAATCATGTAAATGATTGAATATGGAATTTTTTTTTTTTTTTCGCAACAAGGGCAATTGTTTTTTGCATAAGGTGAAATTTTATTATAAGATTTTTGAGTCCTCTTTCGAAATTTGGGACTCTGTCAAATTTTTCAATGATTAAGTTTCCTTTCATTTTATGTGTTCCGGTTGGTTCTGTGTGACCTTTACATGCAAAGAATTGGTTAATCAAATGATTTCAACTGATTCCTCCATACGCTAATGATCCTTAGACATCAGCCATATTTGTTTTCATTTTTTTGTTTAACAGTATTATTGTTACTTGCTAAATTTTATGGATCCATTTTTTTATTTGTGTAGGATTTTTGGTTTCTTTCCGCAACTTTTATGGATCATAATGTGTCTTGGCTTTCATGTTAATTGATTTCATGTGAATTTGGATAAATCATATTAAAAGTTGTCAATTTCAGCGAGCAAATTTTTTTTTGTTTGTTATAAAATTACGGCTGATTAAATCTTTGAGTCCGTCTATAAAGCTTCAGATTTTTTTTATAGATAAGGATGCATATTTATAGCTAATGAATTTAAGTATTTGAATCATGTCTTGTAGCTCATTAGCACACTTTGGTTTGTTTTAGAATGATTCTAATGACATTGTTTTTTATTATTTGGATCAAGTTTGTTGCATATATATGTATTTGTGCACTATTGAAACTTAATAATGATTTGATTTTTGTTTTGATTTTGTTAATTTGATTTAAATCAAATCTGTTGGTTAATATAATTTTCAAATATCATTATCATATCAGCTTAATTTCTATTTGAAATTAGTTTTGATTCACAAAGATTTTGTACATAAAGTTTATTTTGAAAAGTAGACACATAAAGATTAAAATATATTTGTTGCCTTTTAATAATGAATCTCAAAATATTATGAACATTGTTTTCCTTTCTACATAAGGTAAGAATTTGGTTCTTTTAAGTTTGGAAATAATAATTCTATTTTTGTTTGTTTATTTATAAACATAAAATATATTTCCTTATTTAGGAAATAATTGAGTCTAGAGTTATTCATTATTTTATTTAAAAAATCAATTGGTATGTGTGAATCAATTGTTACATGAATATTTTGGTATATATAAGATTCAATTTTCTTTTGGTCTGAAATTGAATATTTTTTCTTATAGCATGATTATTATGTTAGAGTTTATTGTTATTAAGTTTTCTACAATAATATTTTGTCTTATCATGCATTTTGGATAATTTTCATGCTATGTTTGTTGTCGATTTTATGCGATATTTGTAAATGCATTGTCATACACGCGTTGGTGTTGTTTTTGGTACTTGCATCTTCTTTTTAATTATTGTGAATTTGTCTTCATACTTAAGAGTTGTTGAGTGGCCTTATGGTTATTTAGCGACATAATGGACTAATTCGGCCTACATTATGCCCGTAGTTGCTTGTAAATTTAAGACATTTTCCATTTGCCTTGTAAAATTAAGACCATTCTCATTTTAGTTGAGTTGGTTGAAACAACAAGTTGCAAAAGTAACCTCTGTTGCGTAGATTTGATTTAGTTGGAATTACAAAAGATGTAGTATGAAATTGTTCATGCAAGCTGTTTTAGTCGGCCAAAAGGAAGGCACAGCTTGGCCGGATAGTTACATACCTACGATGGTAAATATGTGGTAATGATTAAGTTTTTCATGTGGATAATGAGGATGTCAAAAGGCACTCATTATCAAACAGGACTTCTTAAGGTTTATCCATGTGGATAATGAGGATGTCAAAAGGCACCCATTGTCTGACATGACTTATTACCATATTTGATCATTGCATTGAGATTACCGTTTGCAGTTAATTCTTAGCAATCAAAAGATTGCGTTTTAACAATGTGTTTGGTATCGTGTTTTTGGTCTTTTAATTTACAACTTGTGATGTTAAATATGTGGTAATTCTTAAATTTTTCATGTGGGTAATGAGGATGTCAAAAGACACTCATTATCTAACAAGACTTCTTAAGATTTTCCATGTGGGTAATGAGGATGTCAAAAGGCACCCATTATCTGACAGAACTTATTACCAATATTTGATCATTGCATTGAGAGTACCGCTTGCAATTAATTCTTAGCAATCAAAAGATTGCGTTTTAATGGTGCGCTTGGTATCTTGCTTTTGTCTTTTAATTTACAAATAAAGATCAATTGTGCATGTCTTACAATTAATTAATTTTGACATGTCTACTAATGTTGTGTGAATGTAAACCCATTCAAGTATTTAAGAGTTTACATCTACATTTGTGATGGTAAACACACGACAATTTAAGAATTTATTCTTTGTCAAAGTAAATTGTCATTGTTTGATCATTGCTAAAAAATACCACTAGCAATTGGTATTATTGTTTAAAGACTTTATATTGATGATGCACTAGGTATTTTAAATAGTGCTTTTGCTATTCTTATTCTCTCTAAACTAATATAGTTTATGTATCTGCTAATTTGGGTTAAATTCTTTAACTCTTAAAATTCTAATTTAGGATTTAAAGAAGAACATTAATATTGTTCTTGGATCTAGACCTTAAATAAGGATAGTGAAACTCATATTCTCTCACAAATTCAGCATCTAATGTGAGAATCAAGTTTGGCAAGTGAGTATACACCAAATCTATTAGGTCATATGTGATCATAAAGCTGAAATATCATATGTATTAGAGATGTTGTTTAAGATGACACAATTTTTGTCATATTTTCTTTGCTTAAACTAATGTGGTTTTAAAAGCAATATAGAGAAAGACAAGCTCTCATTGGAGATTGAATATTTCATTAAGATTATTAGGCAAGGAAAATGTTAGGAGCACATTATGTAAATATTTAATCTTGCTAAGACACTATAATTTCGACTATCATATGACTTTGTTCGAAAATTCAGTAATTTCGACTATCATATGACTTGTTCGAGAATTCAGTATTTAGTATTCGCTTTCCGCAATTAAGTTTATAATTGTTACAGTTAGAAATGATCATTTAAATGATCAATTCATAAAATGTGCAAATAAGGAAAGACTGAAGCAAGAGAAAATAAAATAGTGCTCATTCGAAAAATACCCCATAAAGATAAGGGCCAATAAAAAAAGGTAGTCTTGACTGACTTATGTCCAATGATGTTGAAAGATATATCAATTTAGAATGGACAAAGTCGATAAAGATTGCTTTATTCATTTTTTGAACCAATTTTAGATTGTCGTTACTAGCTTTTTTGTATTTAAAAGACAATTTGGTGAATCATCGTTTGTTTTTTTTTCTCTTTGAATAAGTCAAGATATTTTGAGTTCTATTTTCAAATGATGATTCAATGTGTCTTTTAAGTTCAATTGTAAGAGTCAATTCAGTTATGACTTGTGACATTCTATATTGTTTAAGATTTTGAATACTATAAGTTTTTCGTCCCACAAATTAAGAAATTTTTTGAGACATAAATTGTTAAGCTTTCTTGAGGATATTGAGTTTGGTGGAGATATATGGTTTTAGAACAAAATTAAATGAGGAAGAATTAGTTCTAAACTAATTCATATAGTTACTATTATTATAGTATATTTGGATCTTCATGACGACATTATTGCGCTTCCTCTCAATCAAGTTAAGAAATTATTTCATATAGATCAAACTCAACACCCTCAAGAACTAGGGATTCTAGTGTCATTAAGAATTGACTGAAAAGAGAAATTCTATTTAGTTTGATTGAAAGACTCTATTAGGACAGTCATGATACTAGTTTGCTTATTATAATTTTGGAGCTGCATAAGATGGATTTCAATATAGTGTTTTTTAATGGTGGCATTAATGATACAATATGGTGCAGCTGAATAAAACTTTTGTGTCAATCGATACAAAGTAAATGGTTTGCAAAGTCATGAAATCCACTTATAAGTTAAGAAGTTTGTCTCTTTAGTGTTACCACAAATTCTCATAAAGTAATTGTCTCATTTGGTTTTGAGATAATATTATGGAGAATTGTGGATTTAGCAAGTTCAGTGGGAGTAAGTTTATATTCCTAGTTTAATATGTCAATTTTATTTTATTTAGTCAACGATGATATATGTTTGTTATGTGAAACCAAGAAAATCTCTAACAAAAGTTAGTGATGAAAGATCCTGGGGACACCTCTTTTGTATTAGACATTTCAATACTTAGAGATTCTTCTCAAGGTATTATTCGGATATCGCAAAAGAGTTATATCAATAAAGTTGAAAATGAAATGACATAATTTTTGGATGACCTCAATCACCGAGAGAGACTTTTCAGTCTTAAATATTGCCCATTTGGAAATTTATGAATTCAGAAATTTAAGTATTTTCCAACACTTTGCCTATACGATTTTTATGTATGATTTTATTATACACATTTGGAAATAGCGTATATAATAAGATTGTTTGGCAGATATTTGAGCAATTCAAAGTTTGAATTGTTGAAAAAGCAACCATAAGGATTATTAAAGAGAACAAGAGGGCTTATGCTCACGCAAAAGATCTGACAGTTTTGAGATCATTTATGTGTCAGACTCTGGCTTTTTGGATGTTAGTAGATAATACACATCCTAACTCAATAAATGACTGTAAGTATTTATGTCACTTGGTTGCATATAGTAAAAGGTAATGAAAGACCACTTAAGATATATAGTGACATAATTTAGTCATACAGTTATTCAAGAACATTAATAAAGTTTATTGCCTTATACATTATTGTTGTTGAATGATAGAACAAGTAGAGAAAAACTTTATGCTAGCTGATCCGCTAATCAAAGACATGACACATAAGGTCTTTCATATGGTTGTTGTCATTAAGGATGTCTTGGATTAGTGGGAGTCTCTTTTAGTTTATGTTCTATACTTTTGTTTTGGTATTGATACAGACTTTATGTTATGATTTTATGCAGAAATAAAGTTCATGAGGTTATGTTTATTATAACCATTTCTGTATCATTTTGTGCAAATATTGAATTTGCAAACTTTAGCTTTGATCTCACTAAAGTTTTCAGTTGGACCAGTTGGAAATAGACATGATATAGAGATCACATTGCATGAAATTTTCATGTCACTCATCCATATCGATCTATGTCATCAAATGCATCGATATGGTGGTTGTCGTGGTTCCGTCACGTTATAAGTTAGTGGCGACAGACGCGGTGGTCCCATTATTAATGTATGAGGTGGACCAGATTGTAAAGTTGAAATCTAAAGATAAAGAGCATTCAGTTGCGCGCCTAAAGAATTATGATATAATTATTAAGATATGTAGCCCAAGTGGGAGATTGTTGGAATATTTTATTATTTATTATATACCAATATCATTATGTGGGCAAATATTGTAATAATAATTATATTAGCTATTTATCAATTGTGAACCTTAGTTGATTAGTGATCAAATTAAGTAATAAGACTATTAGATTTCTAATTGGATAATTAATTAAATATATTTAATTTGTTGATATGGACTCAATGAGTGGATGTCCGGATGGCCCATTAACGAAATAATGGGAAACCCTAATGGTCATCTAATATAAAAGAGGCTATGGTCCCCAATACACCGTACACGGCAATACTCTCTCTTCTTCCCATCTGAAGAGAACTTGAGGCATAAAGGTACCGGTTGAGGAAGAACCAAATCAGCCGCCGCTAACCCTATTTTGTGTGTTTCAGATCATCACCTCCTATTTTGTTGTTGTTGTTGTTGTTGTTGATTAGTTATCAAAGCTTCATCCAGGTATTCCTAATACTCTAATTCTTAATATCCTTGATAAATCAAACATGTTGTAGATCCCATCATAATCATGTTCAATATTTTATTTGCTTCCGCTATTGATTCATTATTGAACATGTTCTATGAAATGTGTTTTATTAAGACCTAAATTTTGAACATGATTTAGTAAACATACTGCATGAAATTTTCACGTTACTTACTCATATCAGTCTATGTCATCAAATGCATTGATATAATGGTCGTCGAGGTTTAGTCAATTTTTACATTACTGATGACGGTCATAGTGGTCCCATGAATAATATATGAGGTCGGATAGATTAAATTCCAATTGGTTATGATTTTGCACTAATATCCTCAATAGATCAAACATGTCGTAGGTCATAGTTTAATGCATACTCATCTGTTTATTTGGGACTAAAGTATGAATATGATTTTAATCTTATAGAATATGTCTTATGATTTTAACCCAAGTCTTGCATTTTATTTTTGTTCAAGTTGTCATCAAGCGATCTTCTATTTTGGAACATATTGATGTGCTTTCCTAGGTTGATTATCAACGTAACCCAAGTTCTTATCAACATTGGTCGTGACGCCCCAACGTACTAACTTAAAGAAAACCTTCTAATTAATAGACGAACACGGTATATAGCTTAGAGTACTTATACATAAACCACCTTAGATGGCATATACCCTTTGACACCCACACACAATTGTGACACGTGACAAGAACATTGAAAGAAGAGATGAGAGGGGATGATGATGTGATGTGAAATTACTACAACACCCCTAACACATGGGGTGTACATGAAAGATGTGTAAAAAAATACATCTACCAATCTTTTTCCATAGCTTAAAGCAAAACAAATACATTGCATCAAAATATTACTCCATATAAGATCAAGTGTTTGTGATGCCAGCAAGGTACCACGCTGATAGTGACATAAACTTATTACAAGGTATACGGACCTACCAACCCAAAACACGAGATCCCAAAAAATCCAAAGACCCATGCCAAAACAACTCAAAGAATACGACTATAAGCCTGTTTGGATTGACTTGTTTTTTATTTTTTATAAACAATGTTATGAAAATAAATAAATTTTTATACATTATTCATAAATTTATGAAAGTAGTTTCCGAAGATACAACTTTCCTTAATAACATCTTATAAATTAACATAAAACTTATTTCTATAATAAACTATTTTAACATAAAAATAAATCAACCGAAACGGACCTATATAAACACATACTCCCTCCGATCACATTTATAAGCAAAAATGCACTTTTTAGGTTCATTGAATACATAATGTATTTAGTCTATATATATTGACCAAATACATTAAGCATTGAATGAATCTAAAAAGTGTTTTTTTGCTTATAAATGTGATCGGAGGTGGAGAACACATCTCCTCAACTGTTTTCTTAATTAGAAGGAATGCTATTAAAACGAGGAATAGGGACACACATCAAAGGATGAACCCTAGGAAGGGTTAAAGCTGGTTTCTCTTCCATGTTAACTGTTCCATCACCACTAACCTTCCAATAGAAACATTGAATCATTGCAGCAAGATTTGTTGGAACAGCTTGAAGTGCTAATGAAGCACCAGGGCAAGCCCTTCTTCCAGTTCCAAATGGCATATATTGCAAATTTTGTCCCTTAAAATCAAACTTATTCCCTTCGCTCATAAACCTCTCCGGCTTGAACTCGAGCGGGTTTTCCCACAGTTTGGGATCCCTACCCATTGACCACAAATCAACAAATAAAATTGTCTTCGCTGGAATATCATAATCATATACGACGCAACTCTCGGATGCTTCTTTAACTATAAGTGGTACTGTAGGGTGAATTCTAAGAGTTTCTTTGAGTATTGCGTGCAAGTATGGAAGTTTTGGAAGATCAGATTCTTGAATTAATCTACTATTTTCTGTTACTGAATCAATCTCTTGTCTTGCTTTCTCCATTAAATGCGGGTTGTTTATCAACTCAGCCAAAGCCCACTCCATTGTTATGGCAGATGTGTCTGTTCCTGCAATAAACATGTCCTGCAAAAACCATAGACTAAAATTATAATCTTTATAAGCAAAATACAATTAATCCGTATAGGTTAGCTGCTCCAATGTCAGCTGCTGCTATGTTGGAAGTTTTTTTTTTTGGTGATGTCTTGGTTTCGATCCCCAGACCTTGCATATATTATGCATTATCATTACCAACTGAGTTAAGATCACAGGAACTGTTGCTACGTTGGAAGTAAGTCTACTTCGTCCAAGTTTAAAACAAAGATTTTATTTTACCAAAAACTAAGATTAGAAGATTTCATGGTTAAATAAGTTTTTTTGTCAGTTTAAATATATTAAATTTTTATTTTAATTCTCATAAAAAAGTTGACATGTTTTTCGTCCCTAAAAAAAATTTACCATAAAGTTTTAGTAGCTGTTAAATTTACGTTTATTTCATTATCTATAAAAAATTTAAAATTTTGAACGACTTTTTGCAGGCTTGATTGAAATCTCTAAGATAAGAAGTTATTTCAAATAGTTTCTCATAAAATTCATTTTTGAAAGATATCATTTTGAGAAATATATGATGTTTATTATTCAAAAACTTTAATACAAATATTTAAGTTAACGAATGTCAAAAATCTTTATTTTAACTTCAACAAATAAGTTTTGTAGTAAGATTCCGAAAATATCATTTTATAAAATACAAGGGAAAAATCACTTTAAAATCTATAACAACGGCACAATATCCACTTGCAAATTTAATATAATTTAATAATTTAGAAACTATCTAGACTTGTCTTTATAAACTTTCAACCGACTATTATGAAGTTCACTTTGTTTGTTTACGCAAATATCATTATTATAAACAAATTCATTTGCTTCTACACTGTCGTTGTGGAAGATTAAGATATCGTTTGACCCAGTTTTTTTTCAACTTCTCTACATTTTTAAGGAGAAGTTAGGCCAAATACAATATCAATTAAGTACTTACTAAAAAAGGTGCTTTTTTAATGCATAAAATTGAATGGAATGAGCTTTGGCTAAAAGTTGTTGAGCAAAGGCAAACTTACTGCACTTCATTCATAAATAGATAGTACAAGCTAGTAGGAACATTATAAAAGACATGGGGGCAAGGATTAGGTAGAGCAGCTCTAGCAATGCTATGAGCCACACTATTTGATTGCCTCCTAACAAACGACACTACCTAGTCGGGATTACTTAATAAACAAAAATCACTATTATAAACAAAAATCAATATTTTAAATTAATTCATTAAATAATGTATATGGTTCGTCAAAAATAATAATAATGTACATGGTCCTTAATAAGGATCATATACATCATTAATTAAATAAATCTATAATATAGAGTTTTGCTTATAATAATGACTGCATAGTGTAAATACATACCAAAAATAAATAATGGATCATGCTAACATGTGTCTTAAGGACGCATGCTATGCAACTCAAGAACAATTTTGTATTGAAAAACATGATATGTTAACTTTTAAAAAAGTTGAATACGACTTTTAATATATATATTTCTATAATAAATTCCTTAAAATGTATTTTGAAGGCGAATTAGCATTTTCCATAAATAAAACACATATAGACAAACAAGTACGAAGTCTATTTTTTTTCTTCTAATTAACAAAGGACTTCTGGACATAAATGGATAATACGCTGATCATAATAAGTGAAATAAATATATAGAAGTTAGAAAATTTGCATACCACAATGAAAGCTTTGACATTCTCTTTGGTCAATGTTATTTCATAGCTCTTATCCTCAAGTATGTCCAACAAAATATCAAGTATATCCCTATCATGATGAGCACCTTCCTCTTTTTCCTTCCTTTTCTCCTGATGCTCCTTTATTGCCCTCTCCAACATTATGTCAAACCTCTCCATAGCCACTTTAAGCCTTTTATGTATTCCCTGTAAATCCAAATTCTTGCAAAACCAAATAAAATCTGACACATTAAACGTCCCTCCAAGCTCTAAAATGTCTTTCAGCATCTCCCTAATTTCTTCAACATCACTTTCATTTTCAGAACATGTTTTACTTATTGACATCCTTGCTATAATGTTGTTGGTGAGAGTTAAGAGCTCGCCGCCGATATCAACGGCCTTGCCAGCTTCTCCTTTCTTCTGCAAAAGTTTTAAAAACCTTAATGACTCTTGTTGCATCAAGGGAAGGAACTGATCAAGTGTTCTTTTACCAAGAAGCTCCGACATGCACAACTTCTTAACAAACTTCCAATAGTCACCATAAGGTGCAAACACAAATCCCTTTGAGCCATATTCTATTTGCTGAACTGCAGCATTTGCAAAACGGTTTGAGAAGAAAGTTTCATTGGTTTTAAGAAACTCCTTTGCGATATCTGGACTTGAAACTACTATACATCGCTTAGAGCCAAGAAAAAGTTGCATTATAGGACCATAGTGTTTTGAGAGTTTGTGAAAACTTTGGTGAGGTACTTTAGAAATAAGGTGAAGGTGTCCAATGATAGGTAAGGCTGGAGGAGACGGTGGAGTAAGATGGTTCTTGTTCTTCTTTTTAGATAGTATGGCTCGAACTGCTATAATGGAGAGTAGCCAAACAAAGAAAAGTTGGATATATTGCATTTCAGCCATACTTGAAAATTTTAAAATTGGAAGAAAAACTATATGGTGGTTTAACTAGTTTGGAACATAAACTTAAGTGATAACACATTAACCGTAATCTTATGTACATGAATGCCTATGGCACTACTTATATATAGAACCAAATTGTAAAGCCACTGTTAGACCTCATATAAAACCTCATATCAATGTTTTAAAAACCGGACTGACCGTGAATCTAGTAAGGTCAGAGGTTTACTGAGTCGCTGATTGAACAACTAGGTCACTGGTTCACTAAGTTGTCGGCCATCACCCTAACAAGGTCATGGGTTCACTGAGTCATTGGTCGAACCATTTGGTCATTGGTTAAATCATATGACTGAACCGTATTAAATCAGATGACTCGGCTATTTAACCAGTATATTAAAAATTTATGTATGTATAAAACTGGATTGAACCGGAAGACCTGATTTATAAAAATTAAAATAACTATGACATCTATAAAATGTCAAATAATTATTAGAGAAAATAACATAATTTAAAAAGCTGATTCGTTAAATGCCTTATATAAATAAATATTAGAAATTAAATTTTAATTGTAATGCAAATATATTTTTAAACAAGTATTTTTTTAGGCATTTAAACAAGTGTATCAAAAATATATGTAATTATGACTTTAATAAATTAGAAGCATTAACGCGAAATATATTGCTATAAGCTAAAATGTGAGTTACAAGTTCTCGTGAGTTTAACTCAGTTTGAATATACAATGCATTATATATGCAAGGTTCAGGGTTCAAATTTCGAAAAGAAAAAAAAATGTAAGTTACAAGCATACAAAATATATGGAGTATAAAAAAGGAGGCTTACGGCATATATGTGAGTTACGTAGACATGAAGGTGCAAAATAAAAACATGTAGGACTAGTATTGCATTGCATTTCATTTTATATCGTATAAATAAAGAATAAAGAGTAAATGCTATATTAAATCACATAGTGGTGTAGTGGCTTGGTTTGTATCAATATTATGGGTATAATAATAAAAACATGATCATATATTATGGGTATAATAAGTGCTATAATAAAAACATGTAGGACTAGTATTGCATTGCATTTCATTTTATATCATATATTATGGGTATGCCTGACTATGATTTTCATTCAGCTACTCCTTCAGAAGCAGAAGCTTTGAGCTTATTAGAGGCCATCCCCTTTACTATTAATCAAGTTGTGCCACCGGTTATATTTGAATCGGATTGTAAACTTCTTGTTGACGCTGTTAATTCCCCTTATGCTCCCCAAGATAAGGCAGGATATATTATTTCCCGATGTAAGGATCTAATGTCATCTCGCAATAACTATGTTGTGAAATATGTCAGGAGGCAAGTAAATAAGGGGGCTCATAGCATAGCTAGAGCTTCTATATCCCACCGTAGTTCTCATATTTTTTCTGATGTACCCTCTTATTTGTACTCATTACTTATTTATTAAATGTTCGAAATTTGAGGATTAGTTGCATCCTCTAAGATACGATTAATCAACTAGCATGTAGCTCTTCGTACCAGACTCTATCTCATGGTCAATTTATATCAGTAATAATGATGTCTAAAGACATGACAGTTTTATTGGAAGAATAATATGATGGTTTCCATTCATTATAAAATTAAAGTAAAATAGCAGGGAAGATGGTATCGTGGAAACGATGGCTCAATTTCTTAAAAAAGTGGTGGATAGCTAATAAACTAGCTCATGAAGGTTCACTTATTATAAGCTAGTTTATAACTTATAGGGGACAAGATATTTGATTAAGTTTGTATTGTTTAAAAAGTCAATAGTTGAACTAACTTATAAATATGAAATGACATAAAAAGAAAAATCAATTGAATATATGATTTTTTCCGTTAAGTTTACAAAAAATAAGGAGGAAAAATGATAGTATGAGATAAGCTTTAAGTTATAATATACTTGAATTAACTTATCAAACAATGTTAAAAACATATTAATAATAAGATATAAGATCGTGAGTGTTGTTACCAAACATATTTATTTAATCATATGACCTTAAAAACTAATAACTTATGGGAGATGTTAACGAGTGCTCATTGGCACTCTTTAAGAACCATTAATAATCAGTTTTTACGAAAAATTGTGTAATCAATGTATTTGAATTTGTAACATTTAACTTTTTTAAAGAATATTTTTTATATTTGGGATCCTTAAAGAGTGGTCCGGGGGTACTCGTTAACGAGACCCATAACTTATATGGAAATACTAACTACTCCCACTAAGTCACTCTTTAAATGCCTGAAATTGAAGTATTCAACATTGTGAGAAATAAGTGTTGTAAATAGTGAAGTTTTACTATTATTATTATTATTAGTAATTTGTAATAATCCCTTTAGTCATTAGTTAGACCATTAGGCTAGAATAGTCTACATAAAAATATGAGAAATGTTAACGAGTGCTCCTGAGACACTCTTTAAGCACTTAAAAAGGTAAGATTTTATGGAAGTTTGTGATTTATTGCATTGAAAATTGAAGTTTTTACTTTTTTTAAAAAATTATTTATTTATTAGGAATCTCTAAAGAGTGTCACTGCGACACTCGTTAACAAAACCCTAAAAATATTAGTAGTTGTACATTATTTAGCCTTTTTTTAGAAATAATTGAGTCCAGGGAAGATCATCGAAGCCGGAGCCTTATGCAAGACTGCTGTTTTCGGCCGACGGTGTCCACCTTTTAAGTGAAGATAAGAACCGGATATAATATTAGTAGTTGTACATTATTTATTTCTGAAATGTAACATTCAGTTTTTACATGGCATTAGATCTCCCAATCTTGGAAGGCCTTGCTTCTGCATAAATCCTAGCTCAAATATTTACAACCACTCTCTCAGCTTCAACTCACGACAACATAAACATAAATTTTCTTTTACGAGGTTTCCTTTTTTTTTTTTTCCGGATCATTCCCAAACACAACTTTTGATTCATAAAAGTGATGAATTGAATTAGAGAATGTGAAATGAGATACAGTGACAAAATTTATCAAGAAAATTTCAAGAAAGTGTATTTGTATTTGCTAACATCTTTCCTTAATTACACACCATTACCTCCATTGATTTCTGCCAAATAATAAATTTAATTGGTTGAGACCTTTTCTTGATAAATTCTTGATAAAAACTCTCTAAATATATAGCAATGCTCACATCATTTTACCTAATTTGTTCATGTTGTAGTAGAAATCCATAAAAAAAAATTCAATATTTCTTTTTTAGGGAAGAAAATTTAATATTTTAATACTATTATATATCGTATGGGTCTTAAAAAAAAAAAAAAACAAAGACTCAAAAGGAAACTTAAACCTCCAAAACAACATGTCCTTTTCTATTTCTTCTGGTTCAAACAAGAGAAAGTAAACTCAAACAACATATTTCAATATTTGCAAACACACTAAACAAAACATAGAACAAAGACCCAGCATAGTTCTCTTGCAAAAGGCACACAATATATATAATGACATCTATTGGAAGCAATTAAGTCTAAACTAAAATGCGTTGGAATTTTTAAAGTCATAGCATATAAACCGGCCTTGTGTAGCATTATAAATCAATCATATGTAGCATTATAATAAAATAAATTGGCATTTAAGATTGAATATACGTTCAGTTGAAAGAGTTGCGGTGTGGTGGCAAGAGTGTTGTACGTTTGCCAAGGGAAGGTCACCCATGCAACAATAAATCCTTATCAACACAACAATTCTTTGTTGTGACTTATCAAATTATCAATTCAAAAATAATAGTGTTTTAGAGGTGACACATATGCATAACTTAAAGTTAAGAATGAATCAATCATCAATCAAGTTTAGCAAGAGAATGAGATGATGTTTTTTAAAGGTGTCACATAGGCACAATCCAAGCATGAGAATGAGGCAAATTTCAAATTTAAAGATAGATAGATAGATAGATATAAATAGATAGAAAAATATGTTTCATGTACAATCAACAATACCCATCTCATTTACGGTCTTCTTAATTTTCATTTCTCTTAGGTCTTTTGCTTTGTATTTTTTACTTTTTATTTTTGTCTTTCTCATAGGGTTTTGGGTGTGGTCCAGGGACGGATGCATGTGGTCTTATACGTGGGCTTGTGCCCACACAAAATTTTTAGAAACCTTTTTTTAGTAGTATAATGTATCAATAGTTGACATTTTTACTATATGGCTCATACTTATCACAAATCATTTCTCTCTTGGCCCACACTTATCATCATATATCTCAAATTTTTTCTTGATAATATGAATATTATAAAAAATCAGATGCGAAATCAAATGAGAAATGATCGGTTAAATGATTGTTTAGTTATTTATATAGTGAAACATATTTTTATTGATATTAAAAATGATAAAATCATTCAAAATTTTCATAATATGAAAAATTGTAGAAGATAATGCTACAAATTTTCATATATGCTGCCCCACTATTCAAAAATCCTGGATCCGTCACTGGTATGGTCCCCCATCTTTACAATTTTTTCTTTTTTAATTATTTTTTTATAAGCGAGGTGGTAGAGGATGGGGTAGCTTTGAGGATGTCAAGTTACCTCCTTATGCCTTCCTTTACTTTTGATTCAGATAAAAAAAAAAAAAAATATGCCCATCTCATAGTCCTCTTGTGTAATCTTTATGCACAAAGCATCCCCTTTAAATCTTTGGGGATGACAGTGGACTGAATTAGACATCAGTAAAAGAGTTTAAAACCTGCGCAAAAGAGAGTGTTGAAGGAGTCACAGAAGTAAGAAGCCAGGCATTACCCGGGACAAATGGCAGCCATGCCGTAAAAAATGAAGACAGAATCAGAATCGTGCGAGGTTGACAGCTATGATGAAGGTTTTGATGGAAACCCTAGAACCAATAGTAATCAAGATAATTAAGAACCCAACAGTTTTGAATGCAATTAAATCTTCAAACAGTATCCCCGATTAAGAAAGCATGCAATTGTGGTTGAGAGGTGCAATCACCAATTTGCTATCAAATAAATAATAAGAAGCCAGTTTTGCGCTATCAACTTGTATATATTGCACCGATAGAGACTTGATAACGAACAATCGAACTGATTATATTAAAAATCCAATAGGTGGAATTGCGCCGAAAATATGGGAGGAATCTACCGAACGCGCTGGATTAATCGACACTACACATATGAATATGTGGTGGGTAAAGGGTAGATGCAGAAATTAATTTGATGGGAGACTAAGTCAAGACAAAAACAGAGAATTTTAAACATGCCAAAAGATAATACATTGACCAAAACAAAGAATTATATCCTTGTAGAAGACGTGCAGTGATTGAGATAAGAGTACAAAAGCTTTTGATTTTTATCAAATAGTATAATGGTAAGAAATTTACATTTAAAGTGAATTTACATCTATATCTACTAGCTGAGTTAAGCTCACGAGAACTAAAAGAACAAAAGTTAATTTTAAAATCAGAACAACAAACAAGTTATCAAGCTAGGATACTAATTGACAAATCCCATACATAAAATCATATTATATCATCAAAGATGAAGATCAAAAACTAATTTTGAAATTTTTCGGCTTTAACCAACAAAATGATACGCATTTAATTTTTTCGAACAAGTGAATAATTGATTCATCATTGTATTACCAAATATTACTGATAGACAAAACCTATACATAAAATTATATTACACCACCAAAGATGAAGATCAAATGCTAAGTTGAAATTTTTCGTCTTTAACCAACAAAATGATACTCATTTCATTTTGTCGAACAAGTGAATAATTGATTCATCATTGTATTACCAAATAGTACTAATTCATATTTAAAACTATGAGAATATCTAAAAAGTTTTCATGTTTATTTGGAATGTTGTAAGGACATTTTGATCTTAAAAAAAGTAACGTTCAAAATTTTATGTAGATAAATTTTAATATGGACTATCTTTCTAAGTGGTCCATGATTGACTAATATTTCAAAAATCAACGATGAAAGATGTGACCTGTTGGTAGTAAAATATTAATGGTATTCATCATTATATGGTTGAAATAATGAGTCAACTTTTTTTTTTGAATGGCAAAAAAAAAATATATATATATATATATATATATATATATATATATATATATATATATATAAAATAAAGAAGAGAATGGGATAAAGAGTACAGAATATATAGCTAGAGCCGACAAGCGATACTCCAAGAAACCACCACAAAGGACACGACCCCCAAACCCCACAGGCGGAGCTGGCGGCACACCCTCAGGACCCTAAAAGTGGCCAAAAACACCAAAAAGAAAATAAAACTCTATGGATCTGAGAGCCAAAAGCAGCAGCGAACCCGGTAAACACCTGCAGAAAACAAAAAGACAACAGAAAAAGCCAGAAGGACACCCTGGGAAGGAAGATGAGATACAACCTCACCCAACCCTGCAAGCAACCCCAGGCAAACCAAACCACCACAAAACCCTACCAAGTCAAACACAAGACGGGCTGCACCTCCCACTTGTGGAGGGAACAGGAACTAGCAGGGCCCTTAGCCCGAAACCACTTCCAAGCTAAGAGTTTAGCTCTGTCCACCACTGGCTCCTCTCGGAGTAAGCCACCAGCAAAGATAAGGTCGTTCCGAGAGACCCAAATGGTCCAAATAACAGCATGCCAGAAAAGAAGTAAACCTGACCTAACTCTCCTCCCCCCTCCTAAACTCGTAAAGGCCTGAGTCTGCTTGGCTAACCCCTTGGGCATCACAAACTCCCAACCTAACCACCTAGTCACTTGGTACAACACAGGAAAGAAAAAAGGGCAAGAAAGAAACAAGTGGGCCGCTGACTCGGACGGCCTGTCACAAAAGACACAACCCACCCCATCCAGAAGAAGTGGCACACTGCGCCTAACAAGATTACTCCGCGTAGGGATCCTATCGAGGAGAAGCTGCCACGAAAAAACAATCACTTTAGATGGTGCCCAAGACTTCCAAACCCTAGAAGCAGCTTGTAAAGCAACCCCCTCAGGAAGCCCCCGCAGTTGGCACACCCTTAATAAGATTGGAGTAAGCCGACTTAACAAAATACCAACCATCGGGACTGTTGGTCCAAAACCAAACATCATCCCTCACCACCTGCGAAAGCCTAGTCACGACCCCAAGAAGCTCAGCCAGAAGATCAGTTTCCCAAATGAAAAGAGCTCCCCTCCAGCTAAGATCCCAAACCCAAACACCCCCCTCCCAATGACCAAGATCCCCCACTTTCCAATCCACCTGAAGAGAGAGCTAGAAAAGCCGCCTATATCTAATTCTAAGGATAACTGGCCCACACCACGGGTCATGCCAAAAATGAGTAGAGAGACCATCTCAAACCACCCTCGACACTCCATCCGAGAACCAGTCGCTACTGGCCTCCTTATCACCACCTAAAAGGGAAATATTGGACCACCACAAGGACACACCATAAAGGCCAGAAGGCCTACCACCTAGATGAGGGGAAGGATAGCAAACCCCATAGCGGTCGATGAGGATGTCACGCCACAGGCCACCATCTCCTTGAAGGTAACACCAACACCACTAGGCCAAAAGCACAAGATTAACTTGACGAAGGTCTCGCACACCCAACCCTCCCTCACGCTTAGGCTTAAAAAAAACTGCCCAAGCGACCCAGGGGATACTCCTACTCCGCTTGACCCCACCCCAAAGGAATTCTCATTGGAGGCGGACAATCTTCTTCTACACCTTAACAGGCACCTTCATGACAGACTTATAAAAAATGGGTATGGTATTTAGGACGGAATTCAGGAGAACAACTCTACCGCCAAGGCTAACATATTTATTCCCCTACGAGCCTAACCTGTTGGTAAGCAGCTGGAGGAGCGGTTGCTAGGTCTTGTCAAGGCGAGGGTTGGCACCAACATGTGACCCGAGGTACGTAAACGGGACCGTAACAACGCTACAGTAGAGGAAGCGCTCCGCCAAACAGAGGAACTCATCCCCCGCATTCACCCCCATCACCGAACTTTTAGAAAAATTAACCTTAAGGCCCGATACGAACTCAAAACAACGAAGGATGGTTTTAAGAGCCCATAAATTAGGCATGGTCGCTTCCCCCAAGAATAAGGTATCATCCGCATACTGGAGATGGGAGATGGAGAGGCCCGAGTTCCCCACCTTAAAACCATGATACAAACCACAAGCTTCGGCCGATCTAACCAAACAACTAAGGCCTTCAACCACCAACAAAAAGAGGAACGGGGCAAGTGGGTCGCTTTGCTTCAGACCTCTCTTGATATTGATATCCTCAGTCGGACACCCATTCACCAGCACAGATAGATTACCACAACAGACACAACCACGGATCCACCTACACCATCTAACACTAAAGCCTAATCTCCTCATCATATACTCAAGAAAACTCCAACTAACTGAGTCATAAGCCTTTTCAAAATCCACCTTAAAGATGAGACATTCCTTCCTCCCCTTCCTTGCGAAGTCAATAATCTCATTAACCGCCACCACCCTATTCACAAGCTGGCGGCCCTTAATAAAAGCGAATTGGTTGGAGGAGATGAGCTTGTCCATAACAGGTGCCAGCCTACCGGCCAAAACCTTGGCCACCAACTTAAAGAGGGACCCCAAAAAGGAGATGGGACGAAAGTCACCAAGACTGGTAGGGGAATGAACTTTTGGGATAAGGGTAACAAAATAAGAGGAAAAACTACGCGAAAGGGTCGTCGAGTGATAAAATTGGTCAAACATCATACTTACCTCTCCCTTCATAAGATCCCAAAATCTCTTATAGAACGCAAAGTTAAACCCATCTGGACCTGGGCACTTCGACCCGTCCGAAGAAACAACCACCCCAATAATCTCATCATCCCCAAACGGGGCCGTCAAACCAGCTGCTTCCACTTCCGAGATAGTAGGCATCGCCACACCATCAAGGGTAGGGCGATGCACCTCAGAATCAGAAAAAGCGACCCTTAAATAATTCCACCACCTCAGCACGGATCTCATGGACACTCTCAACCCATCTATCACCCACCCTAAGATCAAGAATGGAATTTCTCTGCCGCCTTATCTTGATACCAGCATAAAAGCAACCAGAATTAGCATCCCCCTCACGGAGCCACCTCGTCCTAAATCGTTGGAAAATTTGGGACTCTCTAGCTCTCAGAAGATCCCACAAGTCATGGAATCCTTTAAAGCATGCTTTCGTTTTGGCCGGCAACAACACTTCCGATTCCGCTTTAAGATCAAGGATCTTTAGAGCATCAACAAGGGCCTTAAGGGTCTTGAGCTTGGACAAAATCCTAACTGCCATCCACTCCACCGATCTGGAACGAGACCAACTGAGGTTGACCACCTCCTCGATCTGACGGTGAAAGGCTTAGGACCCCAACTTTGATCTGAGTACCTCAACACCACTGAGCAGTGATCAGAAACATCTCTAGAAAGAGCTTATTGGGTCGCCTCACCCCAGTGGTTACCCCACCCGTCCGAGAGAAGAAAGCGATCCAGTTTGCTCATTCCCCTCCCGTTAGGTTGGCACCAAGTGAACCGTCTAGCAAGAAGCGGAAAATCAAACAACCCCATCCTATCTACGAAGGAAGAGAAAAGGCGAATTTCACTATTAAGCAGATTACGGGTATCTATGGGGGTACCCCTCCTCTCTGAAGCATGGAAGACTGAATTGAAGTCCCCTGCAACACACCAAAGATCCCCTCGCAGAGAATTCTTGAGCTCAAGCAACTTCTCCCACATCACCCTTTTCTCCGCAAGGGAGCACTTGGATTACATATTCACAATGAAACAACGATGCCTCAGAGCCCACCACTCAAGGCACACCCCAAGAAAACCCGGCCCCGAGAAAGAGAAAATCGCTTTACCTTTGGAGTTATACCAGATAGACAAAATCCCCCCATTATTACCAATAGCCGGAGTAAAGCTCCAGTCACATAAAGGGTTACCCCAGAGATA
This sequence comes from Medicago sativa, assembly GCF_051527215.1. Classification (NCBI taxonomy): domain Eukaryota; kingdom Viridiplantae; phylum Streptophyta; class Magnoliopsida; order Fabales; family Fabaceae; genus Medicago; species Medicago sativa. Next base: position 50,966,187 of record NC_140749.1, read on the forward strand.
GTGACAAAGAGCATCCGACATAGAAGCCATCTTAGTCTCTTGAAGCAACACACAATCCAGATGATTATTAGAGATGAACTCTTTAATCTTTCTTTTCTTAATCCTAACCCCTAGCCCTCTAATATTAAAGGAACCAATAATCATGGAACACTCCTGACAACACGCACGGCGGCCTTAGCCGCACCATCTCTAACCTCCAGGGCCACTAACCTAGCCTCCTCTAAAATATCATCATCCCTAAAGGACACTCCCATCACCTTACCCGAACGAAAAACATGTTTGGCAATGCAAATATTAGACGGACCAAAAGGGCTACTGGGTAAACCAATCTCTGGGGCCACTAAAAGAGGAACAAGAGAAAACGGTATACCCACAAGCTGAGCGGTATAGCCAATGCCCTGGGAAGTCCCTACTCCCAACACAGTGGACGTTGGGTCCCCCTCACCGTGGAGAATAGGGGAAGTAATATATTTGGTCACAAGAGGAGTCGACTGAGGGATCACCGCTTCTAACCTCCCTAGAGAATCCCTCGAACTGTCCCTGCGCTCTCCGTCCCTAAAAAGTTGCCGCGAGACACTAGCGCCATCATATCTAGAAACACCGCTGGATATCTGAGGTCTACCTCTAACCTTCTTCCTCGGCCTACCCCTCTTTCTCTTCTGTGCAACATCTCTCGAGAAGAAAATCGGTCGGCTAGGAGATCACGAAGTAGGCGAATAAACTGAAGATGAGACCACATCATTCCGCACATCCACTTCTAAGCACCTAGCCGCCACCGATTCACAAACATGAGGTATGGTAATTGGCTGCTGATCTGCAGAAACCGGAATAGGACTAGCTGAACCGATGAGTAGTCGCGAAACAATTTGGCTGGAATTGGACTTCAGGGGTGTATTAGAATGTTGTGGGGTGCCAAACCTTTTAATGAGTTCCATGCAAGAAGAAACAATAGGCCCAGAATGATTAAAGCAATCTAGCAGGCCCCACTACTATTTCCATCACGTGGCCCTATATTGGCAGAAAAAGCAGCAATGCAAGGAGCAGGCGTACGCTCCTGCACGCGCTCCTCTACCACACACTCAACCAGCACCTGCGCGTGGGCCACCATTAGGGAAGCAGTCTGACGCGTGTGGCCCACTTTTGGGGGAAAGCCCATCCTATCATCATCAGCATTTGACTTCTGAAAGGGCCCACTATTTCAAGAGTTTCGCAAATCTCTTGATCAATTGACACCTTGCGCCTTCTGTCAGTATCAACCTCATCTCCGACAATAGATTTGACGGTAAGAGAATAGATTGGAAAGGGATTTTGTTGACAAAAATTCCTAGGATTAGATGTTAGCACCAAAAGGGAATTTTTTGTCATAAGTGTTGTCCTCCTCACCCTTTCCAAGTCTGATACCAGCCACTCTCTCCCCCTAGACAGATCCGAATCTGATGAGGAGGCTATAGACCTCCCAATATCCTCAGCCCAGCCCTCCTCATCGGAGACTCCATCTTCTCCGACGAATGAGCTGCCGTCTGCGACCACACCACATCCTCCGGCCGGCGCAGTTCGACCCTGAACCACCACTAAATCCATCGGTGCTTCTTCCAAAACCGACACCGCGAACCTCCTACCGTTGGCCACCATCACAACCTGTGCCCCCACCGCCAACACCCCTGGAACCAAAACCCTCACCCTATAAAACTCGTAACTGACATGTCGGAGCAGCGATTCATCTACCTCCAATACCTCACCAAATACTGCTCCGGCCTGTTGAATCACCGTAACATTGCATAGATGAACCGGCACACCCACTAACCGCAGCCACACATAATGACCCAACGGAGGTAACTCCTCGGACCATCTTGTGAAGCCTTTAAACCAGGATAACCACCAATCCATTCTAGCCAATAGTGACTCTTTTAGCAGCCCATTAATTGGTGAACTTATCAAAACCTGCTTCCCCCCAATGAGGTAACCATGATATAAGATATTCCAGCAACAATCAACTGCTCACGTAATTTTTTAACACACATATGCGACTGTAGGAGGCCTACTACCGAGTCAAAAAGCTCCTCCAACCTTCCCGGAGAAACCTCACACACAATCTCGGCCACCTCTGTTAACCTTGATGATGGAGTTGCCGCCACAGCTGCAGCAAAAGACCTCCACAAGCCTAGGCCTAGACTTCTCACCGGAAGACTGCTGAACCGAGACTTTACCACGCTTCAACAATAGTTCCTCCCCTTGACCTTCATTTTCAAACCTAACAAAGCCAAATCTAAAACCATCCTTGTTCCTTTTTGAAGGTATGAATACGTCTTTTACCTTACCTTACCACAACCCCCAAATGCATTCCATAATTCCCCCTTCTTTGCCTCATCATGTATGTTGGAGTAATAAAAGGAAATGGAGTTCTCCAACCTTGCTCGAATGAACTCCGGTAGAGGCCCAAGGTTGCGTCCTCCCACCGGAGGTTTCTTTCTCCTGGTCATGGGGCAGACACACACAGGTAAGTAGGAAAAAGCACGGCACTATATTGGAAACAACAAGCAGGAAGTTACAATTCTGGAGAGAGGTCAGACTTTCTCTCTCTAGAATCAATTGCTCAATTAATACTAATTTAATCAAAACAACAGAAAATAAAAATGTAGTTTGTATTATTTTTAGAGGTGTGTAGGGTTCGAACCCCTAAATCTTACATATATTATACATTATTTTTACCAACTCAGCTAAATTCATTAGGACAAAAAGTAGTTTGTATTGACCCAATGTCAATCAAGTCATTGTTTTACTTGTAAAAATAACACACACACACACACACACACACACACACACACACACACACACACACACACACACACACACATATATATATATATATAATTAGTTTTTATGTTTGAATAGTATCATCGATCATAATTGAAATTTAATTTTCAATAATTTTAACTACTAATCTACCGTTGATCAGTTATAATGTTTATCAACTAAAGAACTCACCTCTTTATGTAAACCAAAATCAAATTTCATACTTGAGAAAACTAATTCTCAAAATAACTAAGATTTAATACTATAATATGTATGTGTTGTTGTTACATTCAACATTTAATTACAATATTATATTTGTTGATAATTGCCTCAATACTATGAAAATAAAACACATCAGATACAAAGCCTGGGGGACATATTAGATCTGACCATATACAACCCAAACGGGAATAACATAATACAATACAGACCAAGTAGTTCAACCTAATTAATCCTAATATAAAGAGCACTCCTCACGAACTCAATCCAGCGCACCCGCGTACGAGCACGGAACCAGATTACAAAAAAATATGAAGAGTGGACCTCCATAGAATCAACAAAGGTATAAGATTGGCGAATGGATCAACCGCCAACACGCTATCAAGATCCACGTACCAGCAACCCCCTGAACCAAGCAGCAGGTATAATAGCTCTTTCGAGCTTAACAGTCCGATAACAGTCGATATGACTGAGATTAATATAAAAAGATAGTATCGAAGAGGGGGTAACACTGAAGACTTGGCCTGCAGATCTCAACAGACCTGGAATATCAGAGTCAAGCACAGGAACACCAACCTTATCGATTTCACCAAACCACCCTTTCGAGTTAAAAGAATTAGACCCTTTCGGGTTTACGAAACCGAACCACCGCAAAATGGCCAAATCTATCACCGCCTGAAGTCTCTGATCTGAAACACAAAGCAAACAATACAACAAAACAGAAAAACAATACGATACAGAACCGGCAACACAACAACCATGAACACGAACACAAAACAGCAGGAGATCCCCACACACGTACTCAGCGACATCGCAGCAGAACAAAAACGAAGATTTGTTCAACCACATAGGAAGGTGAAAGAAACCCAAAGGAGTCAACAACAACCAAACCTATGGAAATCACATATCGATGCCGAATCTGAGTAGTCACTCTGTAACCCAACAACACCCAAAGCAGGAACGACAAGAAACAGAAGCGAAGCAGCATAACAGAGCAAAAAATCCGCAGTTGAGAGCGCTGAGAAACTTGTGCCTTGACGAATCACCGTCGAGAGGACTGGGCTGAGAGGTGATGGGGATGGACGACCCACCGTCGCACCACCACCACCACCATCTACATCTTGAGAACTAAAGCTTTGGAAAAGAGGGAAGGTGGTGTGTTCTTTCTTAGAGAGAGGTCAGAGACAATATTTTTAGAGAGAGCTATGAAGTTAAATTTCATGTAAGCAACAAATAGAATATTTAATGTAGGGTATTGATAAGTTAAATACGTACTCTCTCTGGATGTTATTACAAGCAAAAAATAATTTTTTATGTTTATTCAATAAATGATGTATTTGGTGTATATGATCTGTCCGGTGAAGATGGATGAGAGGCAATGGTGGCGCGATGTGCTCCGGTACGGTGGGGATGAGTCTTCGCGATGGAACAAAAGGTGTATGTAGGCACGTTAGCACTCCAACGCTCAAGTCATTGATGGAACTTAGAAAGGGTGTTTAGAAAGTGTTATGAAAAGTGAAACGTACCTTGAGGGTGAAGCTAAGTCACCCTTATATAGTGCGCTCGTGAAGATAATCGTCTTCGAATTTTGCGGGGTGTGATTAGGGAGCGATTAGAAGACACATGTAGAGTGATCCTCGCGCGGGAGAGTGCTTGGATGTAATGTGGTGCACTAAAGTTGGTGTGTTCCTTCAGGCGTGGAGCCTTGAAGCAGTGTATGCATAGTCCACGTGTCAATACGAGATTGGTCTTATGACCGGTCCTGAATAGTTGCCCCCAAGCCGTTGATGCCTTTATGGGTCAATGGCCTATAGCTGCAAAAAGGGGCATTTGTTCGGGCGTCTGCGGACGTTGGCGCCTTTGAATTTTTACTCGTGGGAAGATTACTTTGTCATTATCTGTTCTGAGGAAAGTTGTAAACATCTTATGATTTTTAATTACTGGGCACTAGGTCATGTTTTGTTATTGTTGATTTTTCAAACATTTGATTGAGACTTATGTGTACGTTTGTGATATACCTTACCTTAGGTAAAGATTTTTGAAAACTTGTATTTTTAACCGCAAATGAACTTCATTATTTAACTTTTTTTTAGAAGTTAAATTTAACATTGAATACGAAGTTTATATTTTGGTGTTTTATGTGTGACAACATTAATCCTATTTTATGGTGTTACCTCTTTGAAGCATTATTTCTATAACATACATTTTTTCAACGGTTGTCAATATTATTTCAATTTGAGGATTTTTCTCTTATCTATCATGAAAGGCTATATACAAATTAAAAATAAAAATTCTAATGAATAGTTGGCTGGCTTCAATATTTTTAATTAAACACGACACATTAATCCCAAAGAAAAACATGACACATTGATCTACCTTTAGAGGCATTTAACATTAATATCAATTTATTAATGGTTTCTTGCAACTCCTAAGTGCTTGATTTTTTTTATTTGAAGTTATAAAAGTGAAATTGGTACTTATAAAGTGTTCAAAAAAGATTTATTTATCAAATGTAAAAGAGAAAAAATATGTCTCAAATATTCAAGTTTAGTTTGATAATATTTCTTTCTCTATTACTTGTTACCAATGGCTGTAAGTAAGTTTTTATATTATTTTCACATTTTCTTCTTTATGCTATACACAATATTCATTACATGTAGGTAATATTCATTAATTCTTATTTGTCTTTGCAGATTGGAAATGCACACTCGACGATGATTGTCCAAAAAATATGTGTCTTCTTCCACAAATTGCGCAATGTGTTAAATTTAATTGTGAGTGCAAGTTTTATTTTTATGTGCAATAAGATGAATAAGCAATATTATAGATCAAGGAGATCACAACTAGGTTGGATCCAGACCCCGACAATTAGTATCTTTTCGAGTTCCGGTAAATGTAACATGTGATAGTGCCTTATATAAAGTGTAATATATACAATATAAAACTACCACTTTCAGCTTTTTTTGAGTTGACTTTTTCTTTTCAAAAAATGGCCTCAATTTTCAATACAAATAACTTATGTAACAAATAGATGTTAGTTTGTTTGCTAATTCAAGTTTACTTAGTGATATAATCACACTTAGTGGTTAATCACATTTAGTTTTTGTTTGTTATCATTTAGTTACGAGTTTGTTAGAAGCTAACTTATTGTTAGCTTTTGTTACTTAGCTTGTGCTTCAAGCAACCTAACTTGTATATAATCTACCTCTTGTACATTGTTCATATACATCAATAATACAATTTCTCATTCTCTCTAAAAACAACAAAATCTAAAAACCCTAGAACATTGCTTGAGTTTCAAGCTTCTAAGTTCCGCAAACAAATTTCCATCAAAAGCCTTTGGTTTTATTCTAAAGGATAATCAAGATCTTCAATCACGCAAATTTAAGGTAGAAACGCTGAAGGAAGCACCATGAATGGTCAAAGCAGTTTCAACACTCATCATCTAATTTTTGAAGTACACAATTGGGAAAGATGGAGTGTTGTGATGAAGAATCTGTTTGGAGCACAAGATTTGTTGGATATTGTGCAGAATGATGCTGCTGATTTAGCTATGAATGCCACAGAAGTGCAAGGGAATGCGCACAAAGATTTGCAAGGCTTTCTTCTTGATTCAACAGAGTCTTGATGAAGGAAATTTTGAAAGAATCTCAAAATTAGTTAGTTCAAAGAAAGCTTGGGATATTCTTTCAAAGTATCATGAAGGTGATGATAAGGTGAAGTTAATTAAGATTCAATCACTCAGAAGGAAGTTTAAGTTGATGTAAATGGAGGATGAGCACAAGATTGCTGAATACATCTCCAAACTCATCAGTGTTATGAATCAGATGAAGGCTTCTGGAGAAGCTATGACTGGTCAACAAATTGATGAGAAGATCATGAGGAAATTATCATCAAGATTTGATTTCATTGTTATGGCAATTCAGGAATCAAAAGACGTAAAAACCTTAAAGATTGAGGAGCTGCAGAGTTCATTAGAAGCTCATGAATTGATGGTTTTAGAAAGAAGTAATGAAAGATCAATTCAACAAGCCCTGCAAGTTTAAACTATCAAGAAGGATGATTATGATATGAAGAACTTCAAGAAAGGGAAGAATAACAATAAGGGAGGAAATTGGGCTAACAGCAAGAACAAAACATCTGAGAAAGGTGAATCTTCAAAGGAAGAAAATTCTAATCAAAACAAGAAGAAATGTTTTGATAAGAAGAAGATTCATTGCTTCAAATATGAGAAGTTTTGACATTTTGCTTATAAATGTTGGTTTGGTAAAGGAAAGCAAGCCAGGAATGATGATGAACAAGCTAAGATTGCACAGGATTATTCAGATCCTGACTCATTATTATTCATGGTTACAACAACTAGTACTGAGAGCTGCAATTCAAAAAGTTGGTTCTTAGATACTGGTTGCTCTAATCACATGACTGGAAACATAGAATGGTCGAGGGAAGTTGATCATGGAAGGAACATAAAGGTGAAAATTGCAGATCATAGAACTTTAACTGCAGAAGGAATGAGGAAGATTTCCATTGAAGGAAAGAATGGAAAAATAACAATAATTGAAGATGTTCTTTATGTCCCCTGTATGCAGTGCAATCTACTTAGTGTTGGTCAACTCACTTAGAAAGGCTATTCAGTTACTATGAAGGATAATGTCTGGAAGTTGTTTGATAAACATCAAAGGTTAGTTTTGAAAACTCCTTTCGCAAATAATACGACATTTCAGACTAACATGAAAGATGTGGAATTGAATTGTCAATAGGCTATGGTAAAAGGTGAAGATAGCTGGTAATAGCATTATAGGTTTGGCCATCTCAATTTTAGAGATGTTAATCAACTAATTGATAAAGAAATGATTCTTGGTGTACCAAAAATTGGGATGCCTAGTACAGTTTTTGATACTTGCTTGATAGGGAAGCAACCCATAAATGCATTCAATTCAAATGCAACACATAGATCAAAGAAGCTACTAAATGTTGTATATTCATATGTGTCTGGTCATTTAGAGGTTCCTTCATTAGGAGGCAACAATTACTTCATCAGTTTTGTTGATGAGTTTAGCAGGAAAATATGGTTATATATGATTAAGGCCAAAAGTGAAGCATTTGATATGTTTTAGAAGTTTAAAATCTTAGTAGAAAAACAAAGTGGAAAATCTCTTAAGATTTTAAGAACTGATGGTGGTGGTGAGTATACTTCAAAGGTGTTTGAGAAGTTTTGTGAAGACAATGGCATTGTAAATGAAGTAACTGCTCCATATACTCCACAACATAATGGTCTGGCTGAAAGAAGAAATAAAAGCTTGCTTGACATGACCAGAAGTATGCTCAAAATGAAGAAGATGCCTAATACATTTTGGGTAGAATAAGTAAGAACTGCAGCTTACATCTTGAACAGATGCCCCACTAAGAAACTTGATCAAATTCCTGAAGAAATTTGGTTAGGATGCAAGCAGTCTGCTAAACACTTAAGAGTTTTTGGCTCTTTATGCTATAAGCATATCCTTGATGCAAAGAGAAGAAAGTTGTGGGATAAGAGTGCACCTATGATATTGGTTGGATATCATCAAACTGGTGCATACATATTATATCATCCTCTAAATCATTCAATAGTGGTTAGTAGATATGTTAAAATCTGTGAGAATGAAGCTTGTGATTGGAACAAGAAAGAAAAGGGTTCTAATCATACAGTTCCCACAATAATTGAATATGATCAAGTTAAACAAGTTCAATTAGATACTGAAGTTCAAGATGAAGAACATGTTGAAGAGAATCAAGTCACTAGAACTTTAGGAAGACATAGGTTTGTTTCCACAAAACTAGCTAGACATGAAATTACTCCTGACAATCTAGTCAATGTAGAAGGGGAATTTGTTCACTTAGCATTATTAGAAGATGCAGAACCAATCATCTATGAAATAAAATTGAATGAAGAAGTGTGGAAGAAGTCTATGATTGAAGATTTGAATTCAATCAACATAAATAACACATGGGAACTGACTGAGTTAACTGCTAGACAGAAGGCTATAGATGTGAAATGGATTTTCAAGTTGAAACTGAAGCCCAATGTGAAGTAGCCAAATACAAAGCTAGATTAGTGGCTAGGGTATTCATGAAGAAGGCTGGTATGGATTACTTTGAAGTTTATGCCCTAGTAGCAAGACTAGAGACTGTGAGACTGATAGTTGCTATAACTTATGGAAGAAACTAGCCAATGTATCATCTTGATGTGAAGTATGCTTTCCTAAATGGTCCTCTAGATGAAGTAGTGTATGTAACATAGCCACCGGGTTTCAAGGTAAAAGGAAAGGAGGATATGGTGTATAGATTACACAAAGCACTCTATGGATTAAACCATGCACCAAGAGCCTGGAACAAGAGAATTGGCAACTTTCTTGTGCAGCAAGACTTTGCAAAATGCAAGTCTGAATATGGTGTTTATTTGAAGAAATGAATTGAAGGTAGTCAATTACTCATCTGTCTCTATGTTGATGACTTGATAGTGACTGGGAGTGATGTGAATGAGATAGAAGCATTCAAACATCAGATGATGAATGATTTTGAAATGATAGATTTAGGAAACTTGACATATTTTATAGGCATGGAATTCGCTGAAGTTGCAGAAGGATTGGTGATGCATCAAATGAAGTATGCATCTGATATATTGAAGAGGTTTAATATGATGGGCTTCAATCCATCATCATCACCTGCAGAGACTAATTTGAAACTAGTGATGAATGAAGAAGAAGAAAAACTAGTGTATCCTACATTGTTCAAGTAAATTGTGGGATCACCAAGGTATCTATGCAATAGTAGGCCTGATATTGCATATGCAGTTAGAATAATAAGCAGGTTCATGAGTGAACCAAGAGTATCTCATCTGCTAGCAGTCAAAAGAGTGATGATATACATCAAAGGAACACTAGTGTTTGGCATTCTATTTCCTAAGTGTCTGAATGAAAATTCTATGGAATTGATAGCCTATTTTGATGCTGATTGGTGTGGAGATAAGCAGGACACGGAAAATATTTCAGGATATCTATTCAAGTTTCTGAATGCCCCAATTTCAATGGTATGCTAAGAAGCAACTAGTTATGGCATTGTCAACCTATGAATCTGAGTATATTGCAGAGTGTATGGCAGCATGTCAGACAGTTTGGCTTGAAAACATACTCAAGGAGATGGTGATAGAGGTTAGAAGACCTATAGCATTGTTTGTAGATAACAAATCTGCTACAAGCTTAGCAAGAAATCCAGTTCTGCATGGAAGAAGTAAGCACATAGAAGCGAAGTTCCATTTTCTGAGGGAGCAAGTGAACAAGGAAGCACTACAAATTTTTCATTGTTCCATTAAGCTGTAGCTTGCAGACATATTCACTAAGTCATTGAAGGTTAAAAAATTCATCAAGCTAAGGAGTTTGATTGGAATGAAAGAAATGGAAACTTGAATTAAGGGATGATGTTAGTTTGTTTGTTAATTGAAGTTTACTTAATTAGTGATTCAATCACACTTAGTGGTTAATCACATTTAGTTTTTGTTTGTTATGATTTAGTTACAAGTTTGTTAGAAGTTAGCTTAGTATTAGGGTTTGTTACTTAGCTTGTGCTTCAAGCAACCTAACTTGTATATAAGCTACCTCTTGTACATTGTTCACATACATCAATAATACAATTTCACATTCTCAATTCTTATCATCTATTCTCTCTTCTCATTCTCTCTAAAAACAACAAAATCTGAAAACCCTAGAACATTGCTTGAGTTTCAAGCTTTTAAACTGCGCCAACAAAAGATAAGAATAAATTTAAATATTAAAATAAAAGTGTACCAAACATAAATGTTCAGTTTTTTATTTAAAAAGTATAACAAACTAGATTAGTGTGTCTATATTTACATTTTCATTATTCATTATCCCAATTATACCCTTAAACAACAACTTTTTATATAATAAAGATTGTTGTTGGTGTCATTAAAAATATTAGAATTTAGATTAATTTTTTTTTGTTATATTGTTGGTTTCATTGAAATAGATAATCAAGATTAGTTTGATTTGTCAATAAACAGTTATATTTTTCTTTTAATCAAAATTAAAATTCATAAAAAAACATTGTTCGTAAGTTTCAAACGTTGGTGCAATAAAAATAGCAAAAGGACGGGCACGTTAGTGCCCGACTTTTCGCTAGTTGAAATAATATTATTATACGAATATGATCGGTCTTTCGAATTGTGAAAGTGTAATATAAGTTTTTTTAATGACACCAATAATATAACATTATTTTAGGAATATTTATTTAAAAATATAATTGAAATAATGAAAACGTCAGCCCAAAATCTCATAATTCTTTTATGGGTCTTGCTAACCAGTGTCCTAAGGGCAATGGTAAAGGATTCCATTAGTATAAACTTTGTCTTAGAAATACAAGTCTTTACTTTTTTCTTAGCAATAATTACACCACTTTTCAATGCAAACTTACTTATTTTAGTATTTTAACCAATGCCCCAATGGAAATGGTTAGCATTTTCCTTCTTAGTATATATAATACTTTAAACAAATAATAGATTTCAGGCAAAATCGAGTATTATCTCAAATATTTAAATTATATAATACTATAATACTACATGTAAAAGAAATATGAGATTTTGGACTAACTTTTCATTATTTTAATTCTAACCGTAAACAATTATTCCTATAACAATGTTATATTGCTTGTGTCATTAAAAAAAAATATTACACTTTCTATATATCCTTCAACAAATAAAAAAAAATATACACTTTCTGTTGTTAGTGTCATTGAAAAAGTTAAACATGGTTTGTTACATGTGATTTGACAGGTTTGTTATAATTAGAAATTCACAAACATCGAGATTCCCTCGTTTTTGAACTTACGAATCTCTCCCTTTTCAATAAGAAAGCTTTCACAAACCACCACCACCACCACCTCCGCCCATTACCACCCAAAAATCTAAATCCAGCTATCAAGATAGATCCATGTTCTTGGTGGTGTGATATCGAGTCTGTTTGCTTCGGGTCACCACCTTCAAACCCGGGTGGGTCTCTTACCCGAAGGGTTGTCTCCTTACTGGCGTTGTCGCGGTTGGTTTTTGGGAGCTGTCTTGTTTCCGTGCTGGATCTCTTGTTGGGTTGTCACTATTTCGTTCCTCTTTGGATGGTGGTGCACCGCCGGTTGGTGGTTCTGTTATGGTCCGATCTTGATATTTGTCCTCTCGGGATCTACTGGTTTTAAAGCTTAACTTGCTTCCTCTACGTCGGTAAAAGGTCAGAGGTTGTTTTCTAGTTAGCTCTCCAAGGAATTCCGACATTGTTTTCTACGGCTACAGTCGCCTCATACTTTCATTGACAATGATGGTTGCCTTGGTCACTGTTGTGTTTGTTTATGTTTTCGTTTGGTTTTGGGAATTTGAGGACGAGTGTGGTTTTGTTTTGGCTTGTTTGACTCTGTTTGATAATCTTTTATCCGGTTATTACTGGATTTAGGATCTGGGTTCTAAAGTTCTGTTCATCAGTACGTGGATTTGTTGGATGCATCCCGTGATCTGGATTCAACAAGTCTTTGTGTATTCATCTGATGTTGCTCGAAAGGGCTAGGTGCGTAGATACCTCGTGTTGACGGTAGTTATCGTTTGACGTACCTTAATAACTATATCTACTGCGATTGCTTTATGCGCCGTAGGTGGACTGTGTTGGAGTTCCATCGTTTGTTCATCCCTCAATCTAGAAACGATTGGATTGGTTCAGCCCGAAAGGGCGTCTATGACTCGGTATTTAGCTAAAAAACACCGAAGTTGCATGTTGTTAAACCTTCATAAAAAACAAGTGGGTGTATCTTGACAAATCCCTATATATTTATATCAGTCTCAGACTAAATTTAAGAAAACAATATATTTCTTCTTTTTTTTTATAGAAATAACAATTCATTATTACTCTGCAAAATCAAAATTTATCTTTTTATTCATTAATTTATCTAGTTAAAAATATTCAACGAAGTTGAGGTTCTTGATATCTTCTACAAGCAAAAAAGGTAAGAATACTTGCATAAGATAATAGAAACAGTCTTTTGAGCTTTATCAAAAGAAATTGAAAAGTGACAAAAGCATAAATAAAAGTGTGAAAATTTTCACAATAGCAAAAACATACATATATTGCACCAAAAAAAGAAAAGAAAAAAGAAACATACATATTAAATTGTAAACTAATTAGAAGTAACTTAAAATTATTTTTAACTTAATAGTTCCGCTTACAATTAAGCACTTACATGCTTTCAAATAACACATGGACTTTTTAGGACAGATTCATTTATGATGTACACAACCCCTCCTTAGTTACGCAAAGGAGCAAACCTGTATGCCAAATAACAATAATGAAATTTACAAGAAAGGAGTGAAATATTTTATACTATGATAAAAAATAAACATTGAAATGTGTGTGAAAAAATTACTTATAGGGCTAGTTAAAACAAGAATTAGGGAAACAAATATTAGTAAAGTATAAACAATTTTAATAAAAAAAAAGAAAACAATTTTAATCACTTTATAAATAGAACTCCTCAAGCTTTGTTAATTTCAATTAATTTATTTGTAGAACTTACAGAGTTACCAAAAACCATTCATTTAATCAAATGCTTAGTCCAAACAACCAAAGTAATTTCATCCATCTATGGGCAATGGTGAAGAATAAAAAAGTATCCATTTTATGATTGCATCCATCTTCAAACAAAACTTGTGTATACTCATGTGTACTATAAGTGATATATGACGTGATGAATTTAGCCTCATGTTTAAAAGTCGTTTGTAAAGTGGTACAACTTTGAATTTGATGATAGACAAAATAATCTTTTTACTTAGGGTACCAAATAGAACGATTCACTCTCACACATTTCAACAAATATGAGATTTATAATTGAAAAAAAAAAAACTAAAAAAAGAACAAATCAAAAAAAATTACACATTACAATAAAAACATAAAGGGTTAATAGGTTTTTACCCCTGTAATATAGGTCATTTCCGGTTTTCCCCCCTGTAATTTTTTTTTTTGATTTACCTCCCGTAAAAAAAATTTGTTTTGATTTACCCCCCTAATAGGCCAAACAAAAACGAAAATTTCTTAAAAAAAAATAAAATTGGTTTTTGTTTGGCCTATAAGGGGGTAAATCAAAACAATTTTTTTTACAGGGGTAGATCAAAAAAAAAATGACGGGGGAAAAACCGAAAATGACCTATATTACAGGCGGTAAAGACCTATTAACCCAAACATAAAACCCCAACTCAAACATTATGACGTGCAAGGGAGTGATGGAGTGTACAACACACAAAGTTCCATGCTTGCTAACTAGAAGTAACATGGAATTATTTTTAGCTTGCTATTGAAAAAAAAGAAAAAAAAAAAGTTAAGCTTACCAGCAATGACATGCTTCCAAATAACACACTGGATTTTTAGGAAATTTACAGTCATCAAATACACAATCGTCCTTAGTTTCACAAGGAAGAAAACCTGTATGTCAAATAAGAACAAGTGAAAGTTACTTGAAAAGGGTAAATGATTTCATACGTGAAAACATGAATATTGAAACATGTTTGATTAATTACTTACTGGCCTTTTCAAAAAAATACTTACTATGGCTAGTGGCGACAATAATTAGGGAAACCAAGATGAGCAAAACATAGCTAATTTTTAGAATTGCTGCCATATTTTATCTCTTTAATTTAAATGTAACAAACAAATAATTGTTTGATCACTTTATAAATAGAACACCCGTAACTGCCTAAAACCATTCTTTTTTTTTTTTGACAAGGCCTAAAACCATTCATATAATTAACATTATTATTAAATGCCTCTTAGGTATATCAACATGTCGTTTTATCTCTAAAGCTCATTCAATTTATCATTTTACTATATTAAAGATATAGATTAAATATTTTGAATATGATCAGCGGCCATTAACTTTTTAATAAACTTCCTACATTTTTTTATTTTTCATTAACATTTAATGATATTAAAATAGTGTGAAATGATTGTAGATACCATAATTTATTGTTGTTTAGGAATTCTAATAGGACCAAATTTAATATAAATCAAATATGGAAATTGCAATCAACCAAAAAATAATAATATTGTAATTCAACAAAACAAAATATGGAAATTGCATAAGTTGATGAAGTTGTTTTTGTCATAAACAAGAAAAATAAATGGAAGTTATGAAAATAAACGGAGGTGTGCGTAACAGAAAACGGTTACGGTGGAGGATCGTTAGACCGTGGCGATCAGTGAATGATCCCCTCCTTCTAGTCACAAATGATCTGTCCGATGAGGATGCATGAGTGATAACAATGGCGGATAATGCTCTGGTGTGACGGTAACAATTTCCGGTACAGCGGCGTTGAGTCTTTGCGGTGGAACGAAAGTGTTTGCAGACACGTTATCACTCCGACGCTCAAGTCAGTAATTAAACTAAAAAAGAGTGCATAAACTGTTGTGAAAAGTGAATCATACCTTGAAGGTGAAGCAAGTTCACAATTATATAGGCGTACGTTGAGCATAACCGTGTCCGAGTTATGCGGCGTGCGATTAGGGACGGTTAGAGGACACATATAGGGAGATTGTCGCGCGGGGGCACACTTATGTGTGGTACGGTGCACTTGAGCTGACGTGTTCCCTCATACGCGGAGCCTTAAGGTGGTGTAGGTTATTCCACATGTTAACGTGTTATTGGTCTTCTGAAAGGTCTTGAAGAAATGCGAACTAAAATGGTAAGTGACCAATATAGATGTATTTAAATAAACAACACCTCGCACACAATTCATCGTATCCATAGGTGAACGGTATCTTTTTACCAACTTTGTTTTCTATTTTATTTTGTTTAGAGGGAAATTTTTGTAACATAATAATTGAGTTGTGTCGTTAACCAATTTCAATACACATATTAACCACAAAAATACGTTGTGAACCGCTTTTTGATCTAAGCAAATCTGCCATTTTTGGAAGCTACGTAAATAAGTGGTTAGTACCTTACATTTTCTTGTTAATAAATTTGTCAACATTATTAATGATATTTATCTTCCAAGAAAATTGCTTTTTTGACATTGAATACTTCCTATTGACACAAGTAAATGACCAAATTACCCCCAGCGGTAGTTAACTGCCTCTGGAATATGCGCCGGCAGTTAACTGCCGTTGGCTCCTCCAGAGGCAGGCTTTGTTGTTTTTATAGTGATTTTACGCATTTCGGTCAAAAAAATCAAAATAAATCGAAACTTATTCAGAATTCTACAAAACTTTACAGACCCTCTATATATATATTTTTTTAGAGCTGTCTGCAAAAAACCAGATCAAAATTCGATTTCTAGGTCGACGTTTTGATGTTTTGGTTTCTTGAGTTATTGGCGCATTAAAAATTCATATTTAATCCATCCGTTGTCGAAAAATTATTATTTTTTTCGGGAAATGTTTTTTTTATGTTCTTAATATGTGTACAAAAAATAATGAAAAAAATTCAACTTCTATATAACTTTTCCAGACGCGCAGTTGGAAAAATATTGCAATTTTACGCGTTTCAGTAAAAATTTCAAAATAAATTGAGGATTACTCGAAATACTAAGAAAATTTGCAGATCCTCTATATGTATTTTTATAGAGGTGTCTGGAAGAAAACAGCTCAAAATTCAATTTTTAGATTGATGTTTTGATGTTTTCGTGTCTTAAATTTTAGGCGCGTTAAAAATTCATATTTAATCCGTCCCTTGTCGAAAATTCAAATTTTTTGTCGGAGATGTTATTTTTTTGTTCTAAACATGAGTGCAAAAAAGCGTGAAAAAGTTCAACCTCTAGGACACTTTTTCGGACTCGCACTTGAAAGAAATTGCGATTTTGCATGGTTCGGTCGAAAAATCAAAATAAATCGAGACTTAGTCGAAATGTTATGAAACTTTGTAGAAACCTCTATAAAAATACATATAGATGATGTGCAAAGTTTCATAACATTCTGAATAAGTGTCGATTTTTTTTATTTTTTCAATTGCGATTTTGCGCGTTTCGGTCGAAAAAATAAAAAAAAAATCGAGACTTATTCGGAATGTTACAAAACTTTTCACATCATCTATATGTATTTTTATAGAGGTGTCTGTAAAGTTTCGTAGAATTCTGAATAAATTTCGATTTATTTTGATTTTTCGACCGAAACACGTAAAATCATAATAAAAAGCTGCAAAGCCGGATGCAGTTAACTGCCCTTGGAGGAGCCACCGGCAGTTAACTGCCGGCGCATATGCCTGAGGCAGTTAACTACCGCTGGGGTAATTTGATCATTTACTTGTGTCAATAGGAAGTATTCAATGTCAAAAAAGCAATTTTCATCTTCCAAAAGTTGTTAACAACGTATTTTTATTTTTATGACTAATGAAGTTATGAAATCTGTTTTGTCAAAAAAAAAAAGTTATGAAATTTGGTGATGAGACAACTCAACTTTTGTGTTCCTAAAATCCTCCTCTATATTTTCGAAATAGTGACGAAAGAAAAAGTTTTCACCGTATAAATAGTGTGAACAGTGTTGGTGTCCTGCATTGTTGTCGCATGTGTGCC
Organism: Medicago sativa; assembly: GCF_051527215.1. Lineage (NCBI taxonomy): Eukaryota > Viridiplantae > Streptophyta > Magnoliopsida > Fabales > Fabaceae > Medicago > Medicago sativa. The sequence goes on from NC_140749.1 coordinate 50,983,786, forward strand.
CAAATAACATTATTATTTATATTTGAGATTAGAGCACCAAAACAAGAAATTAATATACTTTGCTTATAAAAAAGATAGGTTTATAACATTACTATTATTTATATTTGAGATTAGAGCACCAAAACAAGAAATTAATATTTGCTCAAAAAAAAAATTAATATACTTTGCTTATAAATAAGATAGGTTTAATTACAGTTTTGACCCTAAGTATCACAATCTTGCGATTTTGGCCTCCTATCAAAAACAATAATAAATCAGCCCCTAAGTTTACCTCCTTTTGCACTTTTGGCCCCCGAACCAATTTTGACTAGGTCAATGCATACGTGGCACCCAAATCACTTTATTTATTAGACTTAATTGCAGTTTTGGCTCCTTAAGACTCTGTTTGGTAAGGCCAAGAAACGAGCTTATAGCTTATAAGCTCGTTTGACTAAAAAAGCTCTGTTTGGTAATGTTTTTTCGCCACGAGCTTATAGCTTATTTTACGAGCTTATAAGCTATTTTTCAGATGCTATTTCAAGTAGCGTTTGAGCTTATAGCTTATAGCTTCTCACTTTTAATTCCAGTTTTACCCTTATTAGTCTAACTAAATTCCATTTTTTACCCTTAACCATTTATTATATTATAAAGTAAAATACATATGATTTAAATATGAATGCTATTTCTTTTACGAATGAAAGATCCTTTTTTTCCTCAATAGAAAAATATTTTTTTTTCTACCGTTACGTTTATGTTTTTTTTCGTTACAATTGTTACGTTTTTTTTTTTGTGACTATTTCAATATGTAATGTCACCTTTTTTATTTGCGAAATGACACATTATTTTTGTGGGGTATATCATAATTGTAGAGAATAAGAACAAGGACAATGACTTTCTCCACAAAAAAAAAAAAAATGAGAACGTTACGTTTAATTACCTTCATTATATATTTTTTTGTACAGACTATATTTTATTTATTGTTACGTTTAAACTTTTTTAGGCAAATGAAAATAAATATAAATTAACATTTAGGGATTAAAAATTAATTTAATAATAATAATATTAACTTAACAAATTTTAAATTTTAAATACTTTAAATATTAATTGATATAAACTTTATTATGAATTAAAAATGTCCTTTTATGTAATTTTAAATTTATCAGCTAGTTGAACCGCTAATTTTACCAAACACTTCAAGTAGTTGAAACCTAATTCAATGAATTATATTATTTTTCAATGAAAAACAACTTAGATCAACACAAGCAATTATCCTAAAAATTATTCATTTAATCACATGCAATAGTAAAAAGTAAAGAGGATAGGGAAGAGAGATAACACCGATATTTTTATAGTAGTTCGCTCTTTCTCGTTCTCGCTAGAGCTACGCCTACTATTCTTGGTGAAGTACACCTTCACCAAGGTCATCCACTAAGTAACAAATGTTGATTACAATGTGTTTACAAGAGTTCATTGAAATTAAACTTAATTCTTCAACCCCTATGCAAACACTCCCCCAAACTCCAAGTAACCCTTGAATTTGGTGCTCCTTGAACCTTCGAATCCTTGATTACTCGTGCACCCCTTCGAACTCTTCACTCAAGCCTTCGATGCTACGTCCGGTAAAAGAATCTCCTTCGACTTCAAGAACGGTTAGAAAGACACCCAAGACCTTTGGAGGTGGAATGAGATTATCCACTTCACTTTGAAGCCTTGATTAAGCCCAATCAATCTTCTTGAGAGAACCAACATACAATCCCTACTAGCACCCTAGCAAATCAATGTGACTCAATATGTACAAAGTGATTCTAAGAAAAAGTGTTTAATCTTGAAGAATTTATGAACAATGCATTTTTGAGACCTAGAGAGAATAGTTGCAAATGATTCAATGAATTTAAGGTTGTGAGGAGGAGACTATATATAGTGAGGGGTGATAAGAGTGAAATTTCGCACAAAAACACTTTGGTGAATCGATTCACTAAATGAGTGAATCGATTCAGACAACAAAAAACAAGTTAAGAATATATGAAGGATGAAACGATTCAGTGTACAAGTGAATCAATTCAAGTGAGCCCAGGATGAAGAATGATACGATTCATCCTTCAGATGAATCGATTCAGTGCAAAGTCATAGAGTTTTATGAGACGATTCAAATTGAAACGAGTCGATTCAAATGTGAATCGATTCAAAAGGTTGTGAATCGATTCATCTGTAGTCAGAGACTTAAATGAGTCGATTCAGTGTATGATGAATCAATTCACTATGCCAAAAGATGAACAATGACACTTTTTCACAAGACTCAAGATGAAACCTAGACCAAGACACAAAGATGCTGGGTGCTTTAACATGCTAGCCATAATGCAATTAATAAAACGATAAACTAGACTAAAGAACATCATCAAAACATGTAAAGAAAACTCTATAGCTAGGCTTCACTCACTCTAAGTGATGTGGGAGCCACATATGCAATGCCTTGGTCAAAATTGTTTTGGAGGGCTAAAAGGGGTAAACTTAAGGGGTTGATTTGTTATTGTTTTTTATAGGGGGCCAAAATCGCATAATTGTGATACTTATGGCGCCAAAACTGGAATTAAGCCAAAAAGATACAATTCTTATAAGGTAAGTCACCCTTGAAAAGTTGCTTTAGAATGTTATTCTCTCGATCTTTATTCGTCCTTAGCTTTCTTTATCCTTTTCTTTAAGTTCAACGCGTACACAACTTTATTTGCTTCAACTGTTTTGGTCTCCACACAGCACATTTACTCGGGAGTACAATATGGAAGGTGTATATAATCAAATCAAATTACTATATTAGCCATGTCTCACTACAAAATTACACAAAAAAAAGGTAAGAACAAGGGTGAAGTAGTCTTATAAAATTTGGCTTCATGGAATAAAGACAAAAGCATCTAGGAAAGTTTGCAGCGGTTATGTGCAAGTCCAACATTATTTTGTTTTTCTAAAAGATTATATTTGTCCTCTCAAAGTGAGCCTTTATAACATTTTGGAATTTCGACAAGTGGCTTTTTCGTATCTCTACTTTCGCATAAGGTGAATGCACTCACAATGAATGTTCCTCTAGCATAATATTATTTCATTGGAGAATCATATTCTCAACTTTAAGAATATATTCAAACTTGAAGGAATTGGACGGCCTCACTTGGCTTCCTTAGTGTAAGAAGGAATCTTCTACAAGACTTTGTTCTTATGATTAAAGAAAAAAGGCTTAAATATGTTATTCGTCCCTACAAATAGGGGTCGTTTAAAATTTCGTCCCTGCAATCGCTAATCCTTTTTTTTTGCCTCTGCAAAGTTTAATCAGTTAAAAATTCGTCCCTTGACCCAGTTAATGACTGCCACGTCATCAAAATGACCATAATGGCATGGGAATTGACGAAAATACCCCTGGGCTAATTTTTTTTCCTTCAAAAATTTTTTTTTTCAAAATTTTGAAAATTCTTTTTTAAATTAAAAAAATCTGAAAAAATAATTAAAAGTCAAAAAAAAATTCGGAAAAAAACTGTTAAAATTAAAACTGAAAAATTTTCGGGAAAAAATCGTAAAAAAAATTCGGGAAAAAACTGAATTTTTTTTTTGAAGGAAAAAAAAAAAAAAAATAAGCCAGGGGTATTTTCGTCAATTCCCATGCCATTTTGTTAATTTGATGACGTGGCAGTCATTAACTTGGTCAAGGGATGAATTTTTAACTGATTAAACTTTGCAGGGGCAAAAAAAAAGGATTAGCGATTGCAGGGATGAAATTTTAAGCGACCCCTATTTGCAGGGACGAATAACATATTTAAGCCAAGAAAAAATTTACAATGGTAAATACATTAGAAGCTCTTAAGTCGTGGAGCATTTGACTAGGTGTAACATGAAATGAAAATTTGATAAAGTTAGATACTTGAGTCCTTCTATTTGGACAAATATTTTTTAATTTTTTTTGAAGGAATTTGGACAAATATTTGATACTTGGTTGGTGCATATAGAAAAATATGATATGAGAGGTTAAGCTCTTGAATGAATTTAGTTATCACGAATGATTAATTTATGTATTTGCAATAGAGGATACAATGATTTATAAAAAACAAAAACCTTCATGAAGATTTTAAAGTTGAGATCATGATATATCCATGCCTTAAAGGTGCATGGATAGAGCACTAAAGATGAATAACAAAGGAAATAGAAAACCAAGAGAATGAAAATGTCTTAAAACTGTAACAGATCATTTAAAATGTATGATATATATACATAACCATTTCATAAGTGGGGAAGATGAAGTGTTATAGTAAAAAATACAAAATACATAATTAATAAACAACGAGCATATTAACTTTAAGAAAAGGCGTAAAAGTATTTTCAAGAGAGGCTCACTCACAAATCTATGTTTAAAAGAGTTCAATCATCTCAAATTTTAAGAAATCCACTCTCATCACTTTGCTCATTTGTCAAATAGAAACCAAAATATATCATAGAAGTTTCACTTGCACCATTTAAATTCACTTCAGCTTCATCACAAACAAAGACACATAATAGTAAAAGTTATATCTGCATCAAGAAGAAACTTGAAAGATGAGTTCTTCTAAACCTGCAGCTCCAAAGCCAAACACAGATGATTACAAGCTAAAAGACACAAAGCCACAGCTAGGAGAAAAATGGCCACATGGAGGACAACGAGGCGGAACCGGTTGGCTTTACAGCGAAAGAGCAACGAGCACTTACGACCTTGTGGAACAGATGTTCTACCTCTATGTTCGCGTTGTCAAAGCCAAAGAATTGCCACCAAATCCAGTCACAGGAAGCGTAGATCCTTATGTTGAAGTGAAAGTTGGCAACTACAAAGGAAAAACAAGACACTTTGAGAAGAAAACAAACCCCGAATGGAAGCAAGTTTTCGCATTCTCAAAGGAGAAGATACAATCATCGGTTGTTGAAGTATTTGTACGAGACAAAGAGATGGTAGCTAGAGATGATTATATTGGAAAAGTTGAATTTGATATGCATGAAGTTCCAACAAGAGTTCCACCAGATAGTCCTTTGGCGCCGCAATGGTATAGACTAGGGAATTTGAAAGGTGAAACAAGAACAAGAGGTGAAGTTATGTTAGCGGTTTGGATGGGAACACAAGCTGATGAAGCGTTTCCTGAGGCATGGCATTCAGATTCAGCTTCAGTTAAAGGTGAAGGAGTTTACAATATTAGATCAAAGGTTTATGTTAATCCGAAACTTTGGTATTTAAGGGTTAATGTAATTGAAGCTCAAGATGTTCAGCCACATGATAAAAGCCAACCACCACAAGTTTTTGTAAAAGCTCAAGTTGGACAACAAGTTCTTAAAACTAAGCTATGTCCGACCAAAACACCGAATCCAATGTGGAACGAAGATCTTGTATTCGTAGCTGCTGAGCCGTTCGAAGAAAACCTCGTGCTGACGTTGGAGAACAAGGCGAGTCCCGGGAAAGACGAAGTTGTGGCGAAGTTAACCTTGCCGTTGAACAAATTCGAGACTCGGATGGATCATCGCCCGGTGCATTCGCGGTGGTACAACGTTGAAAGATTTGGTTTTGGCGTTCTCGAAGGTGATAAAGGTAACGAACTTAAATTCTCAAGTAGGATTCACCTTAGAGTTTGTCTTGAAGGTGCTTATCATGTTCTTGATGAATCCACAATGTATATAAGTGATACAAGACCAACTGCTAGACAACTTTGGAAGCAACCAATTGGGATACTTGAAGTTGGAATATTGAGTGCACAAGGACTTTCACCAATGAAAACAGGCAATGGTAAAAGTTCAACAGATGCTTATTGTGTAGCAAAATATGGTATGAAATGGGTTAGAACAAGAACAATCACTGAGAGTTTTAATCCAAAATGGAATGAACAATATACATGGGAAGTTCATGATCCTTGCACAGTCATAACTTTTGGTGTTTTTGACAATTGTCATTTAGGTGGTGGAAATTCTCAACAAAGTGGAGCCAAAACTAATGATGCAAAAATTGGTAAAGTGAGAATTCGTTTATCAACTTTAGAAATGGATAGAATCTACACAAACTCATATCCATTACTTGTTCTAAAACCTTCTGGATTGAAAAAAATGGGAGAGCTTCAACTAGCTATTCGTTTCACATGTCTTTCTTTAGCACACATAATTTACCTTTATGGACACCCTTTACTTCCAAAAATGCATTACTTGCATCCATTCACTGTGAACCAATTAGATAGTTTAAGATACCAAGCTATGAACATTGTAGCAGTGAGGCTAGGAAGAGCAGAACCACCTCTTAGGAAAGAAGTTGTTGAATACATGCTTGATGTGGATTCACATATATGGAGTTTAAGAAGAAGCAAAGCAAATTTTTTCAGAATTGTATCACTTTTTTCAGGGGTAATATCTATGAGTAAATGGCTTGGTGAGGTACAAAAGTGGAAGAATCCAGTGACAACAATACTAGTTCATGTTCTTTTTTTCATCTTAATATGTTATCCAGAATTGATCCTACCAACAATTTTTCTCTACATGTTTCTCATTGGAATATGGAATTTTAGGAAAAGACCTAGACACCCTCCACATATGGATACAAAAATTTCATGGGCTGAAGCAGCACATCCAGATGAACTAGATGAAGAGTTTGATACTTTTCCAACCTCTAAGGCACAAGATGTGATAAGAATGAGGTATGATAGGCTTAGGAGTGTTGCTGGAAGAATACAAACTGTGGTTGGTGATATTGCAACACAAGGTGAGAGGCTTCAAGCTTTGCTTAGTTGGAGAGATCCAAGAGCAACATTTTTGTTTGTTATCTTCTGTCTTGTAACTGCTGTGGCACTATATGTTACACCTTTTAAGATTGTTATTTCTGTTGCTGGGATTTTCTGGCTTAGGCATCCAAAGTTTAGGAGCAAGTTGCCTTCTGTGCCAAGCAATTTCTTCAAGAGGTTGCCATCTGGTGCTGATAGCATGCTTTGAATTGGCCTTTACTACAGGTCGGTTATTTGGACGTCACAGTCGCGGTTTCATCCTGGTTCGAGCGGTTTGAGATAGTTGAATCCTCATTCGAGATCTTGCGATTTCGTTTGGTTTGGTTTGGTTTTTGAAACATTGACTTTGAGGATTCAAATGATCAAAACACAAGATCTCATGCTGTTTATTTTTTTCTTTTCACTTGTTTTGTTTTGTATGAGTGCATTAGTAATTCATTACTTTTGATGTATACGCAGTTATTATTGATTTTCCTAATTTTTTTTATTTAATCATTGTTATTTGGGATTCACGTGTTCTCATTTCTCAATATAAAACTATTAGAAACATAGGATTAGTAGGATATTAGTCCTAATAGATAGTATTATAAATAGCTTGTAACCACCTCATTAGTGTGAATTTTCACTCATTTGTAATATCTAATTTCCATCAATACATAGAGCTTTGCTTTATTTCTCTCATTCCTTGCCATGTTTCATAACGTGGTATTATATCTAATCTCGTATCCACCTTAAAGGATATTTTCCGCTGCATTTTCTCAAGAAAATCAATTCTCTAATTTTCACTTTCTTTCTCATTACCATTTTCGTTTCCTTACTTTCTCACTGATTCCAATTCGGTTTCACCTTCTTGATTCTTTTCTTTGTTCAATTTCGTTTCTCTCATTACATAATTGACGAATTCCTTGCATCGATTTTTCATATTGTTCATTCCTTTTCGATTTGGTAATTTTCTTTTCGATTTGTACCTCTTCTTCACTGTTCGAATCTCCAAACTATGAGATTCTTGGTGGTTTATTGTTGCGATTCTTGCTTTGATTTTGTGCTAGTATTGCGTTTTTTCGTTTTTCGATTCCGTTCAATGCTGCTCTTGTCATTTTCCCCAATTGTTAGGGTTTCGCGATTTCGTGTTCGTTTGTCTCCAATTCAAGCACTCTTTCTCCTTCTCAGATTCCATTTCTGGTTCAATGTCATCTTCCATTCGAGTTTTGCTCGAAATCTTTTGTTATCGTAATTTTCCCCAAATCTTAGGGTTTGCGATTTCAATTCGATTTCGCAGTTTCTATTTTGTTTATTCATTCTAGAAAGATAATTTGATTTCCTGATTTGATTCCATTTTCTGGTTCATTTTCATCCTATATTCGACTTTCTTGATTGATTGCGATTTTGTTGTTATCACCATTTTTTATTCTAATTTTTTATTTCTCCCCTAATTTCTCGAGTTTTTGCTTTTGGTTTCACTGCCTAGATTCCTCATTTTCGTGGTCAATTTTGCTGCTCTGTTGAGACTCGATTGTGTCGCTGATAGATGCTGTTGTTGACGTCCACGAAGTTTTCTTTTGTTTACAATTCATTGTTAAAAAATTAAATCAAGCATAATCTAGAAGATTTTAGAAGTATGATGTGGCTTATGAGATAAGATTGCCACTTAAGTTGCAAAGTTAGAATTGAACACTAATACTTAGCTATTAGTAACTTACTTGTCCATTAAGTTTACTTAACAATTAAGAGTTGCATAAAAGAGCAACACATGGATACTAGGTGTCTTATGTTTGTATAATTACTTGGAAGCTAAGTATGCTTAGTCATTAAGAATAGTCTTAGTATTTTGCCTATAAAAGGCCATGCTTGTACCATTGTGATATATCAAGTTTTCATGAATAAAAATAGAGTTCAATAGAAAGTCTCTCCTTTGTTCTTTGTTAGTTTGTTTGTGAGTTTGTGTGTTATATGTCCCATTGATATCAAATTGGTATCAGAGCAGGTTAGGTCCTGCAAAGTGTCGGCGTCAAAAATAGTTTGAGTGTGTGAGGAACAAAATAGTTCTCACTCTGTCAAAGTCAGTGTCAAAAATAGTCCGAGTGTGTGAGGAACAAAAGAGTTCTCATTGTGTCAAAGTTATTGTGAGCATATTTTGAAAAAGATATGGCAAACAATTTCAATATCGTTTGGTCCGGTCCCAAATTGAATTCTGAATTAGATTTCAATTATTGGGAATTTATGATGACAACACATCTTAAAGCTCACAATATCTGGAGCTATGTGGAGTCTGGTTTGCAACAAGGAGCTGATGAACTTGCTCGTAGAAGGGACCAGCTGGCACTATCTCAAATTCTTCAAGGAATAGATTACTCAATTTTCGGCAAAATAGCAAATGCGAAGACTTCAAAAGAGGCGTGGGACATATTGAAGCTGTCACACAAAGGAGTTGAGAAAGCTCAGAAATCGAAGCTGCAGTCTCTGCGTAGAGAATATGAAAGGTACGAAATGTCCAGTTCTGAAACAGTGGAACAATATTTTACTCGTGTTATTAATCTTGTCAACAAGATGAGAGTGTATGGAGAAGATATTCCGGATAGCAAGGTGGTGGAGAAAATTCTACGCACCATGCCGATGAAGTTTGATCATGTGGTGACTACGATATTAGAATCCCACGATACCGATACCTTGTCGGTAGCAGAGTTGCAGGGAAGTATTGAAAGCCACGTCAATCGAATATTAGAGAAGACTGAAAAAGTGAAGGAGGAAGCCTTGAAAAGCCAGGTGAACCTCAACAACGCTGCTGAATCCAGTCAGATGGGTGAAGCCAGAGCACGTGATAATTTCAACAATGGAGGAAGAGGAAATTTCAGAGGTAGAGGTCGAGGAACCTTTAGAGGAAGAGGACGTGGCAACTTCAACCAATGGAGAAACAACAACTACAACAATTTCAATCAATCACATCAAGAAAGAGGCAGAAACAACTTTGGTTCCAACAATCGTGGCAGAGGAAAAGGTTATTACAACCAAGAGAGGACAAATAATGGTTGCTTTAATTGTGGAAAGTACGGGCACAAAGCAGCCGATTGCAGATACAAACATCAGGCAAACATGGCGGAGAATTCATATCAAGATGCTGGTGAGTCTTCTCAAAATCAACAAAGTTTATTTTTAGCAAGCAATACACTTTCGGAAGAAGAAAATATTTGGTATTTGGACACCGGATGTAGTAATCATATGTGTGGGAAAAAGGAATTATTTTCTTCTCTGAACGAAACGGTAAAATCTACCGTGAAGTTTGGAAATAAATCAAATATTCCAATTGAGGGGAAAGGCCAAATTGCTATCAAATTGAAAGATGGATCGCAAAATTTTATTAGTGATGTTTTCTATGCTCCTGGTCTTCATCACAACCTCTTGAGCATGGGACAACTGTCAGAGAAAGGTTACAACATGCAGATTCACAAAGGCTATTGCACTTTGATCGATAGAAATGGAAGATTCATCACGAAGGTAAAAATGTCATCTAACCGCCTATTCCCTCTGAAAATTCAACATGATCAATTTCCTTGCTTGAGTTCAATAATTCCAAATGATGATTGGTTGTGGCACATGAGATTTGGTCACTTTCATTTTTCTGGCTTGAATTATCTGTCACGAAAAGAATATGTTTCTGGTTTGCCTGTTGTGAACATTCCAAGTGGTGTATGCGAGACATGTCAAATTGGAAAGAAGCATAGAGAATCATTTCCAACCGGAAAGTCTTGGAGAGCAAAGAAACTCCTGGAGATCGTTCACTCAGATTTGTGCTCGGTTGAAATACCAACACCTGGTGGATGCAAATATTTTATTACTTTCATTGATGATTTTAGCAGAAAGGCTTGGGTGTATTTTCTAAAGCAGAAATCAGAAGCTATTGATGCCTTCAAGACATTCAAAGCGTTCGTAGAAAAACAAAGTGGTTGTTCAATGAAAGCACTCAGAACAGACAGAGGCCAAGAATACCTCGTCGGCACAAATTTCTTTGAGCAACATGGAATCCAACATTAGTTAACCACCAGATACACTCCTCAACAAAATGGAGTAGCTGAAAGAAAGAACAGAACAATCATGGATATGGTGAGATGCATGTTGAAAGCCAAACAAATGCCAAAGGAATTTTGGGCAGAAGCAGTTGCTACTGCAGTTTATATTTTGAACAGGTGTCCAACAAAAAGTGTTCAAGAGAAGACTCCCGAAGAAGCATGGAGTGGAAGGAGGCCCTCAATTAGACACCTTCGAGTTTTTGGATGTATTGCATATGTTCATGTACCAGATCAAATTAGAAAGAAGTTAGATGATAAAGGCGAGAAATGTATCTTTATTGGATACAGTTCAAATTCAAAGACCTACAAGCTTTACAATCCGGAAACAAAGAAGGTGATCATCAGCAGAGATGTGACGTTTGATGAAGGAGGAATGTGGAATTGGTCATCAAAGTCACAAAAGGAGCTGATAGTAACTCCAAATGATTATGAAGAGGAGGCTGAGAATATAGATACAACACCTGATGAACCGGACGAACCTGATGAGCCAGAAACATCAAACAGAGCACAAAGAAATCGAAGAGTACCAGCTCGACTGCAAGATTGTGTCTTGGGTACCGATAATGATCCATCCGATGAAGAGATTATCAACTTTGCCTTATTTGCAGATTGTGAGCCAGTTACTTTTGAAGAAGCTGCTGGTAATGAAAATTGGATAAAAGCTATGGATGAAGAAATCAATGCAATTGAGAAGAATAAAACATGGGAGCTGACTGAATTACCAGCAGACAAGAAGCCGATAGGAGTGAAGTGGGTGTATAAGACAAAGTACAAACCCAGTGGTGAAATTGATCGCTATAAAGCGAGGTTGGTGGCTAAAGGCTACAAACAAAAACCAGGTATTGATTATTTTGAAGTATTTGCTCCCGTTGCGAGATTAGATACGATTCACATGCTTATGTCACTCTCAGCTCAGAATAATTGGAAAATACATCAAATGGATGTTAAGTCTGCATTTCTTAATGGTACTTTGGAAGAAGAAGTGTATGTTGAGCAGCCTGCAGGATATGTAGTTAGAGGAAAGGAAGATAAAGTTTATAGATTGAAGAAAGCATTGTATGGCTTGAAGCAGGCGCCAAGAGCATGGTACAAAAAGATTGATTCTTATTTCATTCAAAACGGCTTTCAGAGATGTCCATTTGAGCACACACTCTACATCAAATTCATTGATCCTGGAGATGTTCTTATTGTGTGCCTCTATGTCGATGATCTGATATTCACCGGCAACAATTCAAAGATGATTGTTGAATTCAGGGAGGCTATGATAAGATGTTTTGAAATGACAGACTTGGGCCTAATGTCCTATTTTCTCGGCATTGAGGTCGTTCAACAGAAGGATGGAATCTTTATCTCTCAGAAGAAGTATGCAAGTGATATTTTGAAGAAATTCAAGATGGAGCAATCAAAGCCAATTTCCACACCCGTTGAAGAAAAATTGAAGCTGACAAGAGAAAGAGATGGTAAAAGGGTAGACCCAACTCATTATAAAAGTTTGATTGGAAGCTTGAGATATTTGACTGCAACAAGGCCAGATATAGTATATGGAGTTGGTTTACTTAGCAGATACATGGAGGAGCCGCGTGTTAGTCACTTGCAAGGAGTCAAAAGGATTCTTCGTTATATTAAAGGTACTCTGACCGAAGGAATTTTTTATGGTAATAATAATGATGTGAAGCTTGTTGGATATACAGATAGTGATTGGGCAGGAGATATAGAAACAAGAAAAAGCACGTCAGGGTACGCGTTTCATCTGGGAACTGGTGCAATATCATGGTCTTCAAAGAAACAGCCAGTTGTCGCACTTTCTACAGCTGAAGCAGAATATATAGCAGCAACCAGTTGTGCTACTCAAACAGTGTGGCTGAGAAAAATTTTAGAAGTGATGCATCAGAAGCAGAATACTCCTACGGAGATATATTGTGATAACAAATCAGCAATTGCATTAAGCAAAAATCCAGTTTTTCATGGACGGTCCAAGCATATTGATATTCGATTTCACAAGATCCGAGAACTAATTGATGAGAAAGAAGTGGTGATCGAGTACTGCCCCACTGAAGAGCAGATTGCAGATATTTTTACAAAACCGTTGAAGACCGAGTCATTTTACAAAATAAAGAAAATGCTTGGAATGATGCAAGCTTGATTTAAGGGAGGCAATGTTAAAAAATTAAATCAAGCATAATCTAGAAGATTTTAGAAGTATGATGTGGCTTATGAGATAAGATTGCCACTTAAGTTGCAAAGTTAGAATTGAACACTAATACTTAGCTATTAGTAACTTACTTGTCCATTAAGTTTACTTAACAATTAAGAGTTGCATAAAAGAGCAACACATGGATACTAGGTGTCTTATGTTTGTATAATTACTTGGAAGCTAAGTATGCTTAGTCATTAAGAATAGTCTTAGTATTTTGCCTATAAAAGGCCATGCTTGTACCATTGTGATATATCAAGTTTTCATGAATAAAAATAGAGTTCAATAGAAAGTCTCTCCTTTGTTCTTTGTTAGTTTGTTTGTGAGTTTGTGTGTTATATGTCCCATTGATATCAAATTGGTATCAGAGCAGGTTAGGTCCTGCAAAGTGTCGGCGTCAAAAATAGTTTGAGTGTGTGAGGAACAAAATAGTTCTCACTCTGTCAAAGTCAGTGTCAAAAATAGTCCGAGTGTGTGAGGAACAAAAGAGTTCTCATTGTGTCAAAGTTATTGTGAGCATATTTTGAAAAAGATATGGCAAACAATTTCAATATCGTTTGGTCCGGTCCCAAATTGAATTCTGAATTAGATTTCAATTATTGGGAATTTATGATGACAACACATCTTAAAGCTCACAACATCTGGAGCTATGTGGAGTCTGGTTTGCAACAAGGAGCTGATGAACTTGCTCGTAGAAGGGACCAGCTGGCACTATCTCAAATTCTTCAAGGAATAGATTACTCAATTTTCGGCAAAATAGCAAATGCGAAGACTTCAAAAGAGGCGTGGGACATATTGAAGCTGTCACACAAAGGAGTTGAGAAAGCTCAGAAATCGAAGCTGCAGTCTCTGCATAGAGAATATGAAAGGTACGAAATGTCCAGTTCTGAAACAGTGGAACAATATTTTACTCGTGTTATTAATCTTGTCAACAAGATGAGAGTGTATGGAGAAGATATTCCGGATAGCAAGGTGGTGGAGAAAATTCTACGCACCATGCCGATGAAGTTTGATCATGTGGTGACTACGATATTAGAATCCCACGATACCGATACCTTGTCGGTAGCAGAGTTGCAGGGAAGTATTGAAAGCCACGTCAATCGAATATTAGAGAAGACTGAAAAAGTGAAGGAGGAAGCCTTGAAAAGCCAGGTGAACCTCAACAACGCTGCTGAATCCAGTCAGATGGGTGAAGCCAGAGCACGTGATAATTTCAACAATGGAGGAAGAGGAAATTTCAGAGGTAGAGGTCGAGGAACCTTTAGAGGAAGAGGACGTGGCAACTTCAACCAATGGAGAAACAACAACTACAACAATTTCAATCAATCACATCAAGAAAGAGGCAGAAACAACTTTGGTTCCAACAATCGTGGCAGAGGAAAAGGTTATTACAACCAAGAGAGGACAAATAATGGTTGCTTTAATTGTGGAAAGTACGGGCACAAAGCAGCCGATTGCAGATACAAACATCAGGCAAACATGGCGGAGAATTCATATCAAGATGCTGGTGAGTCTTCTCAAAATCAACAAAGTTTATTTTTAGCAAGCAATACACTTTCGGAAGAAGAAAATATTTGGTATTTGGACACCGGATGTAGTAATCATATGTGTGGGAAAAAGGAATTATTTTCTTCTCTGAACGAAACGGTAAAATCTACCGTGAAGTTTGGAAATAAATCAAATATTCCAATTGAGGGGAAAGGCCAAATTGCTATCAAATTGAAAGATGGATCGCAAAATTTTATTAGTGATGTTTTCTATGCTCCTGGTCTTCATCACAACCTCTTGAGCATGGGACAACTGTCAGAGAAAGGTTACAACATGCAGATTCACAAAGGCTATTGCACTTTGATCGATAGAAATGGAAGATTCATCACGAAGGTAAAAATGTCATCTAACCGCCTATTCCCTCTGAAAATTCAACATGATCAATTTCCTTGCTTGAGTTCAATAATTCCAAATGATGATTGGTTGTGGCACATGAGATTTGGTCACTTTCATTTTTCTGGCTTGAATTATCTGTCACGAAAAGAATATGTTTCTGGTTTGCCTGTTGTGAACATTCCAAGTGGTGTATGCGAGACATGTCAAATTGGAAAGAAGCATAGAGAATCATTTCCAACCGGAAAGTCTTGGAGAGCAAAGAAACTCCTGGAGATCGTTCACTCAGATTTGTGCTCGGTTGAAATACCAACACCTGGTGGATGCAAATATTTTATTACTTTCATTGATGATTTTAGCAGAAAGGCTTGGGTGTATTTTCTAAAGCAGAAATCAGAAGCTATTGATGCCTTCAAGACATTCAAAGCGTTCGTAGAAAAACAAAGTGGTTGTTCAATGAAAGCACTCAGAACAGACAGAGGCCAAGAATACCTCGTCGGCACAAATTTCTTTGAGCAACATGGAATCCAACATTAGTTAACCACCAGATACACTCCTCAACAAAATGGAGTAGCTGAAAGAAAGAACAGAACAATCATGGATATGGTGAGATGCATGTTGAAAGCCAAACAAATGCCAAAGGAATTTTGGGCAGAAGCAGTTGCTACTGCAGTTTATATTTTGAACAGGTGTCCAACAAAAAGTGTTCAAGAGAAGACTCCCGAAGAAGCATGGAGTGGAAGGAGGCCCTCAATTAGACACCTTCGAGTTTTTGGATGTATTGCATATGTTCATGTACCAGATCAAATTAGAAAGAAGTTAGATGATAAAGGCGAGAAATGTATCTTTATTGGATACAGTTCAAATTCAAAGGCCTACAAGCTTTACAATCCGGAAACAAAGAAGGTGATCATCAGCAGAGATGTGACGTTTGATGAAGGAGGAATGTGGAATTGGTCATCAAAGTCACAAAAGGAGCTGATAGTAACTCCAAATGATTATGAAGAGGAGGCTGAGAATATAGATACAACACCTGATGAACCGAACGAACCTGATGAGCCAGAAACATCAAACAGAGCACAAAGAAATCGAAGAGTACCAGCTCGACTGCAAGATTGTGTCTTGGGTACCGATAATGATCCATCCGATGAAGAGATTATCAACTTTGCCTTATTTGCAGATTGTGAGCCAGTTACTTTTGAAGAAGCTGCTGGTAATGAAAATTGGATAAAAGCTATGGATGAAGAAATCAATGCAATTGAGAAGAATAAAACATGGGAGCTGACTGAATTACCAGCAGACAAGAAGCCGATAGGAGTGAAGTGGGTGTATAAGACAAAGTACAAACCCAGTGGTGAAATTGATCGCTATAAAGCGAGGTTGGTGGCTAAAGGCTACAAACAAAAACCAGGTATTGATTATTTTGAAGTATTTGCTCCCGTTGCGAGATTAGATACGATTCACATGCTTATGTCACTCTCAGCTCAGAATAATTGGAAAATACATCAAATGGATGTTAAGTCTGCATTTCTTAATGGTACTTTGGAAGAAGAAGTGTATGTTGAGCAGCCTGCAGGATATGTAGTTAGAGGAAAGGAAGATAAAGTTTATAGATTGAAGAAAGCATTGTATGGCTTGAAGCAGGCGCCAAGAGCATGGTACAAAAAGATTGATTCTTATTTCATTCAAAACGGCTTTCAGAGATGTCCATTTGAGCACACACTCTACATCAAATTCATTGATCCTGGAGATGTTCTTATTGTGTGCCTCTATGTCGATGATCTGATATTCACCGGCAACAATTCAAAGATGATTGTTGAATTCAGGGAGGCTATGATAAGATGTTTTGAAATGACAGACTTGGGCCTAATGTCCTATTTTCTCGGCATTGAGGTCGTTCAACAGAAGGATGGAATCTTTATCTCTCAGAAGAAGTATGCAAGTGATATTTTGAAGAAATTCAAGATGGAGCAATCAAAGCCAATTTCCACACCCGTTGAAGAAAAATTGAAGCTGACAAGAGAAAGAGATGGTAAAAGGGTAGACCCAACTCATTATAAAAGTTTGATTGGAAGCTTGAGATATTTGACTGCAACAAGGCCAGATATAGTATATGGAGTTGGTTTACTTAGCAGATACATGGAGGAGCCGCGTGTTAGTCACTTGCAAGGAGTCAAAAGGATTCTTCGTTATATTAAAGGTACTCTGACCGAAGGAATTTTTTATGGTAATAATAATGATGTGAAGCTTGTTGGATATACAGATAGTGATTGGGCAGGAGATATAGAAACAAGAAAAAGCACGTCAGGGTACGCGTTTCATCTGGGAACTGGTGCAATATCATGGTCTTCAAAGAAACAGCCAGTTGTCGCACTTTCTACAGCTGAAGCAGAATATATAGCAGCAACCAGTTGTGCTACTCAAACAGTGTGGCTGAGAAAAATTTTAGAAGTGATGCATCAGAAGCAGAATACTCCTACGGAGATATATTGTGATAACAAATCAGCAATTGCATTAAGCAAAAATCCAGTTTTTCATGGACGGTCCAAGCATATTGATATTCGATTTCACAAGATCCGAGAACTAATTGATGAGAAAGAAGTGGTGATCGAGTACTGCCCCACTGAAGAGCAGATTGCAGATATTTTTACAAAACCGTTGAAGACCGAGTCATTTTACAAAATAAAGAAAATGCTTGGAATGATGCAAGCTTGATTTAAGGGAGGCAATGTTAAAAAATTAAATCAAGCATAATCTAGAAGATTTTAGAAGTATGATGTGGCTTATGAGATAAGATTGCCACTTAAGTTGCAAAGTTAGAATTGAACACTAATACTTAGCTATTAGTAACTTACTTGTCCATTAAGTTTACTTAACAATTAAGAGTTGCATAAAAGAGCAACACATGGATACTAGGTGTCTTATGTTTGTATAATTACTTGGAAGCTAAGTATGCTTAGTCATTAAGAATAGTCTTAGTATTTTGCCTATAAATGCTTGTACCATTGTGATATATCAAGTTTTCATGAATAAAAATAGAGTTCAATAGAAAGTCTCTCCTTTGTTCTTTGTTAGTTTGTTTGTGAGTTTGTGTGTTATATGTCCCATTGATATCATTCATGAGGGTTTTAGATTCATCCAATTTTTGAGATATGTCTATGAAGATATCGTGGTGAATGATTTTGATCAGTGCTCATGAAAAGGCATTGGATTTTGTAATTTCTGAACTGAGGCAGGTTACTTTCTCTCTCATAAGGTGTTTGTTGGAGGTTTTCACTATAAACAGTACGGTGTTGTGTTCAATTCGATGACGACAGTTGTTAGTGCAATTGCATTTGTGAGTGTTTCATCCATTTTTGTATATTCTAGTATGTTACATGACGCAAGCCTTCTATTTCTTTTTTCTACTTGATTGATTTTTGGTGCATTGGTGTATCGATTTGGTTATGTGGCTTTTGTTCCTGAATTGGAAGTTTGTTGTAGTTGGTTCTAATCTTGAGCTACATCCATAATTTTTGTTTGACAATTGTGATTATTGCCAATGGTCACGTGCTTTTCAGCTCCCGGTTTTGGAAGTGTTGGATTGATTTTGTTTTTGGACATTTACATGTTATTTTTCTTAGTATTCTTGGTCCAATACAACATATTGAATGCAAGTTCCTGAAGTTGCTGGAATTGCACTATCTTTTATGAGTTTGTTTTACCTTCAAAGCCATATATTGGGAGTATTGGTTCTTGTTGTGTTCCTTTTGGAATCAACCATGCTGGTTTTGTGGTGAAGCATCTCATTGGATATGCTTATTTTCCAACGGTGGGAAGTTTTAAAGTTGCATGGATGATATAGCTTTTGGATAAGTATGCTTGCATATTTCACTCTTACATTTACACTCATGGGACATGTCTGCAACAATGCCTACTACTTGTCAGCTTGTGATCTTGATTGGTGCCTTTTGATTCCTTGAATATGGATTATTGGAGATTGGTTCCTTCTTACTTCTAATTTTCCACATATTTTTACATCTCTACTGCATTTTGTTGATGATGAAAATTTTATGTTGGAAATTGTTCTTAGTTTTCCATTGTTTTGTTGCTGCTGTTTCGTGACCATGCTTTAGTTGCTGTTTTTGCTTCATGGTTTCAGATCTGTTTTTGAAGCCTTGGTTTGATATCGGAAGCATGGCATTTTCCCCTGGATCGTTGCTGAAGCTTTATGTTTCTCTGCTAGTTTGTATATCATTATGCAGATTACAAACAATTTATTGGATTTTTTTTTAAGCTTCATTGTTGGAGGTTCCATTCCGTTTGACGCTCATTGAGTTTTTCTGTCATGTTGTGGCAATAGTTTATGTCCATGGCTTTCTTCTTCATCTCTCTTATTAGCCTATGATGGCTTTGATTCTTGTATTGAGCTTCTGTTCATGATGGTTAAGCCATGTTGATTGTAACAACCCAATTTTTCGCTAGATTTATTTTATTTGTTTATTATGTGTGTTTATATGTGCTTGTTTGTGATTAATTGTCTCTGTGTGTATTTTACCCGGGATTGGTAGAGTTTGGCTTATGAAGGGCATTTTAGTCATTTTGGACTCATGGGTATTTTGGTCGTTTGGTTAACAAGGGTAAAATAGTCTTTTTGTTACGAGAGTTATTTTTAGTAGTTGGGGTAACAATAGATGTTTTTACCAAGTTACTGGTCGATTAGAGTAATTAATTAAGAGCCAGTAACTATTCGTCATTTTTATCCATAAGTGACTAGAAACTATGAGAATTAGTTAATGAGAACTTTAAGCCCATTAAGACAATTGAGGGTTGAGCCCATTTATGTAGAGCCTATATAAACTCTAGTCTTAAGAGAAATTAGGGTTTTACACTCATTTTTCACAAACGTTTGAGAGAGGTAGAGAGAGGTAGAGAGAAAGAGCATGAACAAGGGTTAGAGAGAATAAGCTTGGGAGAAGAAGAAAATGGTAGAGATTCAAGGGGGTGAAGAAAAAATGAAGCCTAAGTTAAAGTTTGTGCTCAATTGAGGTAAGGGGGATGATGTTCATTCATAATTTGAAAACCATTCCTTGTATGGAGAATTGACCAGCAGAGACATAGTTATAGCTTGTACTATGCGCAGACAATAATGGATTAATGGATAAGTGGTTGTACAACTGTACTATTGTCTGTTGGGTATTTGAGTATTGGCTTCATTTGTTGCAAAAACAAATACTCATGTATGATGTTGGATACGATGTTCCAACATCTTGGCATGGTTCAGTGTGCCCTGTTTATGTGGCTTGGTTTACGCAATCTTTATCTTATTAAGGAAACCACGTCCTATTTCTCATTCACCAAGCAACGCATTTTTGCCCGGAATCAGCTGGAAGATTTGTTTCTAAAATATAAACAATATTTTAGGATTCCTTGGTGGTGTGTTTGGCGGTTCCTAAAAATGTTCCTCCTTTTTAGGAGTTACCATATTTGTAAAATATATTTTCAAAAGAGATTTTGTAAAATATATTTTTTGAAGAATATTTGTTTCAATATATTTATGAAGAGAATATTTGATACAAATATATGTTTAGCCTATGACGAAAATGCCCATGCTTTGAATGACTATATAAGGAAGACTTGTACCCTAGTTTTACTCACCAATTCAAGAGTATTGAATTTTGAAGAAGCTAAACTAACCCCCTCAAATTGGCACCAAAGAGAATCGAACCTGAGACCTTGAGGAGGAGCACACTCTCAGGTCTCAAGCCAATACCATGCATTGAGTTGGACCTTTAGTTGAGTTGTAATGGATCAAAACCATCGATTGATAAAAGAATAGATTCTTAGGGTTTTGAGTCATCTTCCATGTGTGTTCTTCTCTTGTATCGTTTGTGATGCAAGTCTAGGACTAGGACTGTTTATTGAGTTGTAAACTCATGACCTACTCCGAAGCTTTTAAGCAAGGAGCTAGGTAGATTGTGTACTACACCCAAACTGTGAAGCACGGTGTTAGGTAGTTGTGTTTGAAGGTAACTTCACCGTTTGAGTTTGTGTTTAGGCCTGATAGGTCACAGGGGTTGTGACTGACCATAGGATAGTGAGATGAGATCTCAGATCTAGGAGTTCCTAGGTTGAAATCAATACAGGTAGGTCCTAGGTCTTTAGTGTAAACGAGTTTGCTGAGAGCTATAGAATAAGGACTACACTAGTGGATTTCCTTCCTGGCTTGGTAGCCCGCACATGTAGGTGAGTTGTGTCGAACCGGGCTAACAAACTCTCTGTGCCTTTTACTTTCTTGTCTTTTATTTTGCTGTTTCGTTTATGTTTACTGCTAGCACGATGTTGGAACATTTAACGGAACATCTGCTTTCTATGCATCCGGAATTGAAACATCACATAGAACAGCTTCTAACTAACGCGCTAAAAATTCAACATCTGTTATATTTGCCTTGATCTGTCTGGTTTCTGCTAGCTCGATGTTAAAACATCTTACTCGACATTCTATTCGTATCTGATGTTGAAACATCGTATAAAACATATGAAAGCTAGCCTGCCGGAATTTCATTGTCCTTTCTCTAATCTCCTTCAATGGATATGATCTAATTCCTTATAATTCCTCTGAAATGGTTGTTGCTCCAGTCTTCTATTCCTTCTGCAAATTTGTGTCTTCCAATAACCAAATAAACTGACTTTAGCTTCTTCACTTCAGACTCTGAAGGTCTTCACACTCTGGTGGCTTCAGACTCCGACGGCTTCAGACTCTGCCAGTCAGCTTCTGATGTCTTCAGACTTTGACTTGCAACAAAGCTTTTGTAGTAAATTCTTTTTCTCTCAATTGTTCTTATACAAAACACAATGACTCAAACACAACGAAACCCTAATGATTCAATTCTTCAATACTTGATTTCGTGAGTAGAAGTTAGTTCTGAGTCTCCTTATATAGCCATTGTTCAAACATGGGATTTTTCGTCAATGGGCTAAACAAATTGATTTGTTCATAATTATATTTTCAACAACAATCTTTTGAGAAGTAAAATATATATTTCTCAAATCTTTTTTGGAAATAACTTCAAATATATAAACCGACACAGAAAAGCTTCTAGAACCACACACTTCTTGGAGCACAAGTAACATAAACCAAATCTTAAATTAAATATTTTTAGATCACACAAGAATAAACATCACTCCAAAGAATGCGAAATACGATACAACACCTTATGAAGGATATCGTACTACATGTTGTTTACCGATGTTTTCGGCAAACTACAGGCTAGATCTGATTATTACAAGCGAGACCGAACTAGAAATCTCAGGACATGTTGTGCAAAAGTTTTGATCAAAAATGGTTTGAAAAAGGCCACGAAATGCACTTAGGTTACTTATAGAGCAGGATGGGTTTTGAAATAAAAAGACATTGTCTCTCGACAGGTTTGAGATTGCAAGTAAAAGCAAGACAAAATCAAAGAAAAGAGTAAAAGTTTGAACACATAAACTTAAAGGAAAATGTAAAATTCATTGCATTAAAAGTAAAGTGGTCTACAAATCAGTTTACATACATTCTGTATAACTTGTTTCCCTTGACGCCGGTAGTTTGAGTTTTGTAGAATTTATATAAATGATTTGCGACCCATTTTCCGACTTTGAAACTCTTATTTATACTAAAAGAAACTAACTGGTGAAGCACTACTCTCATGATCAGCCCTTTCTCCATCTTGGACAACCGCTTGTCCCCATGTTTCCACTAATGGAACCGCTCTTGAGCTTAAAATCGTGTTTTCCCGCCTTGAATGTTATTCTAGGCTTGCCATCCTGTCGAAATCCTCAATTTGAAATGAGAAAGCCTTCGATTCCTGCAAAGTTAAAGGTCAACCAAATGTTGACCATATTAAATGAGTCTGTCAAAATTACAGGCTAACACATGTTTAGGACATCTGGTACAACATCTTGCTAGAACATATTGCTCTAACAAGATGAAACTACACAACAGTCAAAAACATAACATTACTAATTTATTATTTGGTATGATTTGATGCACTTGCCTAAATTACACATCAATAATCTCTAGGGCTTGTTACATTTAAGGAGATTTTCGCTACCTCTTTTTGTATCTAAGGATAACCTTTAAGACTTGTAAATAATATTACTTATATCATTCAATAATCGTATGTTAAATTTAAAAGTAGAATGTATAATTAATCTTTAGAGTCATATATTGACATTAGTTATCAAAGTAGATACTTATAATTATGTAATGACATTGTCAAAAAAATATGTCGGCATTTTCGTTTTTAATACCTTATATAATAACACATTTTCAAGGTCAAAGAAATGGAAAGGTAAAAAAAATAAAAATTAAAGTGTGCGGATAATTTTGACATAGATTTACAATATACGTTTATAACTAACATATAATATTTTTTATATTAATGGTTACGTGACACCCAAACCTAAATTCAAGATGAGGAAATCAATAGTTTTTGTTAACATTTTGTAAGAAGTATAATATTTAAAATAATTCTAAAAAAAATAAATAAATCAAGACACTTATTCCATCAAAAAAATAATTTGGATAAAACTTATTTCCATTCTTTGTATTTCAATGCATAAACTTGTTATTTTTTTCAACTAGACAACATCTATGAAAGCGCGAATTTTCAAGGAACAGTGACTACAAAATAGAACATTATAAATACAAATTAAAGTGGATAAACATTTTTGATAGTCACCAACACACTGGCTTCCTCTGAACGTTGTTTAAGGTTCCTGATGTAGCAAACTCCTAACATAAACAACAAAAATATTGTTATATTAGCATTCGATAAACAATTTAAAGGTAGTTATATATTTAAACATGCTAACTAAATAAAAATATTGCAAATTTAAATGATTCACAATAGTTTAACACATATACACAACATCTATTGTGATTAAGGAGTCAAAAACATATTGTCAATTAAAGTAATATATCTATTCATTCATGTTCATCATAAAGTCATTAACGTTGTCATAACTAATGGCTACACATGAGTTCTGACTCAACTTTATTGATTTATAATAATAATAATAAGGGTTAATACATTTTTACCCCCCTGTAATATGGGCGAGTTCTGTTTTTCCCCCTGTAAAAGAGATTCTTTCGATTCCAACCTTGAAATAAGAAGATTCTTTCGAAAACACCTCTGATCCCATCATAAATGCCACATGTCCCTATAAAAAAAATAAAAATAAAAATAATTATACAGTCAGCGTGCCACATCATCATAAAAAGATGACGTGGCGCGCCACGTCAGCACCTGGAGTGTGTCAGATGGGATCAGGGGTGTTTTCGAAAGAATCTTCATATTTCAGGGTTGGAATCGAAAGAATCTTTTTTACAGGGGGGAAAACCAGAACTCGCCCATATTACAGGGGGTAAAAACGTATTAACCCTAATAATAATAATAATAATAATAATAATAATAATAATATCTTTGTATTACACATAATTTTTGCGTTGATTTCACGCAAATAAGACTTCTAATGACGAAGATTGCAACAAAATAATGAAACTAATCAATGGAAGTGTTGATGTTTTAAGAGAGGAGATGGAATGGTTATAAAATTGAAAATTTATACTTAAAATGTTACATCAATTGTAGGAATGATTTTTTAAAACTCGGTATCCGATCCAAGGACTAACTAATTCGAGGAGATGAATTCCATTGCCTACTTGGGATGGCCCCGTTTAAAGCCAGAGCAAAACTCCGTATGGAGTTGCCCACTGAAATTGGCACCAAAGGTAATCGAACCTGATACCTTAAGAGGAAGCACACTCCAAGATCCCAAGTCAACCACTAGGTCAACCCCAAATGGGTCAATTGTAGAAATATTATCTTGAAGTTGTAGCAAAAATGGAGCAATTTTCTTTCATATCCTTGTACCATAAAGATCGAGTTCTACATCTTGTTTCAACTACCTTGTTGTGTTATTTATCTACCTACCTTTTCTTCTTAATTGACACTATTGCTTTCTCTAATATTAGGGATTAATCGACAAAATCATTTTGAATTATTCTTCATTGTGATTCTTCAATCTCACTACTCATCCAATAGATAGGACTTCTCTCTCTAATAATTCGTTCTCCCCCTTCTCTCTAGGCAAACAAGAACCCATCCGACTTTAACCTTCTTCTCCACAAATCCAAACCCTTTCTCCAAGATGTAGCTTCCTTGGTTGGTGGTGTGATGAGATCTTTCTCCACACCATCGGTGGCCCTTCATCCTTGCCGTCACTTCTTTCCAGTTCAGCTGCTTTCCGTCGTATTCAAGTTTTGGTGGTTTTTCAGTCAAATCTTGTACCTCCGCAGTTTGGTTGTTTGTTCTTGTTCGTGGTGGCGGCTTTGGGTGGTAGGGTCGTCGCTTTTGTCGTCGGTTTTGGTCTGTTTATCCAGATCTTTTGACTTCCTTTTGCAGTTTTCCTTTCGGTTGTTGTCATTTCTCTCTCCAGCGAGCTTGATTAAGCCTCCTTTGGCGGGATCTTGTCCGGTCGTCGCAAGGCTCATGGTGGCTGACTGAGGTGGTTCATGCAATGGTCTTGGGCTGTTTGCAACTTGTGGTTGTCGAGGTTTGGTGGCAGACTCTTCTCGGTGGTTGTGTTCTTTCTCGCCGATTGTGTTTCGTTTCGTTGGTTGCCGCTTGTTTGCCGCCGGCGGGCGTTTGTTTTTGTGGGTCTCCGACGGTTGTTTTTGTTGTTTTGTTTGAGCAGGGATTGGGTGGATTAGACTGTTGGCCTTTTTGCGATGAAGTGAGTTCGTTTCAAAAACCCGAAAGGGTCCGGTTCCGTTAAACCCGAAAGGGTCTGTTTGGTTACTAACGTATTGGACTCATCCCACGATCTGAGTTCTAACGCGTCGGATTGTAACTTGTTGTGTTTGGTGGCATGTTTGCTTGACTCTCTGATGATTCCAGATCTGTTGAGATCTGCAGGCTTCAAGACAACTTGTCCGCTTACACTCTGGTTCGTCGAGCTCGAAAGAGCTTTATGCTTGCTGCTTGTGCAGGGAGTTGTTGGCACTTCGGTTTGTTACTGTGTTGGCAGTCAATCCATTCTCTAAAATTAAATCCTATTTGTTTTTGACGAATGTTCACTTTTCATATTTTTTGTAATCTGGTTTCGTCCCCGTGCGCGGGTTCGCTGGGTTATGCTCATGATTAGTGAATTTTTGTTAGGATATTTTAGGACTGTTTTCTTGGTCTGATTTATAACGATGTATCCCTGTTTTGGGTTTTACCTGGGTTTGGTTTATGTCCCCCCAGTCTCTATATCTTTTTTTATTTTAATGTATTTGTCTTTTTTGCTTAAAAAAAATATATTAGGGATTAACATAATTTATTTTCTTAAAAATTAAAAACTTTAGATCAGTATAAACTTTTATTTTTATTTTTATTTTTGTAAAAAAAGTATTCAAATAGACTAACCTGCAAGTACAAATATCACTAATACACCTCACAAATGTATTAGGGGGACACTTAAAGTTGTTTGGATAATCACCATCGACGGTGCACTTTAGAACTGCAAAGTAAAATAACAATAAATCAATTTCATCAAAAGGTAATGAAATGTTATGTATAACATAAAGAACAAAATGCAAAACTACTTACTTTTAATGCCGGTTACTAACAAGAATTAGAGAAAGAAATATAATTAAAGCATAAAAAGACTTGGAAATTTGAGCCATATTTTTCCTCTTTTTCATGTAATAATATGAAACTTATTTCAACACTTTATAAGTAAAATATTCGCTTTGTTAATTTCTTGTAAATAGTTTTTACCTTTTAGGTGCTGCAATAAACCAATAATAAATCATAGTTGTTTACTCTTTAGCTCACTTAATTGATCACTTAGCCTTATTAAATTCCAAAAAATTCATTATATTTTCTTTTTATTCGAGATTTTCTTGATAGACAATGGAAAAATATGAAAAGAGAAATATTATTGATGTACGATAAAAACATTAGGTTTAAAATTTATGCATCAATTAGATGACAACACGTTTATTTATACATTAAAAGTACCATAGGATAATTTGTTTTTGACAAAATTGAAGCCTCTAGCTAGTTATTTTGATGATGTTGGCTATAGTGTTTATCAATTTTGTGTTTTTAATTTAGCTTGTTTGATTAGTTGATAGTTGTATTTTAGAATGTGTTAAAGCACCCAAGCTTACGTGTGTCTCAAGAAAATTCTTTTTCATCAAATATCATCTGTCAAAAACTATATTTCTTCTGCAAGAATCGATTCATACATGTTTGAATCGTATCACAAAACTTAGTGTGAATTGATTCATGATATTTGTGAATCGATTTACTTTGAATCGTCTCAAAAAATACATGAGTCGTATCACTATATGTTTCTGGCTTATCCTGAATTGATTCAATCTATTTTAAATCGTATCAACCTTCATCCCGGGCATTTTGAACTGACTCAAAAATCATTTGATACGTATCAACATTCTTCCTTTCTCAGTTTTGTCATTTAGTGGTTTTAATCGATTCACTTATTTAGTTAATCGATTCATGTTGTTGTTTTTGGTTCGAAATTTTCCTTCCCCTCCTTTACTATATAAACTCTTCTCCTCATAACTCTAAAAATATTGAATCATTTGCATCTATTCTCTCTAGGTCTCATAAACTCTTTGTCCATAAATTATTCAAGATTAAACACTTTTTCCTAGAATCACTTTGAACATTGACTCACATTGATTTTCTAGGGTGCTAGTAGAGATTGTTAGTTGGTTCTTTTAAGGAGTTTCCCACTGAAATTGGCACCAAAGGTAATCGAACCTGATACCTTAAGAGGAAGCAGACACCAAGATCCCAAGTCAACCACTAGGCCAACCCCAAATGGGTCAATTGTAGGAATATTATCTTGAAGTTGTAGCAAAACTGGAGCAATTTTCTTTCATATCCTTGTACCATATAGATCGAGTTTTGCATCTTGTTTCAACTACCTTGTTGTGTTATTTATCTACCTACTTTTTCTTCTCTATTGACACTATTGTTTTCTCTAATATTAGGGATTAACAAAATTTATTTTCTTAAAATATAAAAACTTTATATCAGTATAAACTTTTAATTTTTTTGTAAAAAAAGTTTTTAAATAGACTGACCTGTAAGTACAAATATCACTAATACACCTCAAAAATGACTCTTTGCTTGTCAAAGGATACCTGTAAAGGAGATGGAGGGCTGGCAGGTTACAACTCGATTGCTCCTGGGGATGACCATGAGTATTCCCAGACTGAAGTTTGTATTCTTTTCCGTTTTGATAGTGTACTTCATTGTTTTCGAAGAACATTTAGCGTCAGCCCAATTTTCTTTGGCTTCAATTAATCTTTTTGGGGCTTTCACTTTTATAGTAGTTTGTCGAATGTTATATAATGGGACTCATGTTTTAATGCTTTGACATTCGACACTTTTGTACTTTGCCCATTAGTGGCTTTAAATTATTAATGCCATCTTTTATGTTTTCGAATCAATCTTGCGTTATTTTGATTTCTTGTAGTAATGACTTTTATTTTTTCAAATATTTTCCATTTATGCGCATAATTCGATTGTCGTTAGCTAGTTCTTCAACCTCGTACGCATTATTTGAAAACACTTCCAAGACTTTCCATGGTTCTTCCCAACTAGGTGACCATTTGCCGAGAATTTGATCTCTCCTATCCATAGGTAGAATCATATTCCAGACCAAATCATTTACTGCGAAAGTTTTAGGTTTAACTCTTTTGTTGTAAGACGTCGCTATCCTCTCCTTTTGCCTTATAAGAGCATCCAAGGCTCTTAACCTTTCTTCATCTAAATCAACCAATTCGTCTAGAATCATATCCCAATAATGGGGATTTCGCATTGTCTTTGGATTCTCATCGATTGAAGACAGATTTCCGCGGGCAATACAACATCATGTCCGAATGTAAACCTAAAAGGAGTGGTGTCGGTAGATTCCCTATGTGGACTTTGATATGCCCGTAAGGCTTGATCGAGAATCTTATGCCAACTCTTTGGATTTTCCTTTACCATTTTCTTCATTAAGGTAATAATTCCTTTGTTGGAAGCTTCAACTTGACCATTTGCTTGAGCATAATATGGTCTCGATGGTAGCAGTTTGAATCCTGTTTGATCAGTAAACTGCACAATCTTTTGGCCTTAAAAACCGATCCTTGATCAGTAGTAATAGTTTCTGGAATTCCAAATCTATATATAATATGATTTTGGATGAAACTAATCACTGCATCTTGATTAACCTCTCGTAACGGGATGACTTCTACCCATTTGGTGAAATAGTCTATTCCAACCAAAATGTGTCTATGTTGTTTTGACGAACCAGGTTTTATCTCACCAATTACGTTGAAAGCCCATCCTCTGAATGGCCAAGGTTTTACAATCGAATGCAATTCGCTAGCAGGGACATGTTGAATTCCTCCATGCATTTGGCATTCTTGGCATCCTTTTGCAAAATCTATTCAGTCTTTTAACAGGGAAGGGCAATACACACCTTGTCAAAACAAAAGCCATTTCATTTTGTGGCGTGCTTGATGAGAGCCACATGCTCCACTATGAGTGTTGGACACTGCTAATTATGGCTCAGTTTCATTAAGACACTTAGGTAAAACTCCTTCTAGAGTCTTTTTAAATAATTCATTTCCAATAATCACATAACTTAAGGCCCTATACCTAGTTTTTCGACTACTACTCTCTGTAGGAATTTGCAAGTATTCCACAATTGGTTTACGCCAATCGTTATCTGACAAATTGTTAATGGCAAAAATTTCGGCATAAATTTCATCATCATAATTATCACCATTTTGATTTGACTCCATTGCCCCCCCCCCCCCAAGTTTTGGCTTTCGTAATTTATCTGGAGCAGAGTCCTTTGAGGCCAGTCTTTCTCTTATTTTAATGAGCTCCTCAAATTTTATTTCAGAGATTCTATAACCTGAAGCAATTTGAGCTAAGTCCTTTGCTTCTTGGTTCTCAATTTGTGGCACATGTTGAATGTTTGCCAAATCAAAACGTTTTAACAACGCCTTAGCAGTAACAAAATAAATGATTAAATTTTCTTTAACACATTTGTATTCTTTTGTCAACTACTTGACAACCAATTCGGAATCTCCTTTGATTTTCCCCAACAAAGATTGGAGTTCTTTCTTTGTCGAAGGCGACTTTGTCTCCAAAATCGATTTCGTTTTGTTTTGATTTATTTCAATGCCTTTTTTGTGCACAACGAAACCTAAGAAATCACCTGCACGAATACCAAAGGCACATTTCAATGGATTCATTTCCAATCCATATTTTCTCATCCTTTCGAATGAGCGCTGAAGGTGATCTAAATGATCCTTTTAGCAGAAGATTTGACAACAATGTCGTCTATGTAAACCTGCATGAACTTTCTTATGAAGTCGTGAAACATAAAATTCATTGCTCTTTGATAACACGCACCAGCATTTTTCAATCCAAAAGGCATCATTATCAATTCATAACAACCTAAAGCCCCTGGACATCTAAAAGCAGTTTTTCATACGTCTTCCTCAGCAATATAAATTAGATTATAGCCAGAATAGCCATCTAGCATACTTAAACATTCAAAACATGTTGCCGAATCGACAAGCATTTCTGCTACTGGCATAGGATACTCATCCTTAGGTGTAGCTTGGTTGAAGTCTCTAAAATCAATACATACTCTAAGAGTCCAATTTTTCTTAACAAAGGGAACTATATTAGCTAACCAATCTACGTACCTTGCAGTTCTGATGAAGCCGCATTTCAATATCCTTTCGATTTCTTCCTTGATCTTCGACTGGATTTGTGGCGCAAATCTTCTTAGAGTTTGTTTCACCGGCTTTTTGTCAGGCTTGATAGGTAACTTGAGTTCTACAACGTCTGGACTCAGATCTGGTATCTCATGATAATCTCAAGCGAAACAATCTTTGTACTTCTTTAAGAGCTCGAAAATTTGAGCCTTAAATTCTTTGTCAATCTTGGTGCTAACGTATGTGGGTCTTTTGACCGTATCGTCACCTAGATCAACCTCTTCCAAAGGGTCTTGTGCCCGCATTTTCTTTGCTGGCCCCATTGGATCTTTCTCGAAACCTAAAAGTTCATCATCATAGATGCAATCTAACCTTTGGTTTTCCATCGAACTATATTGAAAATCATCATTAACTTTTTTGATGTATTCCTCTTATTCGATCTTCGCTTCCAAAGCTGATTTTTCTTTGATGTCGGCTACATAAGTCGTAATTTTGTGCCAAACATTAGGCTCATACATGATCAATTATCATTGTCCTCCCACCCAGTTGGTGGAATTCTAGTGCGTCCCCAGATTGAAGCTTTTGAGTAAGCAGAGGCCCTGGTTCTGAGTACGCCTCCTTCATTAGTGACTTCTTTTTTCCAAGTGAAACCATCTTCAGGGTGAAGTTTCATGGACCAAACACATGGCGCAATTTTCGCCAACTATTTGTCAAAAGTCTTTTTGCAAATAGTGTCGACCTCTGCAAGAAAGTAACTCTGGTCAGCTTTTATGTTCTCCAGCACACCATCTTCTTTCCAAAGACTGAGCCTTTGATGCATAGTTGAAGGGACATCACTAACACCATGTATCCATTCTCTTCCAAGCAGTAAATTGTAGTTGGCTTTAGAAGCAACAACCAGGAAAAGTGTTGATCTTTTCACAGTCCCTACCACCAAGTCGACTTCTACAGCTCCAAAGGAACTTCCGGACTTTCCTTCATAGTTGGAAAGTATGACATTGTGTGGCTTCAGGTCAGACTCTGACAGACTCTTTTTTAAGAGAAACTGTGGCAACAGATTCAAAGCAGCACCACCATCAATGAGCACTTTGTTAATACCAATGTCATTTATTTTAGCTTGGATAAACAAAGGCATAAGATGACTTTTCATGTGATGATCAGGTTTCTCAAACATCGCCTGTTCACCTTCGACACAGCCATTATCCATAACATAATAGTGTAACGGTTTGTGAACAACCATTTCTTCAGTGAAGTCTCCCTCGTCTTCAGTAATTTCGGATGTTACATCATATTCGATTGGGAGAATTTATACAACGCAAATGACATCGAAATCGGCTTCAGAACTATTAAACTTTGACGTCATTTCGTCATCCTCTTTTGTAAAAATTTCTTTTACTACAGAAAGAGGAGGAAAAATCCTTTCAGTGGCAGGTTTTCAAATCATTTCAAAAGCAGCCACTTGCCTTTTCTTTCCTTTCTCAGTATTAGTAATGTCCTTCAAAACATCAGCCTTTTTTGGCGTTAGAATCTACGCCATTGAGTCTTAGTCATGGGATTTCTCCCTTTGTAATTATTGCTAATAATTTAATAAAAATATGCTTTTTAATATTTTTGTAACTGTTTCGGTTGGGTTAAAAGGTCATATTCACTTAGCAAAGACTCAATTATAAGATAAAATCTAATAAGGCTTAAGGACATGCATCGGTATTGCCAAACTTTTCTCTGGCTTATGGACATGCCAACCGATTCACGTGGAGGAAGCGGCTATGTTGTTTGATAAAGAACTGCGTGAAGCGGTTGAGGATATTGTGGTTGGTGAAGGTCCTTTGTTTGGGGACTTTCAATGCAGGTGGCTTTTTTACCTATTAGGTTTAGAGGGTTGGGTTTGTACTCAGCATTAAAGACTTCCTCATACGATTTTGTGGCTTCTAGGGCACAATCTTGGGTGCTACAAGATCATATTTTGAGAGACAGTGTGATATGTGGTATAGACTCAGATTTTGATAATGCTTTGGATGGTCTTCGTGGTTCGATTCCAGATTTTGATGTTAACATTTTTACTAGCATATAGACACCGTCCCTCCTAAAGCACAACAAGTTTTGGCGAGTACTCTTTTTAGTAAAAGTGTTCAAGATATGGAAGTTAAGTTTGACATGACCACGAGATAGAAGGCAATTTTTTGATGCTTGCAAGCAAAACATGATCAGGATTTTCTTCTTGCTATTCCGATTGATGAGTTAGGTCAGCATATGTCACCAGTGGAGTATTGTACTATCCTTAGATATCACGTTATGATTCCATTATTTCCTATTGATGAGGTATGTCCTTTTTATCGTAAGGCATGCCTGGATACTTTTAGGGAGCTTGTTGTTCATTGTAAGGAGCTTCTCGGCTTTAAGTACAGACATGACTTTTCTAGGGATGTACTTTTTGATATATTCAGACGAGCGGGAGTATCAGTGAAGAAGGAGGCGCTTGTGAACTTCCTGACTGACCCACTAGATAGAAGATTAACACTTAGGCCTGCGGATGTTATGATGTACGGATGGGTAGGAGGAAAACATGCATGTGTAGACTTGACTGGTGTTTCACCACTTGTTGGATTAGGTGTCGGACCTTTTGCCGTAGGACAGGCAGCCCTAAAAGTTGTGTCAAGCAAAGTGGTCAAACATGAGAAAATGTGTTCTCACAATCAACATGCTTTTATACCTTTTGTGTTTGACACTTTCGGTTTCCTAGCACCAGATGTTGTTGAACTTCTACATAGAGTTCAAACGGTCATGCATAGTAATATCATGTCTCCTAGGTCCATAAAATTGTGTTTACGAGAATTGGTTTTGCCATCCAAAAATAAATAGCGGCACAACTTGTTGTCTGCTTGCCTTCTATTCAAGTATAAATAATAATTATTGAATAATTTAAACATAGCAGAATGAATAAGGCTTCAATCCCAACACTCTCTTGTACGCCTATCTATATAAGGAGAATTCCGTTACAATTTCAGGTAAATCTATTCTATCCCTAAAACCTCTCAACCTCCTTATTTTCCACCTGACTTGGACGTCGGAGACCATAATCACACCCCCTTTCCGTTCTGCCGACAACATGGTTCCTTTCATAGATTTCAGCGAGATCTTCGACAACAAAATAATTCCTCCATCAATCCGTAATCAATATGAGTATCATTATCTATCTTCCTTAAGATAATCTTGTTACCGTACACAACACAATAACCATATTTACTTCTTAAATTTTCAGGGGTTAATTATGTTTCTAGTCCCTATAAAATAGCGACCTTGTAAGTTTAGTCCTTACTTAATTTTAATAGCATTTTTAGTCCCTAATTTTGTTTTTTTGCCCTGAGTATTAGTCCCTACTCAATTCAAATTTGTTTAATTTATGCTTAAACTCTTAAATTTTTGAACAATTTTTTGCAGACATGTTTAGAACATTACTAAAAGTTCCTCCGCAAAAAATTATCGCAAAATTTGATTTCTACATCCAGATTTTATTACTTTTTATCTTTAACTTTTGTCGTTTTAAAAAATTCATATTTAATTCATTTCATGTCTGAAAATTCTAAATTTTAGTAAACGAACCTTTCACAGTGTTCTAATCTTGTCTCAAAAAAATCGTTTAAAAATTTAAGAGTTTAAGGATAATTAATCAAACTTTGTTTTAGCAGGGACTAAAATTATAAGTACATTTTTTTTTATAGGGACTAAAAATGCTATTAAAATTAAGTAAGGACTAAACTTACAAGGTCGCTATTTTATAGGGACTAGAAACATAATTAAACCAATTTTCAGTTGATTATCATTATTATTTTGTCTATCCAAGCAAGTGGTCATAATCAAGTTAGGGAAATAGAAAAGAAGGGCCAAAGGGTAATATATCACAGTAAAATATAATAAATTTAACTTAGAATGTTAGAGAAAATATTAAAAAAAAAAAACTACAAGACCATATGTATATAAATCTAGCTAGCCATAGCACATAGCTATATGAAATGTGACACTAATAGTAATACTAATTTCTACCACACTCACTCATCACTCACACTATTCTTGGCGAGGACGGGTCAACCAGAGAGAACTCAATGCTCGAAGACGATGAAAGTACTCAGACATTGCAACCAAACATCTTGCAGCTTGACGAACTGTTAACAACTGATGCAGACGATGAACTGTTTGGTGCCTCAGATTATCTGCCTGCAGTGAGTTTTCAAATTAATAATTTTGTCACTTTCTTTCTGAGTTTATTATATTGCAAGTCAAATTCAAACTCAAACTAGAAGGGTTGATATTAATGGATTATTATAGTTTAGTTATTATACGTTAGAATAACAAAGAGTTATATGGTCACACACATAGACATCATATATATAGAAATTAATAAAACTGAAACTGACTTTTCGAGCAAATGAACAGACAAATATAATTAACCTTCTTTTCTCAGAAAAGTTCTTAAAAAAAAAAAAAAAACTTGAAATTACATACTATATGCTAATTATTACTAGTTTTTTCTTTCAATAATTGTAATAGGATTTGAATTTTTGTTCTAATGTATAGAAGACTATTCAATTCTCTCACCAGTAATTTAAATCAACCGACTTCTCTAGTTTATATTTTATCGATAAAAGACTTCTCTACTTTGTATTAATTAATATACATATAGTTTTGAAAATTATAAATTGGTGAACATATTTCAAGCCATGAAAATTATAAGAAGAAAAGATGTACTAGCATATTGAAAAAGTTGGACAGGTCTTCATTAAAAATAAACGGTAAATAGATGGTCATAGTAAAACTTTGAACTATATATCACACACAAAGAAAATATAGTGAAAAGATAGAGGTGATAAAAAAAATGTTTTGAATCATAGGTACACCAAAACTAAAAAACTGGTCAAATTGAAAAGGGACAAGCTTAAAAATTAATTAAACGAGAAAGGTTGCTTGAGAGATTAAAATCAAATATAATCATTATGATAATGTTGTCTACCTAATGATTCCTAAGTTTCTTATTCTAGTTTGATTACTTTGAATACATCATTCAAATAAATTATCAGTTGGAGACTTGTAATTAAAATCCATTATTATTTAGCAAAGTTCACAAAGAAATTTAGGATATCTAAACAACTTGGTCAATTTTGCTACGGTGGAAAAGTTTTGAGTTTTTACTTTTTTTTTTTTTATTATTTGAAGAAGGTTTTTACACTTACAGACAAGTGTAGCTCGGTATGGCCACATTTTAAAGTAATTACCAATAATTGAAAATTTTCTTCAATTGAATATTTCAACTACTAATTCAGCTATGCAATGAAACAAAATTAGAAAATATTCACTTAATCAAATTATGGAGTGGTTGTGGGTTGGTCTTTTAACAACAGAGCCCAAATGTCTATTGTTCGTTTATTTCATTTGAGTTAAACTCACAAAAAAGTTTGAAAAAGAATATAAAATGAAAAAGACCCTTACTCAAATTATTCATATGCTTCTCAAAACCCCCAAAATTCCCTCCTCGATTCCTAATCCCCGATTCTATCGAGACGTAACTAACTCTCGTTGGAGGGTTAGGTCCTGATGGTTAAATTCTATAACTTTTAAACGTTCGGATTTTACAATCTGAACCAGTCGCATGAATTGGACTTATATGTATCGGTTGTCAGGGCCGCTTAAGGGTAAGGCCAACAAAGGTAACACTTTAGTCTCTTGATTGTTTTTTAATTTATTGGAAACACCTCTTATTGTACTTTACAACATTAAATTCATAAAACTTTTATCAAAAATAAATTTTATTTTAACAAAGATTAAATTGATAGACTTTATCGTCAACTTAAAAAGAAGTATGAAACCAAATCGATTACATGAATTTAAATTTTTTTTTTTTGTGGTGGCAGGGGTTTGAACAACCCCGAACCTTGCATATATTATGCATTGTCCATACCAACTGAGCTAAGCTCACGAGGATTTAATTTAATGAATGAATTTGTATTATGAAAGTTATGAAAAATATAATTTAAACAAAAATTTGTAGGTTCAGTAAAATGCTGTTATGGTTGATAATAAAACACCATCTTAGGAAAATATAATGTGTTTGGTCGGTCTTGTGGTTTGTTAAGTCATTGGCCAAATAGTATGAAGTGAGTGTGTGAATTGGACTAATTAATGTTCAATTCCGTTATACAACATTTCATTTTTTTGACACAATATTATACAATTTCTCAGTCTATATGCTTTCACTTTTCTTTGTTTGTAATGTATAGAATTTTATAATTGTTTTTCATCAGTTCCATATATAGTATAAAGATATAAAATAAAAATAGAAAAGTATTCACCTCACCAAAATAAATAAGCCAACCCAAAACGTGTTTGAGTTTTAGAATAGCTAAAAAGCAACAAGTTATGGTGACGACTCTATGTTATGTCTTCAAGTTACGGTTACGACCATGACATCACACAGATATGGGTTTCAAAATATGAAGATTATATCAATGAGGGACCACACTAATCTACCATAGTCTCACGTGTTTATGTTCAATGTCACATTGTTCATTTAGTAACCTTGATACTCAATGTTATAAATTCAATGATTAATTAATATCTTCATTGATTTACATGAATCACAAACAACCATGAAATATATCTTAAAGGCCGTGCAACTTGTCCTTATATTGGTACCTTTGCTAAGCTTTTCCTAGTACAATACTAAACTCGACTAAACCTTTTTTGTATTAAAAGTGTATTTCTTAATTATTATTTTTTTTGTGTATTTCTTAATTAGTGTTTGATCTTATTAAGTACAACAAATATTTTGGTGATATAACTAAAAATGACTATTTTCAAACTAAAATACAAATCTAGACTTACATTTGGTTGGATTTAATTATCCTTAAATAATTTGGTATTTCTCCATTTCTATGTCTCTTTTTTAGTTTGTATTATTTTATGTAATGAGTATATTAACAAACAATAATTTCTTATATTGCAAAATACTCTAAAAATATAAATGGGTGTCTTTCCCCTCTCTAGCTGTGTATATCTTGTAAAAAAATAATAATTAAGCATTGACATACCTTACTAATATGAAAATGAGAGTCATATTTAATTTCCTCTAAAAAAAAAAAATAAGTTGGAGTCATATTATAAAATCCAGGTTCGTAGATTCTATGTAACAACTTCATGAGAGTGAGGAATGCATGCAAGTAGTAGTTTATAATGTGAGGGTTGGAGTTGGTGTCCCTACCCATATGATTGAAGGAACAGATTCTTGTTCCTACCTGATCCCCACGAGATCAGTTATGGACTTATAGTAACTTGGTAAAAATTTTCAAGGGGGACCACAAAACTAGTTAACCAAGATCACAAACTATTCACAACATTGCTTGTACCAGAAATTCAATATGAAATAATGAACATTAGTTTTTTGATTTTTTTTCATTTTATTTTTTGGTATAATATATATGTTCCATGGTATAAATTGCAGTTATGGTTATGTCGCAATCCTTAATATTTTGTAAAATTGTAAAAAAAATTAAAAAAATGTCGCCCAATTTAGTAATTAAGTAAGGACATCCCGATGCAATATGTGGTGTGAGCATCAACTTAACAAAAAATAAAAAAGTCTTGCTGATACAACCACAATAGCAATTCGATTAAAATTATTGTGAAGACTTTTAAAACATTTATATAATCAATTTCTCATAAAATTCAATCTTAAACAGAAAAAAATTAATAAAAATGAAAATGGGTTTTTCCAAGAAAATGCAAAACATTATAAGTTGTTGGGAGAATATGAATTATATAAGTCAAAGCATAAGAAATTAAACATACCTGTCTCACAAAACTTTCAAGAGTGGAGAGCTTGTTCATGGCAAGAGCCATTTGTCCCATGTAGTTAGCCATATTAGGAGGATTGCTTAAAGAGTCTGATGTTATAGTCTCTGAAAGAGACTGGTTGAGTGCATCAAGCCCTTGGGAAAGTGCCTCTTCTGCCTCTTGTGTTGATTGTTGCAACCCACATATACCAAGTATTTGGTGCTCCGTAAGAGGCTCAATTTGACTTACAATTATCTAAAACACATATCCATCAAATAAAACAATATTAATTCAACCAAAAAATAATATAATAAATGTTTTTAATATTTTATTATTCTAATAAAAATTACTTAAAATGATAAGGGTCCATTTTTTTTTACACGCCTAAATATTATTAAAGCACATGAGTTATCCTCTAATCACTATTATAAACAAAAATTTACATTTCAAATTCACTCAGTTAATAATGTATATGATTTTTATTATAGATCATATATATCATTTAATGAATTAATCTAAAATATTGATTTTTAATTATAATAGTGACCGAATAGGGTGTAAGAAGAAGTGATCAACTTGTTTTACACGAGTTTATGGTCAATTAGGGGGAAAATTGGGTATTGGAAACTCATTCCCATAGACAATGAGAGATAGAGACCCGTGCCACTTTTCTTCTATTTCCATCTTAGTCCATTTTTCTGATTCCAATAACAAATTTTAGTGAAAGGTATGGCTTTATGGGAATCAAGCCTAACTCTATACTGAAATACTTCAATGTACCTTTAATTCCACATTCATTCATGACATCAAATCTATTACCCTTAAATTTACTTTGGGAACTCCAACTACAGTTTTAGTCAAATTCAATTTAAAAAAAAAAAAAAACAATTTACTTAAACAAATAAAAAAGGATGGATATTTTTCTTAATGCAAAAGATTATACATTGTTAAATTTCAGATAAAAGGTATATAGATCACCCTTTTGTTTTGGTGATTTATCATCTATTTGTCACAAAATTTTAGTGTGGGATATGCAAATAATAAAAATTTCCATCATCATTTTAGATTGCACAATATAAAATTTTATTTAGATATCTGTAACGGCATCATAACCGCAATTTTGATCACATATTCCAAAGTTTGATACGTATTTTTGGGAAATGTTTCGAGAAATTTGGACCCCAAAGATTTGAGGCCAAGGGCGGTGGCTCACCTTGCACGCCCATTGGGCCGGCGCTAACCGTAACGGCATCATAACTGCAATTTTGATCACATATTCCTAAGTTTGACACATATTTTTTGGAAATGTTTCAAGAAATATGGACCCCAAAGATTTAGGGCCCTGGGCGGTAGCTCACCTTGCACGCCCATCGGGCCGGCCCTGACTGTAACGGCAATTTAAAACCAATATTTCTATAAGGCTAGGTTGAATATTGATGCTACATATGTTTACCTTAATGAGTTCAGATGGTCTGAATCCACCAATCCACATGAAGCAACGTTCAGCTGGGGTTTTCCACATTCCAAAAACAAGATGGAACACATCTGTTCTAGCTAGAACATTTTTGAGGTTAATTACTTGATCATAGTGAGCCAAACAATTTTCCACATATAACCTAAGCTCATTTTCATGCAAGTGTTCATCTACGGCTGCTCTTAGCTCACACACTAGCCTGTGATGCTCCTCTAACCACCTCCCATACTCCACATCAAACATTGCAGCCTCTGAAAATTTGTTCCAAACTAAATTGTTACAAGTGCACAAAAATCATACACTATATTCTATAGTTTGATTTTATTAGTATATGGAAAGATACCTGAGCTAATACTATTCATAGAAATTGGAATTCCTTGGTCTCCTCCCAAAAGTGCACCTCCTCCCATTAACACGCCCTAAAAATCAAACAAAACATTGTTTTTAGGTCCTTTGCTCTACAATTGTTGGATCATGTTGGATCAAGAGAGAGAAAATTTTACTCCCCCTAAAATGAAATATATAAAAAAAAAAAAAAAAAATCAAAATGTCAAATGTATCTGTTCTAAATTTTGACTAGGTATATTTAAATATTTTTGCTTATATTTCATTTCAGAAGTATATTCGGAGAAAAATATTAAGATCATTTTCTCGTTTACAATCCAATGAATCTGCAGCAGATTGCACGGTGCAGTCACCGCAGAGAATCGGTACCAGTCTTGATACCAATTTTTAACAATTAGTTTTTACACAAAAATAGAGGTTAGTTCCTTACTTGAGCTCTAGCACGCTGTAACTCTTGTTCAAGCTGATTAAGCTTAATCCTACTTGTTTCTAGCTGCTGAACATAAGCCTGAAATAAATTGGTATATAAGCAAGAGCTTTGACAAGTACTTTTTTTTCCTAAAATGTATAAAAGCAAATACTACAGTTTTTGGGAATAAAAACACAATCATCCTGTAAGGGAATTCACTGCACCTTTTTCCTAAGCCTGCTTTTTCTTGCTGCCTCTCTATTCTGAGCAAGTCTTCTCAGAGTCTGTGCATAACATTTTCAATATTTTTAATTATATGTTCAATGAAATTAAATTAAGATATATTAATTAATTTAATTAACCTTAGGATCTGGTGTTTTTGGTCCTTCATGTTCAGAACTTGAAGTTGTAGCCTTGCGATTATTCTCTTTCTGCCATACATCATTCATATTGCAAAGTTGATTAATTAGAATAAAAAATGGGAAAAAATAAGTAGATAAATAAATAAATAAA
Source organism: Medicago sativa (assembly GCF_051527215.1). Lineage (NCBI taxonomy): Eukaryota > Viridiplantae > Streptophyta > Magnoliopsida > Fabales > Fabaceae > Medicago > Medicago sativa. Next base: position 51,024,990 of record NC_140749.1, read on the forward strand.
TATTATATGATGTATATTGTATATTATAATGTACCTACCTTGACAGGTTTTGGTGGTGCAGGTGCAGAAGGGTTTTCATTTCGTTGGTTTGCCAACTCCATGGACGGTTGAGATGGTTTTTTGGAGCCACTTGTTATTGGAGAGGTTAATCCCATGCTAACCTATACCAAATACAAATTATCAAATAATATTTTAATATAATGTTAATATTCAACTATAAATTATATTATTAGTAGCTAACTAAATTATGAGATTGTCAACTCAAGGTTGCATTGTATATCTATAGTATAATTGTTAGTTGACAATTTAGTTAAGTTAATTATAATTATTTATACCTTTGAATTAGATGGTGGTGGTGCTACATGCATTGGTTGAGATGGGAAAATGTTAAGAGTTGGTGGTGGCTTCATTCCTGATGATGATGAGTTCTCTGTTGAAATAAACACATACATTAATACATTTCATTTCATTCATCACCATCATCAATAATATCTTACCAAGTCTTATCTTAATTATGGGAAATGTAACACTTGGACAAATCACATATATTTAGTTGAAGAAGACAAAGGGTTTTAAAGAAAGTCAAGAGAGAAATTAAAGAGAGAAAATAAAGCATCATGTTTCAATGCATACCACCTTTTTCTAAGGAGATCATGACACCAAGGTTTGTTATATGTCATGATCTCACGCTAAAAAAAAACAAGAAAAAATTAATAAAATCAAAATTGGAGAAAGATAATTAGAGAGAAAATAATTTTTCTTCTGCATTTTTTTTTTCTTTCAAATCTTTTGCTTTATTTTTCTTCTTTGAAAAGATCTAGTCAAAATAAAAGTACTAGTATACGGAAGATAAGATATGAATCTTCTGTGACCAAAACAAACCCTTAGACAGAGAATCTTTAAAATTGATATGAAAAATTATGCAAGAAAGTGCATGCCCATCTTACTGAATTTGACCAAAAATTAATACTTGAAACAGAAATAAATTTTATTTTTATTTGTGAATTTCTCTTTCACACAGAGAGAGAGAGAGAGAGCTCACGTCTTTGATCTTGAACACTAGAGGGATCAGCTTGTGCTTGTCCATCCAGATACAAAAAAAATGCTTGATCCAATTCACCTAAATCATAAGCACTTGAATCTTTGCTTCTGAGATCAAACAAAAAAAAAACACATTAAAAATGACATAAGAAAAAAAAATCATAATATTAAAATGATAAAATAAAATTGGTTATTTGTTTTCATAAGAAACTGGCATGTTGGATCAGTTATTCAACAGCTTTGCAGAAAGTAAACAAGTTTGATTGTGACAAATATTATTATTCTACAAAAAAATATAAAAAAATTAAAATAAAAATTAAAAAACTCACAAGTAGTTGCTAGGCATAGAGGATGAAGATGAAGATGGCATCATTCCAAAAGAAATTTGATGGTCATGCATATGATGAGGATGATGTTGATTCTGTTGTTGTTGGTGATGATGAAGAAGATTTTGATCGTTTTGTTGTTGTTGTTGAAGAGATTCATGTTGAGATTCATGTGAGTTTTTGGAAGCCATGAGCATAGAATTGTTATTATTGGTACCTAAAAAACTTGCATCTACTTGGTCTTGTTGTTCAGCTTCTTCAAAAGCCAAAGAAAACCCCATTAATAATTAAACTTCTTTCTGTCTTTTGCCCTTAAAATCATTTCATTTGACTACACAAAGAGATAGAGAAAAGAAGCTTTATTTGAGGAAGAGTCGGTTATAAACTTATTTGAAATAGGGTATAGAAGAGAGTGATATTAAAGAGAGAAAATGGAATTGAATGCTATGAAACTAAACAACAAAACTTTTTTTCTTTCTTTTATATCTATGTATATTTCTCTCTCCCCTTTGGTTTTCTCTCTCATCTTTTTGACTATTACAAAATATTAAAATATTGTAGATAAAGCGGTTCTCCCAGGATATCCTCCTCTACAAGTTTATATATATATATATATATATATATATATATATACACACACACACACAAACACACACACATATATATGGATCAAATTAAACCGAGTAAAAGTTACAACAATGTTACACCGTTCAATATCGTTTTACTCGATACATATTTTTTAAATTTGATCGTTAGATTCTAAGTTTGTATCACATAGATCATTCACGTAAATTTTTACGAAAATCTAAAATTGTTTCGTATGTTATTAAGATACAACAAGATTAACGGTTTATGCATTTTTATATAACACTTGAGAGGAAGAGAAACTGTCTTTTTGTTTGATTAGAAAAACCACGTTTATGTGAAATGTAAAAACCAGGTATGGCTCCATTGTGTAGCCCTTAGTTAATGATGTTGAGTGTGGAAATGACTAAAAGTCTTGTTCCTTTGTTTTTGTTGAACTTTTACTATTAACGTTTCCATGCAAACTTACACGCGGTTCTGTTTTTAGGATCATTTTTAACTCAATTTTGTTTGTTATATTTTTCTCTATGTGAAACTTAAAACATATGTCTTTTTAATAATTTTTTTTAGAAATACGCATAATCTTCTATGAAACTTAAAATATTTTTTTTTTGAAAGAAAGAAAATGAAATCTTATAATTTTAAAATGAAATCTTATAATTTTGAAGAAAATGAAATCTTATAATTAAAGACAGGAAGTATACATTTTTGAATAAACTTAATTTATGTGTAAGAGTAATACTTCATCTCATCTAAATGAGCCAAAGTCAAATGTATGTGGTCTACATTTGAATTATTTCTTATACTTAAGATCGGAGAGATTATTAACAAACCCCGATTGGTCAAAAGATAATAACAATTATGTATAAAACAATAAGTCGCTTTTAAATTATTTGATGCATTTTTTATTTTTTTTTCATTGCCAATCTTAAATAATATTACATATTTATCATGGAAAATGAAAAACCAATATTGAATATATTTAATGAAAAAAGACAATTTAATTATATGCACGTCTAAAAAAAATTTTACATTGTCAATTATAAAAGTTAATCTCTAAAAGTTATATGGGTCGAAGAAACTCCGCCTTGTATTTCTGCAGTCTTGGCATTTGATTTATTGTCAGACTTTTGTTAATGAAATTGTCTTTAACGTCAAAAAAAAAAAGTTAATCTCTAACTATTTCTTACTATCCGTAAAATTTAAAATGAAATCTTATAATTTTGAAGAAAATGAAATCTTATAATTAAAGACGGGAAGTATACATTTTTGAATAAACTTAATTTATGTGTAAGAGTAATACTCCATCTCATCTAAATGAGTCAAAGTCAAATGTATGTGGTCTACATTTGAATTATTTCTTATATTTACGATCGGATAGATTATTAACAAACCCCGTTTGGTCAAAAAATAATAACAGTTATGTATAAAACAGCAGTTGTCATGGTGGTTACCTACGGACCGCAAATTTAAACTTTGCGGCAGGCAAAATTACGATAGTTTTGAAAACGCCAGAATGCTTTATAGTGCCAAAAATGTCGTAACATGCAAATTTTAGCCGTCGTAATAGTCATGTTTTTTTAGTGTAAGTATCTCATTTAAAAAAGTATATAAATATTTTGTTCTGGACCAGTCAAAGACCTAGGGCCCAGTTGTTTAGGTCCAATAACAAATCAAGTCCAATACCACATTTGGCAGTTTACTCGCAACACACCCCTTCCCCACGAGAGTGGTGCGCGGAGCAACAGAGACCTGTTCAAAGGAACTGTAACGCCTCTTTCCCACGTTCCCGCAAATCTTTCACCGTCATACACATGTGTGCCTTACAAGTTACAACGTCTCTGCAAACACCCACCTCTATATAAACGGGACTCCTCGCAGACCCCAAGGTAGACTCTCTCTCATCTTTTAACCCTTATTTCTAACGTATACTGACTTGACCGTCGGAGTGTCTGTAGGTCCACCCCTCCCCCCCCCCCCCTTCCCACTCCCCGCCGTTCTAGTATTCAAATTGACGCATTCCACCACCTTCAAACAACCGCATTAAAGAGCACTGGCAGTTGTAAGATCCCGTTTTTCGCTAGAATTATTTTATTTATTTATTGTGTATTTATAGGTACTTGTGTGTGATTATTTTCCTTTGTGTGTATTTTATTGGGATTTGTGGCTAACAGGGTATTTTAGTCATTTTTAGACTCAGGGGTATTTTGGTCATTTTGTAAGAAAAGTGTAAATTAGTCATATTATTTGAAGGTTATTTTTGTGTTTTGGTGAGAATAGTTATTTTTATTAAGTTACTAGTGATTTGGGGTAATTATTTAGAGACGATAATTATTCGTTATTTGACGGAACTTTTGAGAATTAGTTTGTAAGAATGTTGAGCCCATTAAGACAATTAGAAACCTAGCCCAATTATGTGGTGACTATTGATGAGTCTATATTTATATATTATTTAGTTTAGTTTTATTTAGATTTTATTTTATTTTATTGCAATTTTATTTCCTTTTTGAATCTTTTTACTTCAATTGCATATTTTATATTTCAGGAACGAATATATGATGGAAGGGGCCTTGGAGCAAAAGAAAGGAGTCTGGAGCAAATTCGGAGCAAAAATACGAAGATACGGAGACAAAAATATGTGACAATTGCTTCTTTGAATAAAAGTTCATCTTTGTTTTCTTGTTATTTATTTTATGTTCTTCTTCTTCTTCTCCTCCATATCTACAATGAACGTGAGTGAGTAGATTTCTCCTGTCTTGGGATATTTGGATAAGTCTAATGATATAATCCTAATCGAACCAACCTTTAACCCTAATTTCATGTGATTCTAATTTATAATCTAAATTTACCGTTTTAACATGAATTCACCATTATCAAACTGTGGAAACGAAAGTGGAGGGTTTGATAATTGTTAATCCATCATCTCAAATATCAATTCATAATGCGAAAGCGGAGCTTTGATATTGGAACAAGTGAATTTAGACAAGAATTGCAAAGGCATTGAAATAGTCTTTGCAATTCTTGAGACATGTGTAGTTTCAATCCTTATAAGCTTCTTCTAGAAATCAAGTCAGCGAAATAGGATTGGTTGCTAGAGGTAAACTCTCACCGGACTTGATCGGAAAGGTGAGAGGCTAAAGGGAAACCGGTCTTTAGAAATTAGGTGTAAAGCATGAAATTAGAAGTTAAAGTCTTGGCTAGTGAAGGACTTGTCATTAGGATGAACCAATAATTCCAAGACTCTTTTATTTTATTATTGTTATTTCTTTTAATTAAAAATCCAAACTTTTTAACCTTTGAAACCTTCATCTAATCATTATTAAAAGTTAATTAAATTCATAACTCCCTAGCGGAACGATACTCTCTTTTACTACTATTACTTCGATAGACCGTGCACTTGCGGTTTGGCCTATCAAGTTTTTGGCGCCGTTGCCGAGGAGTTATTGTAATTTGATTAATTTTTTTTAAAGATTAGACTGAAAAAAAAAAAATCTTTTTTATTTTATTTTATTTTATTTTTTTCTTTTTCTTTCCTTCTTTTTCTATTTCTTTCTTTTGCCTTTAACTTTTTGAGAAGCATAAAATAATAAAGATATGGCTGAGGAACGCACTCTCAAAGAGTATGCAATCCCATCTTCAAATAAGTCATACGATGCTATTGTGTACCCAACGGTTGAGGACAATTTTGAAATAGAACCTGCACTTATTCACTTAGTGTAGCAAAATCAATTTTTCGGATCACCCACTGAGGATCCGAATTTTCATATTTCAACATTTTTAAGACTCAGTGGAACCTTGAATGCAAACCAAGAGGCCGTAAGGCTGCACTACTTTCCTTTTTCCTTAGGAGGTAGAGCTAATGCTTGGTTTCATTCATTGGAAATTGGTTCCATCACTTCATGGCATCAAATGAAGCAAGCTTTTCTTGCCCGATTCTTTCCCTATTCTAAAACTGTTCAATTAAGGAATCGAATCATACAATTCACTCAAAAAGGAGAATCTCTTTACGATGCGTGGGAGCGTTTCAAAGAAATGCTTAGACGTTGTCCCCATCATGGTTTAGAGAATTGGCTTATTATTCACACTTTTTATAATGGCCTTTTGTGTACCACAAAAATTTATGTTGATGCAGCTGCAGGTGGAGCTTTGATGAATAAAACATACAAAGGAGCTTATGCTTTGATCGAGGACATGGCACAAAACCACTATCAGTGGACCTACGAAAGGGACATCACTAATGTTGCTCCTTCACCCTCTAAAAAGGAGGTAGATATGTATAAAATTTCTTCCCTTGATCATCTAGCTGCTAAGGTGGACACACTTTTTCAAAAATTTGATAAATTAAGTGTAAGTGTTGTCACACCTACTCCTGTTTGACCACCATGTGAATTTTGTGGAATTCTTGGTCATACTAGTGTTGAATGCAAACTAGGTAGTACTGTTGAAAGTCCCAAGCAATTAAACTATGATAAATATAATCGAGGGATGAGGCCAAATCAAATTTTTTATAACAAAACACCTCAAAATCCCTTTGGACAACAAACAGCACCACCCGGTTATGCAAACAACCAAGGAGTCCCTCAAAAATCCAGCTTGGAAATTTTACTAGAAAAATGTGTTATGGATCAATCCAAGCAAATTCAAGAACTTAAAAATCACATTGGTTTTTGAACGACTCTGTTGTCAAACTTACATCTAAAGTGGACTCCATTTCTACTCACCAACAATTTCTAGAGACTCAAATCTCTCAAGTAGCCCAACAAGCGGCTACTTCATCTCAAACCTCCGAAGTCCTTCTAGGTCAAATCGAAACCAACCCCAAAGACCATATAAGTGCTATTACTCTTAGGGATGGTAAACGATTAGAGGACCCCGTTGTGAAAGTTAAGAACAATGAAGGAGAGGTAGGGAGTGATGAGCCTCACAGTGAGAAAGTCATAGGAGAGAATGAAAAGCCATTTATTTCACCATCTCATGAGCCTAAAATTCCTTTAACACAAGAGTTTGCTAAATCCAAGTTAGATGCGCAGTTTCGAAATTTTATTGAAATACTTCCAAACATATTGCCACCTAAACTTAAGAATCCAGAGAGCTTTTCCATACCTTGTGTCATAGGATCTGAAACATTTGAGAGAGCCATGTGTGATTTGGGAGAGAATGTCCCTTTGTTGCCATTGTCCCTTTCTGAGAGATTGGGTATAGGATAGCTAAACCACTTTCTAACCGTCAAGCTAATGACTCTAAACGAGCGCTTCATGGGAGGCAACCCACACATTTAATTGTTTTAGTTTTGTTTGTTTTCCGTTGTTTTAAGTTGTTTTGTAGGTAATTATCCGAGTAGATTCAAGAAAAGTGAAAAATTTCGAAGCCCCCGTGACCAGAAGGCTGGCACGGCCCGTGCTCCCAGACTGCACGGCCGTGCCAAACATCACCAAGCCAAACCCAAACTCTAGAAGCCTGGCACGGCCCGTGCCAATATGTGGCACGGCCGTGCACATCTCTAGGTAAGTATAACCTCAAAAATTTTCTTCTTCTTCCCTCATTCTCACAAACCAACATCTCTCTACCTTCAAACTTCTCTCTAAAACCTCCATAACCAACAACCTTCAAACCTTCATATCTCCATCACATCTTCACCAATTCAACCAATTTCTTCCCCAAATTCTAAACAAAACCCTTCCATCAAAAACAACTTTCATCCACCCAAACCCATAATTCACCAACCCCTTTTCTCCCTAAACCTAAACCTAAAAACCACAAATTCTTAACCAATCTCCACACCTAAACTCATAAACCTTACTCAAACATAAACCCCAAACCTAAACCAACCTTTTACACCAAAAACCTTTCTAGACCCTAACCTTTATCAAAACACAAAGTCAAACCAAGGTCAAGTACAATTGCTTCAAGGAGAAATGGAAAAGAACCATCAGGCAAGATAGATAGTGGCGGGGCGAATCATCACATACATAGATAGGCAATTTGGAGTGGGTGAAGATGAGGGGATCAATCCAATTTAGGGAAATAATAGGCTTAACATAGACACCCTAATTGCTATGAACTTCATAAAACATCATCCGCCAATGCAATATTCACTCGAACTCAATATGCTTATTTTTGTTACTACCTCATAACCCATCTCGGACTAACACCAAGGTGGAAGAAAATTTGTTGTATGTTGATGATGTCCAGGTACATGAGGAGCAAATCTAGATGAGGAGACGGTGCTAACTTGCACCATGAGGGAGAGCACCATGACCAAGAAACCGGTGAGCTAAATGACAATGCAAGATGGGCATGGATGTGAACCGAGGTTGAGAGGATAACCACCGAGAAACAAAGGAAAGGTGTTAAACTATCGGGGTTAAGAAATGATGTCCAAAGAGGCAACTGCATGACACATGAGAGCAATGAAATGCTCCGACGAAGGATGCAACACCTTCATCTCCAAGGTCCTCCTTATGGACCTCAATGAACAATTGTGAGCTTTCCTCTTCCTCTCTTCCTTATATCTTCTCTCTTTTTCCTCTCTCTCTTCTTCTTCTTCTTCTTCTTCTTCTTCTTCTTCTTCTTCTTCTTCTTCTTCTTCTCTTTCCTTTTAATTTTCTTTTATTTTGAATCATTGAGGACAATGCTTCTCCTAAGTGTGGGGGGAGCCTAATAAAGTTTCTAGAGTCGTAGTGTTCCAAACTCCCTTGAACTTTATTCTTTTGTTTTATTTTTATAGCGAAAGGCATGATTAAGTAGCTTGTTTTTAATGGAAATTATGGCATAAAATTTTTTGTTTTGTCTCTCCTTAAAAGGTTTTTTCTTATACATGAAAGTGATTTCTTGTGTTTTTTGTGTTCTTGCTATACCCACATCTTGTTTTATTGTGAAAAATTCTCCAATGAGAAAAGCACTCGGTTGCAATCTTTGAGCAAGTGTATGAGTAGGTATTTTAAGGAACACGTTCTAGCTTTAATGTTAACTTAGACCCTTAAAAGTCTTCAGAGTAAAAGTAGTATAAGTTTGTGTGGGAAATAATTGTGCTTTATTGTTATATTTATAATGTGTTAAACTTAAATGGGGCGAGAGAATGGCACCAACATGTGGAGGAAAGGACACCCTCTCTCTGACTTCCTAAATGTGGTGGTGACTCCCTAATTGAGCTTAAATTCCAAATCCCTCAAATGAGGAAATAAATTCATCAAAGCTAGGGGGAAAGGACACTCTCTCCAAAAAGACTTCCTACGCGGAGATGATAAAAATTTTGCAGCACTACTTAGGGTGATTTTGAATCTAGGGGGAAAGGACACCCTCTCCATAAAGACTTCCTATGAGGATAGATAACCCCTAAGCAATCTGCAGCCCCTTGTGCTTAAATTGTTAATCTAAATTTAACTAAATTCCCATCTCTCTTATATGAAATGAAGAAAGGACTTTTCTCGGTTACTTTAGGATTAAGGATAGAACATGTTCCTCATAATATCTGTCTTATACAGGAGCAAGAAAAGGGTTAGACTACACACACGCTCACTTGAGACTTGATGCTGTGTTGAATAGGTTCATAAGGAATGCTTAAGATTGTGATTAGTGTACTTTGAAATTAAGCCCTAAGAGAGACTTGAGTTTTTCAATTGTATTGCCATGTTAAATCTTTTTGTTGCTGCTATGTCTATTGCCTTTTGCTTGAGGACAAGCAAAGATTCAAGTGTGGGGGAGTTTGATGAGTCTATATTTAGTCTATTTTTATATATTATTTAGTTTAGTTTTATTTAGATTTTATTTTATTTTATTGCAATTTTATTTCCTTTTTGAATCTTTTTACTTCAATTGCATATTTTATATTTCAGGAACGAATATATGATGGAAGGAGCCTTGGAGCAAAAGAAAGGAGTCTGGAGCAAATTCGGAGCAAAAATACGAAGATACGGAGACAAAAATATGCCTCCCACAAGTCAGAAGCTTGGCACGGCCTGTGCCAACATGTGGCACGGTCGTGCCACCTCCCAGAACTCTTTTTGCTGCTTTTGCTTGAAGGCCAAGTTACTCTGTTTTAGTTTTACCGAAAAGCCCTTGCAATTGCTTAGATTTTAAGTCGATTGTAAAACTATAAATAGAGTAGCATTCCATCACAAATATTCAACTTTTGTTCTTGGAAATAATATGTGACAATTGTTTCTTTGAATAAAAGTTCATCTTTATTTTCTTGTTATTTATTTTATGTTCTTCTTCTTCTCCTCCATATCTACAATGAACGTGAGTGAGTAGATTTCTCTTGTCTTGGGATTGTTGGATAAGTCTAATGACATAATCCTAGTCGAACCAAGCTTTAACCCTAATTTCATGTGATTCTAATTTCTAATCTAAATTCACCGTTTTAACATGAATTAACCATTATCAAACTGTGGAAACGAAAGTGGAGGGTTTGATAATTGTTAATCCATCATCTCAAATATCAATTCATAATGCGAAAGAGGAGCTTTGATATTGGAACAAGTGAATTTAGACAAGAATTGCAAAGGCAGTGAAATAGTCTTTGCAATTCATGAGACATGTGTAGTTTCAATCCTTATAAGCTTCTTCTAGTAATCAAGTCAGCGAAATAGGCTTGGTTGCTAGAGGTAAGCTCTCACCGGACTTGATCGGAAATATGAGGGGCTAAAGGGAAACCGGTCTTTAGAAATTAGGTGTAAAGCATGAAATTAGAAGTTAAAGTCTTGGCTAGTGAAGGACTTGTCATTAGGATGAACCAATAATTCCAAGACTCTTTTATTTTATTATTGTTATTTCTTTTAATTAAAAATCCAAACTTTTTAACCTTTGAAACCTTCATCTAATCATTATTAAAAGTTAATTAAATTCATAACTCCCTAGCGGAACGATACTCTCTTTTACTACTATTACTTCGATAGACCATGCACTTGCGGTTTGGCCTATCAACTATATAAGCATAACTCTTGTGAGAAATTAGGTTAAGCCTTCATTATTTCATTTCACAAAAACATAAGAGGTAGAGAGAGAATGGAGGTCATAAGAGGATATAAGAGGAAGCAAGAGGGGGAGCTTGGGGTTGAAGAGCTAGGAGCTAAAGTGAAGCCAAAGCTAGGATTTGTGAAGTTAGAGGTAAGGGGAATAGATTCCTTTCATCAATTAAGCTATAATTTCATATTTTCAATTATGGGTCCTAAGTGATTATTTATGAATTGTGATTTTGATGAATTTATATGCTGATTTTCGTGCTTATGTTTACGTGATGAATTTGGGTATGTGAAATTAGTCATAAACTTGTTGATTATGCTTAAACTTCATGGTGGTTATGTGTTAAAATGATTATGATGAACTTTTAACTTAAATTGATGAAAAATATGATGTTGTTCTTGACAATTGACGAGTTCATAATTTAAATGCTATGATTGTTGTTGGGTATATGTTGGTGATGATGATTCATGAATTGAGTGTGATGTATGTGTTGGTGTGTGTAAGTTGTTGTTGTTGTTGGAACCTTGATGAACGAAGTGAATTGAAGTATAAGTTGTTTTGTATTGTCGTGAAAAAGGTCTAAATGGTGTATTTGAACCTTGAAAAATGATTTTTATCGTATTGAGTTTGTTGGGAATCAAAATAGGGATTTTTGGGATGATTTGGGGATGAACCCGAAGCTGAAAATGTGATTTCCAGGCCATTGAATCGATTCAAGAAAGTTTGAATCGCATCAATCTGCATTTGGGCAGCTTTGAATCGATTCAGACAATTTTGAATCGTATCATGGTTTCTCTCTAACTTGTTTGAATCGATTCAGCCTTAGTTGTAAACATGAAAGTTTTAGATATGGATGTTAACTTTCTAATGACTTTGGTTCCACTTCAATAGACGAACTTTGTTAAAATATGCTTTCATGACTGGATAACTTGCAAATGGTTTTACCTTCATGATAATATTTTTTTTTTGGTTACAAGCTTTCATGATAATATAATAGTATAAGATTGAGTCAATGAAGATTGGGTGTTAAAAATGATGAATGGCATGATGTGGTTAGTTGTTCGTCTTTTATGTAAAATGTAATTATGTAAAATGTAATTATTAAAAGGTGTTGTTTCCTTGAGAAGATAGTTGTTGATGATTATTCTTTGGTGATTTTAATTTGATGAATTGATGATGAATCTTGTTGAATTATGACTTCTGAATTATGAAGTGAAGGTGTTCTTTTGGTGATGACTATTTGATGAGCATTTGGTGATAAATATGATTATGTTTTGATGTTAATTATGATAATGTTGATGGTGATTTGTTACGTATGGATTGTAATTACTTGGCGATGCAAATGAGGTATTAATCATGAAGATGGGATATATATTATATACTGGTCTAAATTATATAATGATGGTGAATTTTTAGTTATGCATTGTCGAGTCATTACTTGAAGTCCATGTATTCATTGAGTATGTAATCACGAATATGGGAAAAATAACAAAGATGAGGGAATGAATCAGTATATCCGGTTGTATCCAAATAAATCATGAAGATGGGAATCACGATGATTGGTGGATTATTCGGTAATATTACCTCCGATGTCCAAAATTTGGTACCACATGCATCTAAAGAAGAGTCTAGAACATTGCATGCATTTGAATACTTGGTGAGTCGTGTTATAATTGAATATATGACTTGGTTAATTTGTGCATTGGTGAAATTCAATGAACGTTGTGATTATGTGAATTGTGTGAAGATTTGTACATGTTGATATTTGATATTTTGGTGATGCTTGTATACTTGGTGATTTTAATGGATGATGTTTATATTGGTGATAGTAATAAATGTGAATTACACGTATATGATTTGATGATTTCTTTGGTGTTGATGAATTCTTTGCCTAAACTTTTGAAATGAAGAAATGTAGTTGTTAAGTTGATTAGGCAAAGGTTTAGGTGACATATATGATTGGTGTGGATTAGATGATTTGTATGTATTAGGAAAGTATGTACCTTATGTAAAATGAATAGGGTGACATGTAGGATTATAATTCCTAAATGATGAGATTGGTGTAGTTTGATTATTAGATTAAATAAGGATTGAGGTGAGAAATTCTTATATCAGATTGGTGTTGTTAGGTGACAAGCTTTTGATGATAATGTAGATTAAGAATGAATATGTTGATATGATATGATAAGGGAAAGATGGTATCTATGTGGAATTAGTATTCTAGGAATGTTGGGTATGTATATATGTTATGTATGAATCCTTAAATGCTTATGTTTGACTATACTTTAATTATGAGATGTGAACTAACCCACAGTGATCGTTTGGTTGACCGTCTGCCTTATTATTATGGAAGGGTAGACGATGTGCAAGAGTAGTTTGTTTTGCTTTGGTGAGTTACTTGAGGATAGGGTGCCTTATTATTATGACCGCATGCATTTGAATACTTGGTGAGTCTGAGGGGTCGGTCTTTGGTGTTTACCTTTATTATGAATATTGAGGACTTTTTATACTATGTATTGGTGATGATATGTGTAGTATGTTGACGTGGCTACTTGGAGAATTATTTTATTATTGATGAACTGTCAAGATAATTATTCCGCTGCGATGTTTTGAAAAATTAATTATGCAAGTTTTGAACTTATAGAAGACGTAACATCTCAATCTTTTGCATGTTTGAATTATTTGCATGATTTATCGCTTTAAGGGTTTAGGGTGTTACAGCAGTCACCTTCTGATCAGGAACAATCATATTTACTTCTCATTTACATAAATAAAAAATAAAAAACTTGTCTGGGAGCTCCACAAACATTATTTTTTAGCCACCGCTTTCTCTTTAACAAATCCGTTTTTTTCTTTGTGTGGTTCAAAGTCAATTTGACTCAGAATAACCCCTCCAGGTCATTTTGTAATTTCTATTTTAGTTAAATAAGTAGTTTTCACATCAATTTAATTTTTCTTTCACTTTTTTGTGTGATTTTGCCGTCTTAGTGTGATGCTTGTTATAATTTCTCATCTTAGTTCAATGTTTTTTATTTACCATTTTGGTGCAGTTAATCAATCGATCCAGGTTGAAAGATTAATTAAATTCAATACAAATTCAATCAATGACTTTAAAGTTCAAAGATATAAGTATTTCAAGCAATGGGAAATCATCATATTTGTCAACTTATGTATTTTTTCCGTTCTACGCTATTAATTTGGATATTGTGAGTTTGTTAACAAATTAATCCTTTTCATTATTAGCGAATTTGAATTACTATTCTATCGATGTACTGTATCAATCTTTGTTGCCTCATGTTATCTCCATTTAAGGATGCATTGGTTGTAACTTGGATTTCTTTTTGACGTTCTATCCCTACTCCCTCTTTTATCATCATGTATTAGAGACATTCTAAAATTATATACAAGTTAGAATTTCTCCCAAAACTCTCTTTAATCTCTTCTCTCATCTCCTCTCTACTTTCTCTCAAATTCACAACACAAGGATTTTGCTCTTACAATTCTTATCGCAACAACGATTTTGATCCTTGAACCTTGAAATCATGGTGAATGTGTTCATCAATCTTCCTGGAGCTTTACAATTTATTGATGGGAAGAATTATGATAGCTGGCACAAACAGATGAAATTGCTATTTGGTTTTCAAGATGTATTTGAGATTGTTGATTCTGGTTATGAAGCACTTGTAGAAAATGCAACTGAAACACAAAGAGAATAACATAAAGAGTTGAAGAAAAAAGATTACAAATCATTGTTCTTCATTCACCAATTCGTGGATCCTTCAATCTTTGAACAAGTCTCAGATGCAGTAATATCAAAAGCAGCACGAGACAATCTCAATAGTGCATTCTCATGCGCAGATAAACTCAATAAGGTGAGGTTGCAGACACCGGATAGGAAATATGAGAATCTACACATGGAGAAGGAAAGCATTGCAAAATTCTTCACAAAGGTGGTTACTCTGACAAACAGTGTGAAAAATTATGGAGAAACATTAGCAGATTAAATCATAGTAGAAAAGATTTTGAGAAACCTCACTCCAAGATTTGATCAAACGGTCAAACGGTCATCACTATAGAAGAGATGAATCTATCAAACATAAAGGTTGATGAGATGCAAGGTATACTAGAAGCACATAAACAAAGGTTGAATGAGAGAACTGCAAAATCTAAGAAAACAAGTGAAGTGGCACTCTTATATCAATGAAGAAATGAAGGAAACAAGAACAAGATAGGAAAAGGACAATGGAACGAATATTATACCAAGAAACATCAATTTAAAGATGGTGAAAAGTTTCATTCTGAGAAATCTTCATAAAATCAAATAGTAGAAAGTAACAGTTCCAGGGTAGATTTGATCACTTGAATTTTAGACACCTGTATGAATTGAAAAGACAGGGAATGGCATCAAGATTACCACAAATCTCTATACCTACATAAATGTTTGAAGATTGTGTAGAATAAAAGCAGCATATAAACTCTTTCAAGATGAAAAATGAAAGCATATCAAATTGCAAACTATAAAGCATATATTTTGATGTATGTGGTTCAATACAATATGAATCACATGGTCGAAATATATACTTTGTATCCTTCATAGATGATTACACCATAAACACATGGATCTATTTGATCAAAGCAAAATTTGAGGTGATTGAGGTCTTCAAAAATTTCAAGGATGTGGTTTCTATGTGAAGAAGAAGGAGTAATACATGAATTGACATCTATATACACTCCTCAACACATTGGTACAACAAAAAGAAAGACCATAAACATTGTAGCATCTCTTACAACTTTAAACATAGCTGACTGACCACACAAACCAACACGAGTCTTTTCAGCGTGCTTTGTCCTCACTCGCACGTTTTTCAGGAAACTTCCCACAAGTTCACCCATCCCAAAATTGCTTCAAGTCAAGCATGCTTAACTATAGAGTTCTCATGGAATGATCTACCATAAAGATGCATCTTGATGGTATTGGTAGTACCAAACAATTGTTAAAAGTCTTCCTTCAACCATACAATCCCATACCTACATAGCATCAGGATCCCTCTCATTCTGATGTGAGTTCAATTTCCTAGAAGCTACCAGGAGCAG
Source organism: Medicago sativa (assembly GCF_051527215.1). Lineage (NCBI taxonomy): Eukaryota > Viridiplantae > Streptophyta > Magnoliopsida > Fabales > Fabaceae > Medicago > Medicago sativa. The sequence continues at coordinate 51,041,000 of NC_140749.1, forward strand.
CTCATTGTCATGCCTTTTTCACCGAAGAACACTACCCTCCCTCGTTAGCCTCGGGTGTTACAAGCATCGTGAATATAGTTAAAATCATGATAAAATTCAAGAATCTACCTAAGTACTAATGGCAAGAAGCAACATCCATTGAAGTTTACTTATTGAATAGATACCCTTCAGAGAACTTGAAAGGTGTCGCATCAAAAGAAGAATGGTTAGGAAGCAAGTTTCTAATCAACTAAGAAGGAAGCTAGATAATAAAGGTGACATTATGATATTAGTAGGATATCATATAACTGGCGGCTATATATTTTTAGATCATATAGCAAAACATGTAAAAATTAGCAGAGATATCATAGTTTATTAACTGAAGAATTGGAGTAGTGAATCTAATACAAAGAAGAAAGATTTTGGACTAATAGTTGAGCTGGATTTAGATAGTAGTAATGAAGTTACTGAGAATGAATCACAAGTCATACGATAAAATATAACAAGAACTCCATCAGTTAGATTGCATGACTATGATGAGATACCTGATTCTGAGATATATGATATAGGTGATCTAGTTCATTTAGCACTATTTGTAGAACTTGAACCTGTCATGCTTAATGAAGCTTTAAAGAATGAAAAGTGGATAGAAGCTATGAAGGAAGAATTACAGTCAATTGGAAAGAATTACAACTGGGAGCTAATATCATTACCATCTAATAACAAGGCTATATACGTAAGGTGGGTTTTCCAGGTTAAAAAAGGTCCAAATATGAAGCACTAAAGCATAAAGCTAGATTATTAGTAAGAGGTTTTTTTTGCAAAAAGCATGTATTGAATATGGAGAGTTTTTTTTCCTGTAGCAAGGATTGAACAATTAGGTTAGTGGTTGTAATTGCAAGTTTGAAGAGTTTGAGAATTCATCAAATGGATGTCAAGTTAGCACTTTTGAATGGTCCATTGGAGAAAGAATTTTTGTCAAGCAACTTCCAAGATTTGAAATAAAGAAGCGGTAAATGAAAGTATACAACCTGAGTAAAAGCCTTGAATAGTTTGAAGGAAGCACCAAGGGCATGGAATAAGAATATTGCTGGTGAAATTCTGGCACGTTAGACTTAAGATGTTCTATGCGATGTTCCAACACCAATTATACAGAAACATATGTTGAACAATATGTTTAGAGCATTAAGTTAACTAAAAGAAATAAGCACAAGTAAAACAATAGACAGGAAAGAAAATGGCACAGTTAGTTTGTTAACCCAGTTCGGTGCAACGTCACCTACTCTGTGGGCTACCAAGCCAGGAAGAAAATCAACTAGTGTAGTCCTTATTTTTTAGCTCTCAGCAAGCCCTTAGTTTACACTAAAGACCTAGGACATACTCGTACTGACTTCAACCTAGGAACTCCTAGATTTGAGATCTCATCTCACTCCCTACAAATAATCACAGCCCCTGTGATTCTTAGTTTACAGACACAATCAAATGAAGTTACATTCAAAAACAAAAACAACTAACAACCGTGCTTCCCAGCTTTGGTGTAGTTTACAAACTACCTAACTCTTTGCTTCACAGCTTCAGAGTAGTGAACAAATTACAACTCAAAGACAGTCCTAAACATGCATCAAGATGATACACGAAAGGATCAGAAATAACAGACTCAAAACCCTAAATGATCTATTCTTCAAAATGACGGCTTGAATGATTCTTTAGGTCTTTCAGTCTTGTTTAAATACTGAAGCAATACGAGTCAGTACACTTTGTTGGGCTTCAGAACAAACGGTGATCCATTTCACAATAAACAAAACCAGAAAAGGAAACTCCTAATATGTAGGCACATTTATAGGAACATCCTGATCACCTCCAACACTTTCCTAAGTAGATAGCACATTCTTAGGAAATCACAAACGATCTGATTCTGTACTAAAAACACGCAGCTTGACCAACAAGATTAAAGGCGTGGATTCCTTAAATAAATTAACGCGTGCAAAAAACAAGGCGAGGTGCAGGACAACTGAACCAAGCCTGGATGTTGGAACATCGTGTCCAACATCTCAATTGAATATTTGTTTCGCTACAAGAAAATCTTCAATTTGCGACACTTCATCTGCGACCCTTACCTTAAAACTGCCTCAAAGTATACATTTGCGACAGTTTCTGCGACCCTTGTGCCCAACTGCCGCAGGTTTGAGAAATATTGCGACCCTTGCCAAACAGCCGCAGGTTTTGAGATATATAACATTCACACACACTCTTTCCCAATTTATTCACTCCCCCTTTTTCAATTTCAATCTCCCGGCTCCCAAATTTCAAACCCTAAAACCTCCACAAAATCGTTCTCTTCCAGTGTTAACCTAATAGATCTCGAAATCGTTCCAGCCAAATCATAAACATTCATAAATCTTCCCAAAATCTCAATGGTTCCCGTAGTTCCCAATCATAACACAATCGATCCAAAACTCTATCAAGGTTCCCATCGTTCCCAATCTGTGAAGGTTTGCTGCTTCACTCTCCCTCAAGATGGATCCCAAATTCTGTTCTCAATCGTTTGCTGATTCGTTCAAAATCTGTGAAGGTTTTGTGCTCGATCTCGCTCAAGATTGTTTTATGATTGCTGCTTCGCTACCGTTCCGTTATTGCAGTTCCAATCGTCTCGGATCTCGCCGTTTGCAGCTTCGCTTGCTCCTTTTCTCTCTCAAAGGGATCAGGTGCTCTCTCTTTCTCTCTCTCCCTCTCTGTGTGTGTGTTTTCCTGTTATGTTTGCTTGTACTCATTTGTTTTTCTTGGATCCTTTGAGCTGTTTAGGTCAATTTGGTTATCAACTATGATCTTCCCCTCAAGTACATTCGTGCCCGTGAACCTGAGCCTGATTGTGAGGTGTATTTGCACAGGGGTTGGAAGGGCGCAAGGGTAAGTTTTCAAATTGTGCTTGTTCTTTGGCTCATTTAAAATTCAGCATGCTTATGCAAAAGATTATTTTACTCACGTAGTAGAATTTTATTCATATCTTTCAAATATATTAATAATCATGAGAGTAAACTTTGACCCCAAAAATTTAGGTGGTATTATTTTCCTAAGAAAAAGTGTTGTTGCCACCATGTTTCATAAATTATATTATTTCTGTAATTGGACTAGTATGTCATACTTGACTATGTGGATAGTGAATGTTTTTCCAGATTAGACATGGTCTACACAAGAAAGTGTAAAATTCGGTTGTGTATAATCATTATTTTTGTGAGCTTCATTGTCATTGAACCGTCATAATATTCCTAAAGGCTTAGAAGCCCTCCAGAAAGGCTCTAAGACCTCCAGAAAGGCTCAGGCGCCCTCCAGAAGGGCTCCTGAGACTCTGGCGCGCTCGCCTTGAGGCACCGCCCTTCTAGGCTTCTAGAAACCTCTAGAAACCGCCTAAAATACATAAATACCCCTGTTGCTTGGGAACCAAGCAACCGAAACCCAAGCCCATGACAGGCTATAAATACTACTCTTGAGAGCATTCTCAGGGGATCTAATCATCAGTCCAAACCCTAGAATCCTAGTATTCCTTACCGTACTTTTCTGCAAGTACAGTTGGCGTCGTCTGTGGGAAACAGGTAAAATTAACCTTGACCACGTTTTCTGAATCGCAAATCGTGATTTGGAAACCCTAAACAAAGAATCTGAATCGCATCATTCATCGCGATTTGGAAACCCCTTTTTACACTACCTCATCACCACGATGATTGCATCATTTGATCAAGACGCCGTGGAGGCGACGAAAGTAACCTAGGCCGTACTCCAAAACCTACGACCCTTTCGGAGATCTCACATAGCGAGAATCAAACTGATCGTGACGTTGTGGCATCGATGAAGATCAAAATCAAACATGTATGTGTAGCAATATAAAGTGATGGCCGACAAGAGATGACAACCCTTATCGTGGAAAGGACGATAATCTCCTCATTACCGGCGACTTCGAAAAAATGGTGGCCGGCGAATACCAACAACAACTTCGAATTCTCCACAAAGCAATGAGATGACTAACAGCTAGTTACCCAAGGCGATCAATTGCTCCAATCAGATGCAAGGTCTTGCAGTCAATTGCCTAAGTAGTTCAGATATGGTGTGATATTACTCTAGTTCTACTTTAAACCTTCACGGGTTCTTTGACTACGGAAGTAAAATGCGTGGGCACGTAAGATAGAAGCCTACAAGTAGTGGTTTCGTTCCATATAAAGTTGCTAATTGAAGCAGAGAGGTATGTTGTGAATTTTGATAAAATTTTCTATTATCACGATTGAGATGTTATATTTATGGTCAGCTTTGATAAAATTCTCTATTGATCAGAGTATATATTTCTTTCACTTTACTTGTAACAAAACCTCCTGAATAGAATTCATATCATCAACTAATGCTAGTATATAAGTGCTAAAACCCTGCCATACCATTAGGATCGGTGACAGCTCATAATGGACTGCGTGAATACTTTTTCTCACTAATTTCCAGCAAAAGTAGAAGAGTATTAGTTTCGATTTCTTAATTTGAGAGAAGAGAGAACAACAATAAAAAATAGGTCAAAAAATAGGACGAGTGCTTCCACTTTTTGATTTGAAGAAAATTTTATGTTCAATATATTTGGAGAAAATATATTTACACTTTTTGATTCGAATAAAATTTTTTTGCCCAATATATTTTGAGAAAATATATTTTACAACCTTAACTTTGAAGGCTCTTATCGATTTTTGTTTATTTTGTAATTATTTTTTGGTGCATATACATGATATGTGGGCTGTCAACTGACATGCTGTTATCCTTCACTAACACATTGTTTTAGCAAAAATATTTATTCTGGTGGGCGAGTGAGTGTATGAGGAGCAAAAGAATAAGATAACAAGAAGGGTAGTTAGTTTCAATTTAGTAGAAGATGGAGGATTCATTTCAAGTTAGGGAGTATGATATACATATTGGGCAAGTTAGGGGAAAGAATAAAAGGACTTTAACGAAGAATTAGTACCAAGTTCGGGCGAGCAAGAAGTAAGGAGATAGAGTTGAATAAAAGAATTAGTTTCGATTTAATAAGGAGAGTGTGTAAAAATTAAAATATGAGCCGAGTTAATTCAAATATGATAGGATCACGAAGAAGAGTAGAAGATAAGATATCAATCGAGCCAAGTCCAATTTAAGAGGAGAAGTATAAAAGAAGAAGGATGAAGTGGCGAGTTACGTTAGATTTAGAAAGGAATAAGTGAGTTTCGATTTAAGAGAAGCGACAAAAGTTGAATTGGAGAATTAATTCCAATCTAATAAAAAGAAAGAAAAATATCACAAGATAATTAAGAAAGTTGTGGAGTGAGAAAAGCGAAGAGGAATAGGAAGAGGAGTAAGAAATGTGGGCGAGTTAATAAGAGAAGAATAGTATGATTGCATATGGGCGAGTTAACTAGTTAGTTCTCATTAAGTATGATTGCATATGATTAAAGGCTCCTTTATTTATGATATTGATTTCTTGGAAGTATGGAAGAATTGTTATATTTCAGATAAATAAGGCTTGGGAGGCAAAACAAGCCCGCCAAAGGCAAGATTAACGAAAGGAGAGTACTCGTCAAACAAAACGCCATAATGCATATGGAAGCAATTGTCCCGCCATTAAGAATAGGAATATGAAACTCTAAGTTATCCTAACCTTTATCAAACTTTGAGATTTGTTTTGCAGGTTTTTAACAAGGATAAAAGCCTTCTCAGAGTGAAGCCTTCCCTCAGAGTGGGAAGCATGATTAAAGCCTTCTCAGAGAAAAGTCTTCCCCCAGAGCGGGAAGCAAAAGTCCTCCTTCAGAGTAGGAGGCGCCTTCCATCAGAGTTGGAAGTGAAAAGTCTTCCCCCAGAGCGGGAAGCCAAAAGTCCTCCTTCAGAGTAGGAGGCGCCTTCCATCAGAGTTGGAAGTGAAAAGTCTTCCCCCAGAGCGGGAAGCCAAAAGTCCTCCTTCAGAGTAGGAGGCGCCTTCCATCAGAGTTGGAAGTGAAAAGTCTTCCCCCAGAACGGGAAGCCAAAAGTCCTCCTTCAGAGTAGGAGGCGCCTTCCATCAGAGTTGGAAGTGAAAAGTCTTCCCCCAGAGCGGGAAGCCAAAAGTCCTCCTTCAGAGTAGGAGGCGCCTTCCATCAGAGTTGGAAGTGAAAAGTCTTCCCCCAGAGCGGGAAGCCAAAAGTCCTCCTTCAGAGTAGGAGGCGCCTTCCATCAGAGTTGGAAGTGAAAAGTCTTCCCCCAGAGCGGGAAGCCAAAAGTCCTCCTTCAGAGTAGGAGGCGCCTTCCATCAGAGTTGGAAGTGAAAAGTCTTCCCCCAGAGCGGGAAGCCAAAAGTCCTCCTTCAGAGTAGGAGGCGCCTTCCATCAGAGTTGGAAGTGAAAAGTCTTCCCCCAGAACGGGAAGCCAAAAGTCCTCCTTCAGAGTAGGAGGCGCCTTCCATCAGAGTTGGAAGTGAAAAGTCTTCCCCCAGAGCGGGAAGCCAAAAGTCCTCCTTCAGAGTAGGAGGCGCCTTCCATCAGAGTTGGAAGTGAAAAGTCTTCCCCCAGAGCGGGAAGCCAAAAGTCCTCCTTCAGAGTAGGAGGCGCCTTCCATCAGAGTTGGAAGTGAAAAGTCTTCCCCCAGAGCGGGAAGCAAAAGTCTTCCCTCAGAGTGGGTAGCGCCTTCCATCAGAGTTGGAAGTGTAAAATAAAAAGTCTTCCCTCAGAGTGGGAAGCACGCCTTCCCTCAGAGTGGGAAGTGCGATTAAAAAAGCGCTACTACTACGACGTCAACGAAATCTACAAATCGACAAGCGCCCTAAACGTCAAAGGCTCTGGCGGGGTGGAAAATCGGCAAATCGACTCCATTAGAAAAACAAGAGAATGGAAAAATAAAGTCTTCAAATCGCCAAACAAATGAAGGTCAACCGAGCCGACAAAAGTCGCCGGAACATCAACGCCAAATGTTGAGAATCTGAGGTGACACAGTCACCGGAGCATATAAAAAATAAGCACGACAATTCAAAATCGTTGAAAATCGCCGAAGCATCAAAAGTAATAAAATTGTTTATGTAAATCTCCAAAACGAATTCGGCAAACAAAATCGATGCAAATTTAATGAGGAATCGCCATAAAGAAGTCAACTCGTCACGACGTACAAACCACTTCGCCTTGTCCCAAGACTCGTGCTTGGGGGGCTGTGAGAGGTCGACCTATAAAACAATTCGAATATATACTCCCTGGGGGTCTTCGAAGAAAACGTAAAATCACCCTAGGGGGACTCTCCAAGTTCGGACAAACGACGCCCATAGGCACATACGTACTAAAAACAAAACATTAAGCAAATTCAAACACTTCGTCTTGTTCCAAGACTCGTGCTTGGGGGGCTGTGAACCACCAAAACCTTCCTAAAGACTTAAATGACCTCTAGAAGGTCCAGTCCCATGTTATCATCACTTCGCCTTGTCCCAAGACTCGTGCTTGGGGGGCTCTGAACCGTCATAATATTCCTAAAGGCTTAGAAGCCCTCCAGAAAGGCTCTAAGACCTCCAGAAAGGCTCAGGCGCCCTCCAGAAGGGCTCCTGAGACTCTGGCGCGCTCGCCTTGAGGCACCGCCCTTCTAGGCTTCTAGAAACCTCTAGAAACCGCCTAAAATACATAAATACCCCTGTTGCTTGGGAACCAAGCAACCGAAACCCAAGCCCATGACAGGCTATAAATACTACTCTTGAGAGCATTCTCAGGGGATCTAATCATCAGTCCAAACCCTAGAATCCTAGTATTCCTTACCGTACTTTTCTGCAAGTACAGTCATGTTCCACCCACCTAATTTAGTTGATTTTTTGCACTTTCAATTAATTCGGATATAGGTATAAACCACTTACGATTCTGCTCACGCTTCAGAATCATAAGAAGCATGCCCTTAGCCCACTAATGAAGGTTAGTGCATTCTTGTAACAATTCAAATTTTAACATTGTCCAAGTGGAAAAGGGAGGTTGTTGTCGGATTCGTCGTCGTTCAACTCAATTGAAAAAGGGAGATTGTTGTGGTTGCTGCATGCATGTGTACGACTTCGATCTTACAATTTTCGCCGTTTATTTTGAAAAAAATGGTATTTGATTTATTAGTTTTGTTTTAAAAAATTTTCATTTTTAGTTTACTCTTTACTTGTTATATTTTAGGGGTTTTTTGAGTTTTTAATTTTTTTGTAATTAGATGTTTGTTGTTGCAATGTTGGTCTTTATTGATATGATATTATTAGTGTGAATTTGCTTTATTCCGTTAATTGTTAGCTATACCTGTCAATTGGTGAATTTAACATGGTTTTGATTCTAAGGTAACTGATAGTGTTCTTGGCTTTGTGTTGCCTGCTTTGTTTCATTGTATGTTAGGCCCAACTATACTGCTTTTGTTCTCAATTATATTAAAGAGATGGTTCTTGAATTTATGAGCAAGAGCAAGGCCACAATGAATGGTGATAACTCGGTGAATAACAAATATGTGGCTGGCAAAGTTCGTGCTCAATATTCTGAAAAAGAAGATAAAGAAATACCCTGTTCTTGAATGAAGAAGGTGGGATTACCAACCTTTGAGGGCAATGACTCAATACTAGCAGAGCAGTAGGTCATCTTCCTAACACAACAAATTTATCTGCTGACTTCTAAATTGGCACTACTAATAATTATATTGTTTTGTAGTGTATAGCATTCATATGCATGTTAAGAGACTATAATCACTAATTTGTGTCTGTCATAACCTAAGGTGAAAACTTACACCCTCATAATTAAACGATATGAAGAGTTGAGTTTCATTACAATACATTCAAAGGATGTTGAAACAATCCTTAAGTTTACATTACATATGTTATTATAGTGTTTTGAAGTGCTATATAGTGAGAAGGCCATTTTAGTGTTTTGAGGTCAGAATTGGTTTGTTATCTCAGCTGGGTTTGCTTTTGAAATTGGTAGTTTGGTGGGAGTTCTTCTGTAACATTATTGCTACTAGTATATATACCATACATAGAGGCTAGTGAGTTTCTATAACATTATTGCTTTTGAAATATGGTTTCTGTAACATTATTGCTGAATAAAAAATGAATTCATACTTATAACTTGCAATGGAAAGAAGCTAGTGAGTTTCTATGTGTTGAGTGTGTTGAACTGTTAAACTTTTCTTGTCTTCTTATAATTTGCAATGGAAAGAAAATAGTGAGTTTCTATATGTTAAGTTTGGTTTCACTGTTAAAGCACAATTGACTTTCATATGTATCTGCGTTCTAAGTCTCAATCTCTCTTTTCAGTGCTTCACAATGGCTGTAACAGAGGCTTTTGCAAGGCTTTACAGGTTAGACCGTATCTATAGGTGAGGTGGATAAGGCAGTATGTATTGTCAATATGTATTTCTTTCCATATTTTTTTGAGGTGCATAATAGTCATGGATGCTGATTCCAATTTTAAATTTATAGTTATGCTCATAAACGATTTTATAGATATTCTTGATTGTATCCGAACAAGGTTTAATCAATGCATTATTATTGGAAACAATATAGTGTACCTAATAAGTATAAGTATTGACTAATAATACTTGATTCTCAAACTAGGCAATATTATTTTCAAAATATCTATCTGTAATTTTTCATCTGAACGTAGGTTTTTTTTTAGATCTTGATGCCAGTCTTCCCTGGGCAGCTACATCAAATCCGTAAAAATCTTTTCCATGCTGTTTTTGTTCTTGATCCAGCAACAACTTGTGGTCTTGAGGCAAGTTTATTTCCCCAAGACTAACATTTTCATGCTAATACTTAGTAATTATTTCTTACTGAAATCTTTCATGACATAGCTTATTGTTTGAAAACCTTGCAGTCCATTGATATGATCATGTCATTGTACGAGAATAGTTTTCCTGTGAGATTTGGAGTTGTACTGTATTCTTCAAAGTACATCACGCAGTTAGAGGATCATTTTACCAAAGTGGATGGAGATAAATTTGCGGGCGACATATCTGATATGGTAATCTTCACCATAACAGTTTAAGAATACACGAACATTTTTTAGGAGAGTTTTCTGGCAAGATTGTGATACACTGTTTTTGTCATTTCACTTTTCAGATTATACGTCTCTTCAGCTATATCAAGGGGAACTATGGTATTGAAATGGCTTTCAAGTTTTTGAGCAATGTATGGAATCATTTTCAGTATAAGTTATCTTCTCTTGACAGTGTTTCTACAACCTTGTTTTGCTGCTTTTATTTAGATTAAAAAACCAACAAATTATACACAAGATCAATATGACTTAGGGCCTGTTTTGGATCGACTTATCTTTGAGATTATGAAAAATAGCTTATGCAAATAAAAAAGCTTTTATGTTAATTCATTAGTTCTCACTAACAATAATTGTATCCTGTTTAACTATTAATCTTCTTTATGTGCTCAACTTGTGTCTCAAGTTCTAAACTTCTGTTCTTACTTTAATCAATTGATTTTACCAGGAGGCTCTAATGAATGCCTTGAATGATGAGACCTAGAGAATACAGGAACAAGTGTATTTTGGACAAATAAAATCTCACACTGATGTATTGGACAAATTCCTATCAGAAGCTGGTATTCAACGCTATAATCCTCGGGTATGATATTTTAAAAATTTATATTGTATAGTATGTTGTGTGGCTAACTGCTTTCTGTTTGATATAGATTATTTCTGATAACAAACCAAAGTTCATATCTCTTTCGATGTTTACTTTTGGAGAGGCATCTATACTAAACCGCATTAACTACTTACACTCGTCTGGAAGTAAGTTGTTGATATGTTAGAATAAATAGGTGTTCTTTCCTAATTCCTACACACTGGTCTTTTGTCTTATCATTTGGACTGTTTTTATCCAATACAGCCATGGACGATTTAAAGCCTGTGACACATCTTCTTGCTGTTGACATCACTTCAGGAAGTGGGATTAAGTTATTCCGCCAAGGCATAAATTATCTGGTTAAATACTACTTTGCATTTCTGTTGAATGTTATTCTTCCTTTTAGGCTGGTGCCTGTCATGAGTTGGAGTGTTGGACCTACTTATTCAGGACTGCTATTTTTTTTTTATTTGTACATTATGCTACAGATATTACTCTTGAAAGAATTATATGAATGAAATTTTGATATTTTTAGTTATATATTTCTGTAATTTAAGTATTTAATAATATATTTATTTAAATTGGCAACAAAAACTGCCCCATTCAATTTTATTTTATTTTTTAAAAAACTTAACATTTGCGACTGTTGGTGAAGGGTCGCAAGCCCCTTTTTTTTAAAAAAAACTTAACATTTGCGACTGTTCTTGAAGGGACGCAAGCCCCTTTTTTTCAAAAAAAAACTTAACAACTGCGACTGTTGGTGAAGGGTCGCAAGCCCCTTCAAATCTTTTGAAAACTCTTCATTTGCGACTGTTGGCAACTGTCGCAGCACCTCTTGCGGCTGTTGGTGGTTCTGTTCCACGAAGGGTCGCAAAAGACAGTTGCGACCCCAACAAATGTGACTGTTGGGGAACAGTCGCAAATGTACATTTGCGACCCTTCTAACAGTCGCAATCAGCGTTTTTAAAAGTCGCAAAATGCAGTTTTTCTTGTAGTGTTTTAGGCAAAAGTGAAGCCAACATACAAATATCCAACAGCTGGTTTTCTGTGTCATATAGGTTTTGACAACTACATAGGTTTGCATGGAATATATGTCAAACACTCAACATATAGAGGTACATTACTACTCTGTCTATATGCAGATGATTTGCTAGTCACTGGAAATAATAATGATAGTGCTATAGCAAATTTCAAGTCATCAATGCTCGAAGAATTTGGGGTGACTGACTTAGGAGAACTATCTTATTTTCTAGGGATAAAAGTCAAAAGAGCCGAAGAAGGAAATGTGATGCATCAAAGTAAATATGCTTCTAATATACTAAGAAATTTCGATATGTAGCTTTGTAATCTAGCCAAAACCCAAAGTGAAACTGGTATGAAGCTTGAAAAAGATGGAAATATATGAAGAAGTTAATACTACAATATAAAGAGGTATTGTAGGTTCACTTAGATACTTGTGTAACATTAGGCTAGATTTAGCATTTTATGCTGGTTTAATAAGCAGATATTTGCATAATCTAAGATTGTCTCCTCCATTAGCAACAAAGAGGATAACAAGATATGTAAAAGGAACACTGAACAGCGGAGTGTTGTTTCCAACTCAGAAGGATGATAAGAATGCAAGAATGATTGGTTACTCAGATGCAAATTGATGTGGAGATAAGAATGACAGAAAAAACACTGTAGGATATTGTTTCTTCTTAGGCAAGGCACTAATCTCCAACTGCTTGGTTATGTGCACTTGTAAACAAACTATGAGTAAAGGAAGAAGAAAATGTGACTTTGATGGTTGACAACAAATCTGCCATAAACTTAGCCAAACATCCTATAAAACATGGGAAAAGGAAAGATATTGAAACAAAGATTTCATTTCCTTAGAGAGAAAGTTAGTAAAGTAAAGCTAGTTTTGGAGCTGCAAGATAGAAGTTTAGACTGCAGATGCCATGACAAAGGCATTGAAATGGCCTTTCTCGGGCACTTTTTCTATAAACTTTGAGGTGAGGGTATTCGTCGAATGTATAAGTTTGTTTGAACCATTATTTTGGTTTCGAATATGAATTTTTTATGAACAACCTAAATTTTCGCTGGCAGCTAACTCGAATGTCGAAATCACTACTTCAAATTTTGCATATAACAATTGTATTATCTAAACTTCTCCTTATAAAAACTTGTTCTATACATATAACAATGGTGGGGAAAAAAATACATTTATAATAATAAAAAAGGAGAAAAAAATAATATTGAAATGAATCCATATTAAAAGATCTCTTTATTTATAGGTGTTTTAGGAATGAACATTACTAGTAGTAAATTTAATAAAAAAAAATTATTCTCCATTTTGATTAATATAAAATATCTTTTTTTACTAAAAATGACAAGAGTACACACTTTGATCATTTTTAAAGTATATATTAGATGAAAAAAATGTTTGACAAATTTTACTTTTTTGTTAACCCTCCAGTTTTCAGTGAAATAAGACCCTAGTAAATCCAGAGTTAGGTCGGAAGGTAAGTAAGGTCTGACTAACAATTGTTCCATCCAATAATTAAACTTATATTGATTCGAATAATTCATCATATGGTAAAGCCCATTGATCAATTGAGCTCAATTAATATTTTTCTTTTGTTTTCGACAAGATATTAGATGAACCTTGATATTAAATTTTAGAATAGAAAACAATAATGTTTTTCTTATTTATTTATTAAATAAGTGTGAGGTTTGTTTTTCATATTTTGTAATCTCTTGTTAACTTGGAGAGGTAACATTTACCAATAATGATTTCGACAGAGATATTAAATTATATAATTACATATTGTCTTCTTAACTATGCCATTGAATAATTACTATGATAGATGTGATAATATTCCTTGATTTTGAAAAAATATATTATCACAAGTTGGAATCTTATAACTCGTTTTCAGGTGTGCGGAATATCTATAGAATAATTATTACAGTCATATGAAAAACAGCTTGCAAACGTAATTTATCTTTGGTTCATGATGTATAAATATATATTTTTAGTGTTGTTAGTAACTTGGATAAAATTGACATTGGACAGGACTTCGTAATTTACTAATAAAATTTCAAAGCCTGACTTAAGATTATACGCATTCTATTTTCTATATATATAGTTGCACATTCAAAGATGGCATGAGATCAGTATTATCAAAAAGTAAAAAGTAAAAGATGGTGGCATGAGTACTCTTCATTAAATTAAATACATTTTATTTATTATTTTTAATAAACCATCAAGTATTATTCCGGGAAAATAAAAAGTTTAATTATTCAACCAACTATATTATTTTCTTAATGTTCTCTTTTTTTTTTCAAAATATTATTAGAAAACATGTTCGTATTATCGTAAACACACCCTCAACAAAGTCAATACCTCCTATATAATTAATTAATCAATGAATCTTCTTTGAGACTTATGTGCGGCAAATAATCTTGAACCATTATAAATAAATAAATAAATTGAACCATGTTGAATCGGTTGCTGGCAGGACCCTTTAAACGATCTAACGTGCATAATTAGAAGACAGACACACACTATCACAAAGCAGAAAACACAAGCCATGCTACAGTTAGGAAACAAGTCTAACAAAAGAAAAACACATACAAGCATGTACATAGCCTTATAACTATGATAAGAATGTTCATCTGTAGCAGTTATTTTCCTGCAAATTAAGCTCAATCAATACATTAACCCAGATTAGTACTCCTACTAGCTAGTCCCCTCCTTATCTTAATATCCACAGTCACACTCATAGCAATGCACATGCACTACATTGTAATACTCATGACAAACTTCCCAATGTGAAATAAGCAGCATTTAATCGGTACTGTAATTTGTGGGGTTCTAGTGAGTACGAGTTTGCATTCAAGCCTTCTGAAGGACGATCCATAGGTTTATTGACTTTGTGGGATAACAAAATGCTGATGATTAACAAAAATTATATATCAGATCATGTACTTTGGTTGGAAGGGATTTGGTGTGAAGATAATAAAGAAGTCAATTTAGTAAATATATATGCTCCGTGTGATGGTAGAAGAAAACAGGCTTTATGGACATATTTGTCAAGGGGAATACAAGCAAAGAGTGGAGAAAGAATATGTCTAATGGCAGTGTAACAACTTAATAGGCCCAGGACTCGCTGGAGTAAATTTTGGGTTTGTTAAAGAATTCTAGGAGGACATAAAAGTTGTTGTAACATCTCATACGACTTTAAGCATTGTCGACTGACCCTACAAACCAACACGAGCCTTTTCAGTGTGTTTTGTTCTCACTCACACACTTACCGGAAAAAACTACTCTAAGTCAAGCACGCTTGATTGTGGAGTTCTTATAGAATGGGCTACCGAAAAGAAGATGCATCTTGTTGATATAGGTAGTACCAAACAATTCTTATAAGCCTTCCTTCAACCATGCAGTCTCATACATGCACAACCTCGGAAAGCCTCTCATTCTGGTGTGATTTGGTTCGTCTAGAAGCTGTCGGGAGCTACTCATTGTCGTGCCATGTGCACCGACGACCACTCCCCGCCCTCGTCGGCCTTGGGTGTTACATGCCCACCAGCTTCCGCTTGGTACGAACCACGCCGTATTGGGAGAGGTCGGCTCTGATACCATTGTAACATCCCAGACGACTATAACCATTGTCGAGTGACCCTACAAACCAAAAAGAGTTTTTACAACGTGTTTTGTCCTCACTCGCACGCTTACCGGGAAACTTCCAAGTAGGTCACGATGACATCTCGTCATTACGTAATTTTATATGTATTTTGATCACATTTTGGAGTTCACAAGGCAACTTAAACAGCAAGAAAAGCAGAAAAACTGAAGAAAGTGCAAAGAAGGAAAACGTGTTAAGATTTGGTAAAAACGTGACACGATTTAGCAGGCCAAAAACATGCATTCGACATTGTGCAAAATGTATCACGATGGCTAAAACGTGGCACGATTTGCTGAAACCCTAATTCAGTTGTTTGTTACTAAAAGGAAAACGTGTCACGATTTACTTAAAACGTGACACGATTTTAGGCGAATTTTTGTGCCTATTTAAGCTGAAGTCTATTCTGAACACAAGGGTTACGAATTGAGAATAGCAAAGTGCAATTTTGAGACCTACAGACGACTAGGAGGGCGATTTCTTCAACCTTCTATCAGTTCATGTATGTTTTGATTCCATTATTGATTATGCTATTTGTAAACTCAATTATGAGTAGCTAAATCTCTTAGAGATTAGGTCTGAGATGATTCTTTGTAACCCTAATTGAACCATGTTGCTGTGAAACTCTATTTATTGTGAATGACAATCTAACTTTTTTTCAATTCAATTTTTCTTAATGCTTTTTATATCCTTATCAAATATAAACATGATTTAGTGAGAACGAATGACTACTGACCATAGCTTTCGACTTAGACCAAATTGAATTGTTCTAATAAACATGGTTAGTCTAGGAATGGATAATCGTTTGTTAGTGATATTAGGTTAACGTGCTTAAACCTTCGAAGATTATTAGACCACCTAAGGAATTAGGGACTGTAGTTTAAGAAGAGAGTCCTAACTCAAGGGATTGATTAGGACTATTTTGTTAACTATCGTGGAACTAGAGAATCATTCATAAGAATAGGTGCAGTATACCATTTAGGGGAACATAGATGATTCGAAAGACCTGATCTCATCTCTCTCTTATTCTTAAAACCAATCTTTATTTTCTGTCGTTACTTTTATGCAACCAAACCAATCAACTGCCTAGTGGCAATTCAAAATAACCTTTTACACATCATATTTAATAACGTATTAGAATTGTTGAGATTAAAAACAGTCCTCGTGGAAACGATATTTTTACTACTTCGATTGTTATTGGTACACTTGCCAATTGTCTATCAGTCACTCATCCAAAGACTGCTCCAAGTCAAGCCCGCTTAACTGTGGAGTTCTTATAGAATGAGCTACCAAAAAAAAGATGCATATTGTTGATATAGGTAGTACCAAACAATTCTTATAAGCCTTCCTTCGACCATGCAGTCCAATATCTGCACGGCCTCGGGATCCCTCTCATTCTGGTGTGATTCAGTTTGTCTAGAAGTTGTCGGGAGTCGCTCATTGTCATGCCTTGTGCACCGACGACCACTCCCCACCCTCGTCAGCCTTGGGTGTTACAGGTGTTTTTTTAGGGTGATGGCTGAATTTTATGCAAACAATCGTATGGTCAAAGGGGAAAATTGCTCATTTGTAGTGTTGATCCCGAAGAAGAAAAATCCAGTAAAAATTTCAGAATTCGGACCCATATCATTGGTAGATTTCATTTACAAAGTTATATCAAAGGTTTTCGCAGATAGAATGGAAAGAGCGATTGATTTTATCATATCCAACACACAAGCGGCATTCATTTCATGCAGGCATATTCTATACAGGATACTAATTGTGAATGAAATTATGTATGAGGCAAAGAGAAAGAACCAAGAAGCATTGTTGTTTCAGGTTGATATTGAGAAGGTGTATGACTCTGTCGATTGGAACTTTCTCGATTTTGTAATGCTCAACATGGGGTTCCACAAGAAATGGAGGGATTGGATTCGTTTTTATGCTTGCTTTTGGGAGTCTAGTTATAGGCTCTGATTTAGAACTTTGTTGGGATTTCTATTTATTTTCTTTTGTTGGATTATTTTGAGAAACCATGATGTGTATGATGGTATACCTTGATATGTTGAGATGTTAGTGTTCTGTTGTTATATTTTATAAATCCGATGCGACTGTTTTATGATTATGTAAATGAATTATGCATGTTTTGGATTATTGAAGGCATAGCACCTTGAACCTTGTATTTATTTATTGATTTATTATTAAATATTACATGTGGAGTTTGAGGGTGTTACATTACCTCATAATAAGAGAAATGATATTTGTACAACCATTTTGGTACAACTTTTGTACAACTTTCTCTCTCATACTCACATTATGTTTTTATTCTCTCTCTTTCTTTTTCTCTCTCTATTGTTTTTGACCAATGAGAAGAGAGAACAACAAAGTTGTCTCAAAGGTTGTACCAAAATAGTTGTTAAAATATCACTACTCCATAATAATACTCAGTGGGATCAAACAAGTATTTCAAAATCTTATGAATTATAAACACCTCAAATTTATAACCATAAAAACAGTGCATCCACATATTAAGAACATACACACCGTAACATCTATCTCCAAATCATGGGTTGGGTAATGCTTTCACGGGTCTTAAATTACCTGCACTCATACACAATAACACCCCTTGAGCTTCATAATCTCCAACAAGAACACACACACAAAATCTCCAACCCAAAAGAACCAAACTGATCGAGAAATGAGAGAACAAAGAAGACTCACCAAAGCCAGGCAGCCACAATTATCATGTATTATCTAGCCCAAAGTCTTTAAAGGTGACAACAAAGAAGATGTGTCATAACCCACTCATAAAAGGAGCAAGATTGTCCAGGTCGCGGATGATAAACCACTTCGATGAGGTAAGTTTAATCAAATACACTAGGTGGCACTCAAATATAACTTTATTGCGAAAAATAAAATCATTACGAAATCTCTGGATAGTCCGCAAAAACATACCAAACCAACCAAAAACATGACTTAGACCTACCATGGCCTAAATAAAAGAAAAGACTAAGTACGCTGCTTAACTTAGTAAAACAAGCTGCCAGCCTAGCCACCTATACACTATACCGCACTCTACTAAAGAACGAATAGGTCACGGTCAAACGGGAGACCAATTTCGGAGACTCAATACAGATACAAGATACGCCTAATAACGAGATTCAGGCGGGTAGGCATTCTATCCTGAAGCAGGTGTCAAAGACAAGGAATGCTTGCGAGTTTGACAAGGAAAAGCCCACACAAGGAGACAACAAATTTGATTTCATTCTCAATACCTTGATTCTTTGATTTCCTTTTACACAATTGCTAATTATCAACCATCTCAATTCCTTCAATCACTGGTACAAGCTTGAAAGACAACATATTATGTTTCTGATGATATATTTGCTTTTAGAGTTGTTTCTGACATTACTTACGGCAAGTGAAAGAGCTTTATATGCTATGAGTATTATCAATAATTGGTAGTGAAATGGCATGGGAAGTCAATGCAGACAAATGTCGAGCGTTCACTCAATTCCCAACTCCAACATCGAAGAAATGCTTCCAAACTCTAAATGGAATGTTAACCTCGCTTTCTCGTTTTCATCGCAAAATCTGCTCAGCATGCACTCCCATTCTTTAAGTTATTAAGGAAAGAGACCGCATTCGAATGGAGTGACGAATGTGAAACTGCGTTGACTCACTTAAAGACCGCACTTTCTCAACCTCCAATCTTAGAGCGCCGGCAGTCACCTTCTGATCGATTATATATATAACAAATACTTTTTTTCGACAAAATGAAAGAAAGAGGCTTAATTATTGAAAATGGTTCGACTGTCACTGTCGTGGAACTTAATATTAAACTCCAAGATAAGTAAAGATTGTAGCCATAGCATATAACGAAGAGAACTCTTATTTTATTTATGTAAAATTTGTGGGAAAAGGAGTGGGAAAATGGATTAGGTATATCCGAGTAGATACCAAAAAAAAAATATAAATTATATAAGAAAGAAGTTGGCAGGATTCACCTACTTCTGATTCTTAACAAACGCCAAGTTAACAAAATCTCAATATTAAATGAAGACTTCGATTAAATTTAGGGATGTTTGCGGTGCGGTTTGGTTCGGTTTGAGACTAAAACTGATTCGAACCGCAACTTAAAAAAATATGTGGTTTAGTTTACTTCGGTTGACTTTTAAAATAAAATCCGAACCAAACCAAACCAAACCGATGCGGTTTGGGTTGGATCGGTTTGTGCGGTTGTTATCGAGACAATTCAATTTTTTGTTTACAATGTCAAAATCAAGTTAAAATGTTAAAACGCAACATACTTCCAACAATGTTTAAAATTTCATCTAACAATATTTCCAGCAACATAAACCAAATTAAAAATATGCGCAAAAAAAATTATTATTCTGTAAGGATTGCAAATATTAAGATTTTATCATTCTCTAAAAGTTCAAGGAACACATAAAAATATTTTAGAAATAAAAAGTAAAGAAGAAACTTAACAAGAGAAAAAATATGTCATTTTATAGAAGTTTTCATTAAGTTTCTATGAGTATTGATCTAGGTGACATTTGTTTAATTAATGTTTTTCTTATGTTACGGTTTGGTTTAGTTTGGTTCGGTTGAAAAAATAAAAACCACAAACTAAATCAAACCATGTGGTTGAGTAAGAAAATGATCTGAATACATCCAAATCAAATGCGATTTTTTGCGGTTTCGGTTTGGATTGGTTTGGTTTTCAACACCCCTAATTAAATTTACTAAATGTAATCGAAATCTTCATTCAAATGGAAATTATCATGTCTAAAATTTAATTATCTCCCCTCCTTTCTTCACACATATGAATATATTTTTTTTTGGTAGTGACGCATATGAATATATTTATCAAAAAGAAAGTAAGCATAAAAATATTGTAAATTTTGTATATTTTAAAAGTATCAAATATTTTGTGTCTCATTTTTTTTAATTGAGAAATATAGAAAAATATTTTAATAAAAAATTATTATCATATTATTAATCATAATGTTTGACTTGGTTTTGTATGCATGTTTTTAATTCCAAATTTTGTAACCGCATTTTGACTATGTTCCATCATTATTTCATGTTATGTTTTGCTTGCTTGGCATGTAACGCCTTTTGACCACCTTAGAATTTTGTTGATAAAATTGAGGTCGATGATCTAATTCAAAAACAATCTCAAAGATATAAGTTGATCGAACTAAATTTTCTATCCGTAATTTCCTATCTCATAGGGTAGTCAATTAGAATTTTGCTATTGTAAATTACCAGACCAAGCATCTTGGTGCCTTAGGTGTCTTTGGATTAATTGTGTTTTATCTTGTTGGCTAACTGTAGCCTTTAGGACTGCGGTATTTTTGGTGTATCAAAACTTTTGTATGGTGTTTTGTCCAACTTGCGAGCACATGATTGTGTGGGCTCTCTGCAACCTTTCATATAAAGTGGGTAGAGTTTTGCTTGTTTTGATGCTGGGTTTGGACCTTTATCAATAAAATTTCAATTATCGAAAAAAAGTTTTTCAATCTCTTTTTTGTTTATATTTAATTGATTCTTATATTTATATATTAATTATTATTTATAGAGATGATTTTATATCTAATTTTACAACAACAAAAAACCACCTTAATCATATCATATATGTATTTTCTTGGTACCACCGGTGTTTATAAGTCAACAATTTTTCATGTCATTATATTTGTTTGTAGCTTATCAATAAACCGCCAGCCAAATTATTCAATCAATTTAGTTCAGGGATACACTGCCCTCATTTAGCAGTTGAGTTTTTCTATTCTCTGCTCAATATTATATCGATCGAAAATAAATTAGGTTACCCAATCTCATGGAGTATATACGTGGATTCAATCCATAAAGGATTTTAGAAAGGATGTTGTCTCGAGCACTGATTTATTAGTACTAGGAAAACTTTTTTTTTTCTTTACGCTCTTTTATTATGCGAAATCAACTAATCATATATACTTTAAAAATGGATACACATATTGTGGTAGGACCTATATAGATTTTCTTGAATAATAAGTGTTAGAAAGAATGTTAAAAAAAAAAAAAAAAATATGTTCTTAGCACTCAGCACCATAATCATGTAGAAAATCACGACTAACATGAACAATCTTTCTAGTGCCTTTGAAAAATATCGTAATATCATCAAATAAAGTATGGATGGGTGTATTCACACCTCTAGGACGTACTATTGTTTCTGAATTTATTATCAAACATATATTTTGTTATTTTAGATAGGCATATTATTTCATGCAAGGCGCCATGACAATAGTATCATCGTATCCTGCGAAAATTTTAGCACAATATGAGACAAGTTAAGAATGTGTTTCAGTTGAGGTTAGTGATTCAACAAATACAAGAGACATGCATGTGGATTTTCTTCTAAATAATTTTTTCGCAACAATCTACGATGTTAATATCGCATGCACTGGTAATTTAGATAAGACTATATTATAGGATATATGTGTTACACTTTCGCTGGGATATTATGATTAATATTATAAACATGCATGGATGTGGATATTATTTTCCTTGGGCTTTATATTTTTCTTACCTCCTATGACTAAATGACTATAATAAACTGTTATAGGCCTCTTTTCTAAGGTTAGTGAGATTATTCATATACTTGTAAAGTCTTGTGTTCTCTATAAATAGGATTCATGTTTCGTTGTAAAGAGACCTTGAAGAACTTAATACAAAGATCATATTCTTCTCTCTTTCTCTCGTTCATCTTATTCTTCTACGTTTACAATATTATATTCTAGCATTGATTCATAACCCCCGTTGTCGATGTGAGAATCGCATCTTTGATGGATGATCTATAAATACGTCTATAAGTTTAAACTTTGAGACTTGTCCAGATTCTGTGAACCCCCGAAGCCTAACTCACATAAACCTTTTGATCGTACCTGATCAGAAGGTGATTGCCGGTGCTTTGAACGCGGTGGTTGTGACGGTGGTGGAATACGTCAGAATGCTTCTTGGAACGGATGGGGGGTGTGTACCTGCAGGCACTCCGACGCTCAAGTCAGTAGAGATCAGAGAGTGAGGGTTTTAGAGGAAGAAAGAGTTCTACCTTGGGGACTGCATTGAGTCCCCTATTTATAGAGGTGGAGGGCTGCAGAGCCGTTAAGGAGGCACACCTGGCTCTGGCGGTTACGAAATCGTGCGAAGTGTAACCGCCAGAGAGTTTATTGCGGGAACGTGCAGAATGTGCAAAGAGACGTTGGGGTTCGTTTGAACCGATCTCGTTTGCTTCGTGCACCCCCCTCGCAGAGAGGGGGTATGTCGCGAGCAATAATGCCAAACGTGGAGTTTGGGCTTTGAAAGATATTGGGCCTAAGTTAATGGGCCAAGAATCATTTTGGCCGATCCAGAACACCTTTGTTATCGGAAAAAAAAAATCAGAACATAATCTGAATTTGAATCGTTCAGCTCATTTATATCGTCATATAATTACTCGCTAAGTGCTTTATTTTATTTTTCCCCATTTGTTTCTAAAACAATAGTCTTACCGTAAAATTCTCAATTAGAATAATAATCGGCTTTCTAATTACAATATAGTTTCATCGTTTAACGTTGTCAACCAATTTGCTCCAAAAAATTATATGATGTCACCCAATTAAATAGACATGGTCTGCATGCAATGCTTCAAAATAAAGGTCAACGATATCCACTTATAATTTCAAGCTAAATTCAAAATCATCATTGTAATATCAACTTCCTCCATTTGTAGATTTAGGAAGATCCATAGCCCATATGACAATAACGCCTAACCCTAAACTTGATTATAACGGTATAACTAAAGGCTATATAAACTTCGGTTGTTACAAAGGACATTAGAATTTAGATTAGTGAAGTCATGTCAATATCAACTACTTTAAAAATCAATTTCACCATTCTATTTTTATGTTTTCAACAAAAAAACAGTTTACGCAACTAATATATGGCAATGTTATAGTCTAAGAAAGGCTTCAAAACGTGTTCTCTCCAAAGTTACTCTTACTAGACATTACCTCTAATCAAGACGTTAGTATACTTTAGTATTAGGTAGGGCTTAGTTATCCAAATGAACCCATACCCATGCCTCTTGGGAATGCTTTCTTATGGGAAAAGTAACAAAAGGGAAAATATCAATTTCATTCAAAATTATGCGCATTACCATGTTCAATCCTCCATATGTTTGGTACCTTATCTTGTTTATTTACTAAAATAAGATAAATTTTGTCTAGACAAACGACTTGAATTATTAAAGCAAAAGACATAAACGGTTGTTCCTCTGCTTGACTTGCTTCCAATACCCAAGGGATGGGTCATGGGAGATACCCCATTTAATGATATGTAAAAAAAATGTGGTTTTTTTGTACTTCAAATTTATCTACAAGGTCCTCTGAATCTGAACCAAGCAATTGAGGAAAGCGCAAAAATTTAAATAACTTTTTTGCTACAGGATCTGGAGTGGGAAGAAAATAGGTGGAGAAAAACGGTTATGGCTAATTTAGGCGTGACACTTCGATTTATCTTCCATTCTTTAGATGTTCAATATGAGAAAAGCACAAAAGACAAAATAGCCCTTCATGTTTTTCATGTTATAGTCAAATTAACCAAGCCAAGCCCATGTGGCTATCCTATGGTTAGGGAGCATTCTCTAATAAAGCTTTCAGTTTCTTGTGACTATCATTTTTTTTTTTTTGAATAAAAGGTTCTTGTGACTATCATATTGACTTGGATTGACCAACTATCCGTAGGAACTACTTTAAATTATCATATAACCTATCTAATATCAAATTGAAAAATCTCTAATATAAACCTCTAATATTACAATATTGCCATAAAGTTGATACTAAACAACGTAAGTAGTCGAAGACATGTTTTTCATTGATTGACTAAACACTTTCAACGTAATTGTATGCAGTGATTAAATATCATGATTTGGTTTTGAATATGTTCACCAGATTGTCAAGATTAACTTTTGTAAATTTGAAACACAGTTGATTTCAGGGTTCAAACATTCGTCTCACACTTTCTTTATATTTATCGGTGGTAAATTTGTCCTGTATTTTTTTTATATATTAATCAATATACATGTCACATGTTTTTTGAAATTTAATAGTGTCATATGTAACATCCCGATTTTTAAATAATAATCTATTAGTATTATTATTAGATAATATTAGTAATTATCATTATTATTAGTAATGGATTGGTTGATATTATTAATTGAATTATTCACAATTATTAGTTGGGTTGACTAGTTGGTTATAGAATGGGAGAAAATAATTTTTAGGAAGAAAATAGAGTTTTTAACGAGAATAAACAAAATAGAGTACAAACAAAGGTACGTTAGTAAAATTGGGTAGAAGAAAGGTGTAAGTAGCTAATTTTGTAGTGTTTTGGTGATTTAAATGGGAGAGACTTAAACAGCAAGGTTGTGTAGTTACAAAAACAGAATAGTAACCAAACTAGAGGTGCAAATAGTGAATTTATCGAAAAGAATTAAGTGAGGAAATCAAATCTCCAAGTAATGCCTATAAATAGAGGAGAGCATAGATAATTAAGGTTACATAAAAAGAAAGAAAAGAAGTTAGAGAGCAATGGGAGAACTAGGGTTTTGGAGAAGAAAAAAAAGGCCAAGGAAACATAGAGACAAAGTTAAGGAGAGATTCAACTTTAGGAATCACTAATTCTACAGAACATCGAGTTAAGGGGGGTTGTATTCAATCTAAGAGTTGTATATTTATGTGGGTAGCGAGGAGTCCTTAACCTCCGGTGTTTTCTTATTTCTTTTGATGAATCCTTGTTAAAATCATAATATTTTATGTTATTATAATTACTTTTGATGAATCTGTGTTAAAATCATATTCTTTTGTGTTGTTATATTTAGTTTTGACGAATCCTTGTTAAAATCATTTTTTATGTTGTTATAATTACTTTTGATGAATCCTTGTTAAAATCATCTTCTTTTATGTTATTATAATTACTTTTGATGAATCTTTATTAAATTCGTGTTCCTTTGTGTTGTTGTAATTCATGTTGAATTCGTGAATGAAATTTGATGATGTTATGTTTTGGAATATATAAGAAAAAGTGAGTAAAAACTCATAGAATTAAAAGTATAGATGAGGTTTCAAGGTGTAGGTGTGTTAATGTGTAACTGATGAAATAAATGTTAAGGTAAAACTAGGGTGATGTTTCTGGACGATTTTGGTGAGTTTGAGGTCAAAATCTGAGCTTGGGGGAAGCTCCCATGGCGAAAAATCGCAAAATTTACGATTTCTGCACAGTTTGTGCTACATGCACTACAATGTGTGTGAGCTGCACGACCGTGTGACTCTTCGTTGCCTATTTTTCTTCTTCGTGCGTTTTGGAGGCGCACGACTGTGTCACTGGGGCGCACGACCATACACTTCCTCTTGCATTGGGAAACCTTCCTTTTATTCCTTTTCTTTTCTTCTTTTGGGCCTTTGGCCCTCTTTTGCTCAAAAAAATAAAAAAAAGAATTCTGCTTTTCTTCCAACACATTTTGCTTGCGTCCAACTGAACTTCACAAAATACCCCTGCGTTACTTAACTAACGCAAGTGTAAAAAAACGTGACTTAATTTTTACACATGCGTGACTTAAGTCACGCAGCGTGAGTTAACTCACGCTAGTTTTAAAATTGGGGAATTAGTCACTTTAGTCCCTGAATGGGGAACGATTCGTCAATTTAGTCCCTGAATGCAGATAAATTGCAAAATAGTCCCTGAATGTAGACTTTGTTAGTCAATTTAGTCCCTGAATGCAGACTCCGTTAGTCAATTTAGTCCCTGAATGTAGACTTCGTTAGTCACTTTAGTCCCTTAAATTGACCATGCAGGGACTGTTTTGCATATTATCTGCATTCAGGGACTAAATTGACGAATCGTTCCCCATTCAAGGACTAAAGTGACTAATTCCCCTTTTAAAATTCCAAACCCTGACTTAGTTTTTACACTTTCTTGCCTCTAACCCATGCAGTTGGTCATATGCGGTGTTCTGATATCATAATATTGCAGGATGCTCAGTGACATGTGAAAAAACTACAACCAATTATTTAAATTCTATCGCCATCATGTTGAAGTTGTAGTCAAGAACAGCGCACAGTCTAGCAGGGTATGTCCTTGACGCCTTTTTATAAAGTTTGTAAACTCATTACTCTAGCATTTACCAGCTACATGGGTAAGAGGCAAGAAAGGGTAAAAATTAAGTCAGGTTTTGGAATTTTAAAATTAGCATGAGTTAACTCACGCGCATGTGTAAAAATTAAGTCACGTTTTTTTTTACACTTGCGTTAGTTAAGTAACGCAAGGGTATTTTGGTAAGTTCAGTTGGGCGCGAGCAAAATGTGTTGGGAGAAGAGAAGAATTCAAAAAAAAATGTGTTCTAAGCTTCTTATTGGGTGTGTACAAAAGTGAGGTGTTAGGTGCGCTGAAATTATTTCTCGTCGAGTAATACCCCAACTTCGTCCTTGAATTTTCAAAAATCAGCCAAATTCGTCCCCAAATTTTGCAAAATATGTATTTAGTCCCTAAATTTTCAAAATATCAATCAAATTAATCCCTCTGTTAAGTTGGCCTATTAACGGAGGTGACGTGTACTGTTAACCGCTTACAAGGCTTACCACGTCAAATGTCACGCAAGTAGGGACTAATTTGGCCGAAAATGATAAAATTATCAAGGACCAAATTGATTGATTTACAGAAAATTGCAAAATTCCCAACGTATTTTTTTCTCCCAACGTATCTTTCTCATGAACGGCTCTTTCTTCCCCAAATATCTAAATTTGGAACCCTAATGTTATAACTTGTCACCTAGAGTTCAAAATCCCCAATATTTCTTCCATGAATTGATGACAAAGTTCTTCCCCGATTCAAAAAACTTAAAACCCTAATTTTTTTGATTCAATTCGAAATCCAAAAATCAGTGGTTATTGTTCAAGCTTTGGTGTTCAGAAATGATGGGTGGTGGGCGTATGGGCAAAAACAGCTACACCAGTCGGTCTTCATCTTCAAGTTCTATGTACAATGAATGGTGATGTGAGAGAGCTTCAATGTTGGTGTCATAGAATTTGTGTTGTAAGAAAAGCCAACACTGTCAATAACCCAGGAATGCCTTTCTATGTCTGCCTTCTGCCAAAAGTTTGTTTAATAATGGTTATGTGATGTGTGAATGATTTTTTTAAATTGTACTGATTTTGAATTTTCTTTGTATAGGATGATGGTGAAAAGAGGCTGTCAATGAATGAATTCAACCCTTCTGTCAAAAAATTTCCATCAAATTGGTCCTTCTATTGTTTGTCTATGCATCAAATCGATCCCTAAATTAGTTAAAAATACCATCAAATAAGTCCTTGAATTATCACAACATATATCAATGTGATCCTTGGTGCATATATTTGCTGAACAAAGTAAAAAGTAAAAAGACAGACATTTTGATTGTTGAAAATATCAACATAAGTCATACATTTGATGTTCATAAGTCATTACATGGCCAAAAAAAAACATTACATAGACATCAAGTCATAAGTCTTACATTTGATGTTTATAAGTCATTACATAGCCAAAATGCATAATTTAAACAAGCATCACTGCTTTGGAAATCCTGAAGTTGGGATAAACTCCATGTATTGGGGTTGAGTAGAAGCGGATGGCCCGTAACTTGGATATAAAACTCTAATAAGTCCAGAAGCAGTTGGGTTTTGTAGAGCAGGACCCCTCACTGATGTTTGTTTATGTCTGTCATTTGAAATCACTGGTCATGTCAAGCTATATCTCCTTGTACTCATTCCCTAGAATAAAATCAATCAAATCAGACCTTAAATTATAACACTATCCATCAAATCAGTCCTTGAATTATCACAATAAGTATCAAATCGATCCTTATTTTGAGGGGTATGATTGGAACCACAGAAAAATGACAACTAAAAAGTTAAAACTGCAATTTTTACCATTTCCATCAAATTGGTCCTTGTACACGTGGCTGTCTTGTTGACACGTGTACAGGACAACACAACATGCAAGATGACACATCATTATCACTAACGAAGCTTATGGACGGAGGGACCATTTTGATGGACGTCTGTAAAATTCAGGGACGAATTTGGCTGATTTTTGAAAATTCATGACCGAAGTTGGGGTATTACTCATTTCTCGTCTAAATAACACAATCGTTCCACTTTTCACCCGAAATCTAGGGGAGATTTGAGGCACGATTTTATCAGTCCCATAAGCTAATATTTTATCAGTTCTTCAAACAAACAAAAAATACTAGTTAAAAAAACAATGGCATTAAAAAAAAAAAATTCAGTTATTGCTGCAGCGATCTATGTCTGTCGATATTCGAATATTTGCCCCCAACTCCGAATCCAAGCAAAAACAAATGCAACTTGACATAAACAATCTACCTTGGTAAAATGGACAGAGGGAGGTACTGTATAATTTAGTGTCATTTGTCCACATAAAACGGTAACACCACATGCATTCATCAAACATGTTACTATTAATTAAATTAAAAACTTCACGTATTCACCATAGTTGTATGTATAAAAATAGTCATGCAAACTAGTACATTCAAGTTCAACTGCGTATTAAACTATGGCAGATAAGGATTTGGATCCTCTCGATTTAAATCAAACATGGATCCAAACCCTCATAGACCATGGTTGACCAGTTTCGTGCATGTTTGGATTGACAATGAGTGACACCATTATTTCGTCGAACTTCAAAAGTGTAACTTTTGCCAAAATTACCGCGGCATACATTGTTTTTTCCCAGGGCCGGCCCTGTGCAAGTGCATTATCAAGGCCCTTGGCACATGGCCTAAAACTTAGAGGGGCCTCAAAATTTGGAAAAAACGAAAAAAAAACTTATACCTACGGCCAAAATCCGTCACTAAATGTCCATTTTCCGTAGATAAAAGTCTAAAAGAGCAATTTTGATGTCAATCATGCATTATCCATAGGTAAATGCTTATTTGTCTGTGGGTAAAAGTCTTTAGATTTTTTTCAGTTATTTTTAAATGAAAAATTGTCAAAATTATAACGGGGCCTCCGAATTGTCGGGGACGGCCCTGTTTTTGCCAAACCTCGGACCAATCCAAACATGCACACCTATTTTAAAAGAAACTCATTGTTGAACAAAAAAATAAATGCATCAACCAGCAACTTAAAGACATCATAGAAAATATAAAACAAAACTTACTGCCATCACCATAACAATTCAACCAATTCCCCATTGAGAAAAACTACTAAATCTGATTAAGCATGAAAGTAGTTCAGAAGAAGATAATTTCAGCTCAAACCCTACAAAATTACAGATATACTATGAAGTTCAAAAGCCAAAACATAAAACCCTATGACATAATGATGGACAATACTAATAATTGAACAAAATCTACTACTGTCTTCAGAAGAAGATAATAAAAATCTGGAGCTGAACAATGAATCTCCACTCTGCACTGTCCTTTGTTGAGGATTCAAACTTCAAAGCATGCAATCAGTTCTTGCAGGCAGCCTCCTGAAGAAATTAAGCGGCACCGATGGAAGCTTATGACGGAACCTCGGATGTCTCAAAACGTAAATTCCGGTCAGAAGGGCCACAACTTGGAATGGAGTCACATACAGTATAGTAGCAGCAAGCAAACAGAAAATCACAAACAGTGCTGTTGCTCTTGGATCACGCCAGCTCAGCAAAGACTGCAGCCTTTCTCCTTGAGTAGCTAAGTCGCCAACCACAGTCTGTATCCTACCAGCTATGCTTCTAAGTCGATCATATCTCATCCGAACAATGTCAGAAGGCCGTGAAGTCGGGAATGTGTCGAACTCTTCATCAAGTTCGTCCGGATGAGCTGAATCAGCGTGAGAGAGCCGAGTGTCCATGTTAGGAGGGTGTCTTGGCCTCCATCTATAGTGCCAAATTCCAATCAGGAAGAGGTAAAGGAAAACTGTTGGTAAGATAAGTTCAGGATACATGACCAATATTATGAACAAGATATGAATCAGAACTGTTGTAATTGGATTTTTCCAGTTGCAAATTTGATCGAACCATTTTCCCGCAGCAATTAGTCCACTCAATACTCCCATGATTCTGAAGAAATTAGCCTTGCTTCTTCTCATACTCCACATGTGGGAACCAACATCAAGCATATACTCAACTACCTCCTTTCTCAGCGGTGGCTCAGCGCGACTCAGCCTCATTGAAACTATCTGAGTAGCTTGATGCCTCAAACTGTCGAGCTGGCTAACGGTCAACGGGTGTATATAGTGCATCTTTGGCAACAGAGGTAGTGAATACATGTGCATCATGTTGAGCAAAGAAGAACAAGTGAACCTCACAGCCAATTGAATTTCACCCATTTTCTTCACACCACTTGGGTGAAGAACTAGGAGTGGATAGGAATGTGTGTACACTCGATCAGTCTCGAGTGTCGAAAGTCGAATCCTTACCTTACCAATCCTTGAATCTTTTGCACCTCCAGCTTTGTCAGGACCATGCAAATGACAATTATCAAATACACCAATTGTAATCACAGTGCAAGGATCAAAAACCTCCCAAGTATATTGCTCATTCCACCTCGGCATAAAGCTATCAATGATTGTCCTTGTTCGAATCCACTTCTGCCCATATTTCGCTACACAATAAGCATCAGTTGTCCCCCTCCCATCTTTATTTTTCATTGGCATCAAACCCTGAGCACTCAATATCCCAACTTCAAGAACACCAATTCCAGATTTCCAGAGCTGTTTGGCCGTTGGGCGAAGATCACTGCTGTAGTGAGTTGATTCATCCAAAACATGATAACCACCTTCTAGACAAACCCTCATGTGAATCCTACTTGCAAATTTAATTTCTTTCTTCTTTTCCCCTTCTACAATGATATGTTTTTCAAGATTAAACCACCTAGTATTCACTGGTTTGTGGTCGAGTCTCCTATCCATAAACTGCAAAGGAATTGCACACCTCCCCAATACTTCTTCTTTGTTCGGAGCAACTCTGTCTTCCACACTCAAAATCAGCGGCTCCTCAAATGGTTCCGCAGCAACGAACATCAAATCCTCGTTCCACAATGGATTGATACTCCTGCTAAGAGAGATTCTAGTCCTCAATGCCTGATTCCCCAAAATAGCCTTCACAAAAACTTCCGGATATCTACCCTTATCAGTTGGCTGTAAGTCTTGTGCCTCAATCACATTAACCCTCAAATACCAAAGCTTAGGAGATAAATAAACTTTCGACCTAATATTTGCAAGAGCATCGGTTCCACTAACAGTCGCGGCATCCGAGTGCCAAGCTTCTGGAAATGCTTCATCAGCCTGTGTACCCATCCAAACAGCAAGCATTAACTCTCCCTTAACCTTATCACCCTTTCTATCCTCCAATCTATACCATTGCGGCGCCAAAGGACTATCTGGGGGAACCCGTTTCGGAACCTCATTCAAATCAAACCACACACGACCAATGAAGTCGTCCTTCACAACATCCTTATCTTTCACAGTAACCTCCAACACCGAGGCCTGAAGCCGATCCTTGGAGAAAGCAAAAACCTGATTCCATTCAGGATTGGTTTTCTTCTCAAAATGCCGAGTAGTTCCTTTATAGTTCCCGAGCTTAACTTCAGCGTACGGATCACAACTTCCGGTAACATCCTTTGAAGGCAAGTCCTTAGCCTTAACAACCCTCACGTAAAGGTATTGCATCTGCTCAACAAGGTCATATGTGCTGGTTAGTTTGTCACCAGAGATTTTTCCCCCTCCAAGATGGGGTTTGGTCTCTTTCAACAGAAAATCTTCAGGCGGTGGCCTCTGCATTTTCGCTGCTCAAACAATGACAGAACGAATTCCAGAAAAATTAAGATGTTGCTGTACAAATCACCAACTTCAGAAGCCTAAAAAAACAACAATATGACAGTCAAACAGCCATTACAAGTTGCCAAATCCAAACACCTAAAATTTTGTGAAAATTAACAAACTATTAAACACCCACCCAAACACCTGACAGATACATGTAGACACCGATAATAATTTAAAAAATATGTATAAATGATTAATGTAAGTATGTAACTACATGTCTCAGTTGCTAAAAAAAACTACATTCCCAGTATCATGTCGAAGTGTGACACCATACCGGGGACACACCTACGATCTGAAGTGTCCGTGTAACATAAATAAAAAAATGACCTAACAAATGAAAATTAAACTAAAAAAATATACAACAAGGAAAAACAGCTTAAACTCAAAAATTATTACTATTAATTAATAGTGATAAAAGCTTAAACACAATAAAAAGTACTAATGACAAACCTAGATCTCTGATTTCAGAGTTCCAAACCAAAAGCTTTCTTTCAAGGCACAAGATCTGATCGTTCAACCTGCAAGTAATAAACAAAAAATAAAGCAAAAATTAGAACTATAACTAAAATACATAAGAGCAGAATATAAAAGTAAAATGCAGCATAATAATAATAATAACAACAATAATAATAAAATGTAACATTTCAAAGGTTGAAACTTTCAGCATTCTGAGATTACGCAATGAGAAAACAAATATGAACACTTTGATTAGTGATCTTCCAATTTCATCAAGTTTTCCCAGAAATATTTGCTAAAAACAGAAAATAAAAAAATAAAAAAAAATGCATACTTTGCGTACCAAACACTATAACTTGTCACACCAAACACACACACAAGAAACTCTAAATCATTACGCAACTGTGCATGTAAAAATCTTTCAGTAAAAAAAACAAAAACAAGTAATAAAAGAAAGAGAGTAATGTTGAAGAAGTGAAAATGGTGAAGGTGTAAAGAAAAGTGAAGAGAGTATACATACCTTGTCAGAATGGAGCTGAGTTCTTTTGAGGCGTGAAAGATTTTAGTAAAGAAAAGCTGAAGCAATGGAGCTGAGTTTCTCTCTCAAGATGAGAGAGAGAGAGAGAGAGAGAGAGAGAGAGAGAGAGAGCAGAAAAAGTGAAATGAGATGAGAGAGAGAAGTGAAGAAAGAGTAGAGAGAGAAAGTTAAAGAACTTGTCTTGGCTCTTGCAACTGACAAGATGTTACTACAATATACCTTTAGTTAAAAAATATTTAAAATCAATTTTCTTCTTCCCTTTGTTTTTGACCGGTAGTTTTTATTTTAAGTGATAAACAACGGATAAATATGTTTATCAACACACAAGATTATCAACACACGTGGGTTGATATGATTGTGTGGTTTTAAGATTTTAGAATGTGTTTATTTCAATGTTTTATAATCAAATTTTCTTGATGTTAATTTATGTAGTTTACTCTATACAAATTTTGTTGTGGCTTTAATGAATCTCCTACCAATGAACGATAGACTCCCAAATTTAATCGATCTTTGAACCATGTACCAAGTTTTCAAAAACAAAAAATCAACATTGTCAATTTAATTAAGTCCTTATGAAAGGCCAATAATTATTTTCTTATAAAATAAATTATTTCATTGTGTTCATCTAAAAAAATAAATGAAAGTAATTTTTTTACGGATACAAAAATAAATTAAAATTTTGATTTAATTTAAAATAATTAAATATAAAAAATCACATCATATGAAAACATATGTTTTCAAGAAAAATTTGGAGTATTAAATGTTCATCTAAAAAATCATTAAAATATCAAATTTTATTTATCTACTAGTCAAACTCATAATTACCATAACATAATTCTTTGACAATTGGTGTGTTAGATAAAAAAATAATATAAGAATAAACAACTAATTTGTTTTTTCATAATTTTTTCTACAGTCACACAAAAAAATAGAAGAATTTTTTTACCTTTTGCATGAAAATATGATGGATTAATTGGATACAAAATTGGGGTTTTAATCTAAGAAAAACAATCACTAAATATAATTATTTTAATTTTTAAAAAAAAATATATTCATGGTTGGATAGGGTCTAGACTCTAGAATAGTCATGTGTGTTTTGGTTTGTCTGGTTGTGTGGGGTTAGGATCTCATGAATCTATGCAAAAAATATACAGAGAAGCTCCTTTTCCTTTGCTTTATTGAACAGTGTATATGCACACTATGCGTAGTGTTGTTGTACAAGCCAAGGTTGTTGTGTGTGTTTTGAGTTTTGACTTTGGTCCCACCGAAAAAGTACTTGTCAAAAGCTTACACGTCACACTCCCTTGTGCGTTTTCTTTCTTTTGCATTGGGAAAAAGGAAACACCAGCTGGAGTAAATATGACTCTGTTGCTTTCGGTTTTCTTTGAATTTAGGGAAAATAATAAATGGAAAACTTCAATTCAAAATAAAATTAAAAATTCCCTCAAAAAAAAATAAAATTAAAATTAAAGTTGACTAGTTTTTTTGTTAAATTAAGTAGTATCTAACAAAATGGTTATATTAATTTTTGGTCTATAAAAGTTTTGTAAATTTTGATTTTAGTGCCTAAAAAATAAAATGGGATATTTTTACCCTTCCAAAATTTTATGTTTTATTTTTTGTCTTTAATAGACAAAATTTGGACAAGTTCTCATTTTCGTTAGACAAAATGAAAACTAACGCAAAATTTTATTAAACAGTTTGGTTTTACCAAGACCCTCATAAAATAATTTTACTTTGATGCATTGTTTTTTTTTTTTGAACAAGCCAAAATGAAATATAACTCAACAAAAGTGGCTCATCCCGCACAAGGTGTGCTGAGAAGAACCACCCAAAAGATTACAACGTTATGAGTCTGTTGCCAATAAGTGCAACTAAAAACCAGAAAAGACTACTCCCTAACACCCATACATAATAAAGGGTTCCACCACCAGTCGTTATAACTGAAAGCTGAAGTGAGTAGCTTAGATTTTAACCATAAAAATGACAAAAACTTAACACACTCTAATAGGTTAACTAGATCCTGAATTGTGTTCTTAAAAATCCTGTTATTTCTCTCCCTCCAAAGGACCCAAACAGTAGCATGCCAAATAACCTTAAGGTAGACGTAAGTAAACTGAGGTAAACCAGCATAGTGACCAAAATGATGAAAATGATCAGTAACCAGCTCAGGAGGAATGAAAGAAATACCAACCCAATTATAAATGAGATACCACAAGCTACCAAAGATGTTGCATCGGAAAAGAACGCGAGTCGCCGATTCCGGGCAGCCGCAACCACCAACACAAGCGTTGTCAGCTGGCTGAAGAACGCTTCTGCGTATCAAATTGTCTTTTGTTGGCAATCTATTGCGAAGAAGTCTCCACATAAAAACCGACACCTTCAACGGGACTTGCTTCAGCCAAACCATATCAGACATACCCTGCTCCATAGGTGAATCAGATGATGTGAGATACTGATAGGTCCCTCGAATAGTGTAACCGTTGATGGGATCGAGAACCCATCGCCACTTGTCAATAACGTCTACCTGCAAAACAATGTCAGAAAGCAAAGTCGCACACTCTGTAACAGTCTCCTCTTCCCATGCCAGAAGGCGCCTCCTCCACACCCAAGTGCCGCCACCAACCTCCCACCCTCTCTCCACCATCTCCCTAACCGTTGCCCCCTTATCAGTAGCCAAGTCAAAGAGGCGTGGGAATTGCACACGAAGCGGTGCACCCCCCACCCAATTATCTGTCCAAAAGTAAGTCTCACTCCCTCCACCCACCCTCCTCCTAATATTGTCTTCAAACCAACCCTCCATCCCCACACCTACACCCCGACGAACTCCCGACAACATCTACCACCAAACAGAACTATCTCGCCCACCCTCTTTCAGCCTCCCACCTTCCTCTCCATACCTAGCCCTTAAAACTCTATACCACAAACACTCCTTATCAGTCAACATCCTCCAACACCATTTACCTAACAAAGCCACATTAAATTCCCGCAACCTCCTAACCCTCAACCCTCCCTCCTCCTTTGGTAAACAGACAGAATGCCAATCAACCCATGCAATTTTCCTAATTTCCTCACCCCCACCCCAAAAAAAATTAAAAATAGATTCAATGGAAGAAATGATACATATGGGAACCTTGAAAAAGGAAAGAAAATAAACCGGTAAAGATGACAGGACAGATTTGAGTAGAATCAGACGGCCGCCAAACGAGAGAAATTTGCTATTCCAGTTCGACAATCTAGACTGAATACTGTTCAATATCGGTTTCCAAAAAGCTTACTTTCGCGAATCTCCGCCTATAGGCAACCCCAAGTACACAAATGGAAAAGCCCCAACCCGACAGTTTAAAACCAACGCCGCCTCCGCCAACCAAGAATCAGACACATTCACTCCTGTGAGCATACTCTTATGAAAATTAACCTTTAAAACAGAAAGTTGCTCAAATATCATCAAAACAGCTCGCATCGAACGAACATTCAACCAACTCTTGTCTCCTATTATTAATGTATCATCAGCAAATTGAAGGTGGGACAAACACAATTCATTTCCACGCCCCACTTGGTAACCATGAAACAACCCCTCCTCCATTAAAGAAGTCATCAAAACGTTGAAACCTTCTGCAGCCAATAAAAACAGAAACCGTGAGAGCGGATCACCTTGACGCAGCCCACGTTCCATCGGAAATTCTTTCGTAGGACTACCATTAACCAACACTGAAGTTATTGCCATTCCGACACATTCTGACATCCATTTCCTCCATAAAGTCAGAAAGTTCATTTTTTGCATTACCGCTTCCAAGTAATTTAAATCCACCGAATCATAAGCCTTCTCAAAATCCACCTTAAAAAGTAACATTTCCTTCTTAAACCGTTGGGCCTCGTCCACCGCCTCATTAGCCACCAAAATTCCATCCAAAATCTGTTTTCCTTTGACAAATGCAGATTGTGCTTCAGAGACCACACTTCCAATAACATTTCACAACCGATTGGCAAGAACCTTAGATAGAACCTTGTACATACATCCCACCAACGATATAGGTCGGAAATCGTTCAGCCTTTGAGGACTTGACACCTTTGGAATTAACGCGATAAATGTTGCATTAATCCCCTTTGTCAATCGACCATTGCGATGAAATTCCATGATGAAGCGCATAAAATCCTCCTTCAAAATATGCCAAAATTGCCTAATAAAACCAAAGTTAATTCCATCTGGACCCGGACTCTTGAAGCTATCACAATCCCACACTGCCTGTTTCACCTCCTCTACCGTAAATGGCCGAATAAGATTACCAGCCTCAATCATGGACAATTGTCGGAACCTCATGTTTTCCACCCCTGGCCGCTCCACATGATGTTTACGGAAGTGAGATGAAAAATGATCATAAACGGCACTTTTAATATGTTGCACCCCTTCAACTTGTACACCTTCGACTTGTAGCACCTGAATAGCGTTGTGTCGTCGCCTTGAAGCCATGATGCCATGAAAAAAATTTGTATTAGCATCTCCCTCTTGCAACCATTTCATTCTCGCTTGCTGCCAACACACACTCGTCTGAATGCGCGACAAAGAATGAAGATTAACTGACAAGTCATGAATCTCAGCCACTTCTTCGTCAACAAGATCAGATGTCTCCCCTTTAATGTCAAGAGTCGACAACCGCTCCTTAATCTTACCGCATCTAGATTCCAAATTCTGAGTGTGATTTTGATGCCACTCTTTTAGACTACCTTTCAAAAGCTTCAGTTTCTCTTTCAACACATACGCTCCCCATCCGTCTATATTAAAGGAACCCCATTTTGCACGCACAAACTGTTCATAACCAGGTAAGTCAGCCCAGCATTTCAACATTCTGAGAGGTCGAGGACCCCAATTATCTTCATTCACATACAGAACCAAAGGGACATGATCAGAGAGACCCCTTTGATTTGCTACCTGAATACAATTTGGCCATGTTACACACCATGAAGGAGAGAGTAAAAACCTATCCATACGGCTCATAGAATACCCATCGCCACGGTACCAAGTAAACAGTCTACCACAAATCGGCAAGTCGACGAAGTTACCCTCTTCAATAAAATGATTGAAAATATCTGAATCATGCTGTCTAGAAACAGAACCACACCCCCTCCTTTCATCGGATGACCGAATGGAATTGAAGTCACCACATAAACAGAAACTCGTTTCTGTTATACCCTAATTTTGGACCTAAAAATACTAGCCCCATTCTTCTTTTCTTGCATTTCAAGTCATTTGAACTGTCTCTGATCAATTGCATCTTTCTCTGCATCTTATTTCATTGTTATTTGCAAAATCCATGGGAAAGGGTATTTTAGTCATTCCCTGCATTCAACTCATTTTAATTTTTCGAAAATTATTTGAGTCTCTTCAATTGGTGTGTATATGTCCTTGTTTCAATCTCATGTCAAAATTCATTTCAAAAATATCAGTTGAGCCATTTTTTTTAGTCAGTTTAGCCCCTAGGGGCACTTTGGTCATTTCCTATGTTAAAATTTCTTTCAATCTTTGAAAAAAATTGTTTGAGTCTTTCCAATTGGTTTAAATAAGTCTTCATTTCAATTCTATATCAAAATCCATCTTAAAAATTGCATGTGAAGTCATTTTGAGTCAATTTAGCCCCTAGGGGCATTTTAGTCTTTTCATATGTTAAAACTCTGTATAAATTCTAAAAATTGTCTCTGAGTCTTTCAATTTGTCTGAATAAACTCTTGCCTTAATTTCATGATAAAATCCATTTTAAAGATTGCGTCTGAGTCATTTTGAGTCGTTTTAGTCCCTAGGGGTATTTTGGTCTTTTCACACGAAATTTCGACAGAGAGAGGTTACTTTAAAGTACCTCATTTAAGTAATGGGTTAGTTTTAGTCCGTTTAGTTATTTTTAATCGTTTCACTTTACGTTTAGTTAAATTAACCAATTTTTAGTCCAATTTTATTTTAATTTTGTCAAAGTCCCCAAATTTATTATAATTGCATCAAAGTCCTTTTTTGTCTCGAATTTATTTTTAAGCCCTTTTCTTTTAAATAATTGCAGTCCAATTTTATTTTTTTAGTTTTTTATTATTTGCAAGCTGGTCCTTTTACATTTTTCAGAATTGCAGAATGGTCCTTTTGTCCAAGTCATTGTCCAAGTCATCAGTCCAGAACACGTGGCAGTCCCACATTGGTCCAGGGTATCACACCTGGCCTATAAATAGAGGCCACATCATTCAATGCAGAGGGATCAATGATTGAGAGCCACATCACCACAAACAAAAAAATCACATTCTCTCTCTTCTAACCGAATTGAAGCTCAGAAGCTTGAAGAAGTTCATCAAAGAACTTCAACAACCTTCATCTTCAACCTCTGAAACTACCACAAACCTCCAGAAAATTCACCAAAAATTCAAAGTCACGGAATCACCATAACACCAAAATTCCTTTCAATTCCACAAAAATCAACACAAATCATCCAAAAACGAAACAAGAATCATGCCAATTCGTTAGGTTTTCATAAAATTCGATTGGATTTGTAATGGTCTCAGAGATTTCCTTCGAAAATCATCATCATTGAACCTCTTTTCCTTGCAATTCAATCGTAAATTCGTCAACAATTGCGACAAACTCAACGAGATCACAAAGAGAACTCTAAGAGAAGTAAGAAGAAGGATTGAAGCAAAACAGAACCGGTGAAGAAGAAGAAAGAGATAACCGATTTATTTTCGGTGAAAGTTCTTACCAGAAGGTACGAAGAGGGTAACACGAAGGTTTTCGACGTATTCCTCTTCTCTCTTCTCCGATTGAACTTCAGGTAAACCCTAAAACCTTCGAATCTTGCTTCCAAATCGTTTGTTTGCCTTGCATCACATAGATCTAGGGTTACGAAGTAAAGAATGGTGGAAACACACCGGTAAACCTCCGTTTTAGCAAAAGATAGAGAATGAACGGACGGAATCCATCTTTCTCACCAGAGAAGACGAAGATTCTGTCCTTCGTTGAGGTTTACGGCGTGTTCATCGCCATTCCTTCAAGTCACCGGCGCCGTTAGGGTTTAGAAGAGAGGACGAGAGGAAGACGAGGAGAAGAAAGAGAATGAACATTTAAAAATGAAAGAAGAACCGGCTCACTGCTTTTATAAGGGAGTGAACCGGACCGGTTCACCTGAACCAGCCTGGTTCGCTCCCCAAACCGTCTCCTCTTTCTTCCTCACCGTCTGATCTGCTTTCCTATGATGTGTACGGTGTTGGAACAAAATGTGTTTAACAATGAACCTTAAAGAGTTTTGATGATAACAAGGTATTAAAAATTGTAAATTGGACTAGCTAATATTTGTTCAAAGTGTACAGGACCATAATTATAAAGTTACATCATCATTGGTTCTGAATGAGCAAATAAAAAGCAAAAGAAAATGAAGCTTAGATGATTTTGAAGGCAAAGCGCTCCTGAAGTCAAGCTGCTCCTGAAAGAAATGGCGCTCCTGAAGTAAAGCTGCTCCTGAAGAACAGTGCTTCTGAAGACAAGAGGTCCAGAAGCCACATCATCAGAAGCTGCACCATCAGAAGCCGCAGAAGTTGCTTCATCAGAAGCTGCATCATCAGAAGCTGCATCATCAGAAGCTGCATCATCAGAAGCTGCCTCATCAGAAGTCATTTCACCAGAAGCTGAATCTCATCTGGATTTGCAAAAGATTCAAGAATTGAAGAATTATCAATGCAAAAGCTGTCTATTGGATTCGAAAACACAAACAAAGGATTAGTGGAGTTTTGCAACGGTCATTTCAAAGGTGTTTGAAGGCTTGTGCTTGCAATTTGGACGAAAGCGTTGACATTGTACTTTGTACGAATTGTACAACCACGTTCTCCACTACTCTGTTTTGTGTCCACGCTTCAAGACAAGAAAACAGCTCCAGAATACGGTCTCGCCTGCATATATGTTCCTTTGGATAAGGAATGGATTTCAAATTGGTTCTTCATAGGACAACAACCAAATCAGGCAAAAGATCATTGGTGAAAGATCAAGCTTCAATAACGACTCTTTGGTGCGCTGGCAATTTCACAACGTCTCTTTCACACCTCTATATAAAGGAGTGAAGACCTAGAGATTTGGTAATGCAAGAACGCTGAACGAAAGACTCACAAGATTTTCACAAGTACCAAACCTCTGCTGAAATTGTTCTGCATTCACTTAGAATTTCTGTGTCTCAAAGTCATATCTTAGAAATTCTTAAGTCCATTGAGTCTGTATCTGATTTGTATTGTGAGCACCTCTGATTGTATATCAAGTGTTCAACCTTAAACAATTTTCTGTGTAATTTTGTTTAGTTAGGAAGTCTCTTGCAGTTGTGCTTGAGCAGGAAGTCTCTTGATTGTGTTCTTGAGCAAAGGAAGTCTCTTGCTTGTGTGCTTGAGCATTGGAAGTCTCTTGCTTGTGTGCTTGAGCATTTGTAATCAGATATTACTCATAGTGAAATCTCCTTGGAAGTGCAAGGGGGACTGGACTACTTCCGGATTGTGGAAGGAACCAGTATAATTGCTTTGTGTCGTTCTTCTTCTCTCTCTGTGTTTTATTCCGCTGCATTTAGATTCTGATTATCACTTCAGAAGCTGTCTCACCTAGCTTCTGATCAGTGTGTTCAGTTTTTAGGAGAAACGAAGAATTTTTCAAAACACAATTCAACCCCCCTTCTTGTGTTTTTCTCACCTTCAATTGGTATCTAGAGCCCTGGTCTGTTGTGTATCACTTAACCGTGCAACAGTCAAAGATCTGAGAAAAACATGTCTACTCCTCCTCCTACTGGTCCTAGTGATACTAGCTATAAACATGTCTCACATGATTATAGTGATAGTAAGAAATCCAGTGTTGGAAAAGTTCCAAAGTTCAATGGAGATGCTGAAGAGTTCTCTTGGTGGAAGACCAACTTTTACAGTTACATCATGAGCCTAGATGAAGAATTATGGGATATTCTGGAAGATGGTGTTGGTGATTTAGTCCTTGATGAAGAAGGAGCTGCTGTGGATAGAAAGAAACATACTCCAGAACTGAGGAAACTTTACAAGAAGCATCATATTATCAGAGGAGCTCTTGTCACTGCCATACCCAAAGCAGAATACATGAAGATGAGTGACAAATCCACTGCTAAAGCTATGTTTGCTTCTCTCTGTTCAAATTATGAAGGGAGCAAGAAGGTCAAAGAAGCAAAGGCTCTCCTGCTTGTACATCAGTATGAGTTATTCAAGATGAAGGATGATGAGACTATTGAGGAAATGTACTCAAGGTTTCAAACCTTAGTTTCTGGGCTACAGATTCTAAAGAAGAGCTATGTTGCTTCTGATCATGTAAGCAAGATACTCAGAAGCTTACCTGCCAGATGGAGACCAAAGGTGACTGCCATTGAGGAAGCTAAAGATTTAAACACTTTAAGTGTCGAAGATCTTGTTAGTTCTCTCAAAGTTCATGAGTTAAGTCTTAATGAACATGAGTCTACTAAGAAGAGTAAATCAATAGCTCTTCCATCCAAAGGCAAGTCATCAAAAGCTCTCAAAGTAGTTGAATCTGAAGAGGAAGAACAGTCAAGTTCAGATTCTGAACCAGATGCTGCTGAAATGGCCATGCTCTCAAACAGACTTCAATATCTGGCCAAGAAGAACAGAAAGTTTCTCTCCAGAAGGGGTAACTCCAGAAGCTCAAAGAAAGAAGATCAGAAGGGATGCTTCAACTGTAAGAAGCCTGGACACTTCATTGCTGAATGCCCTGATCTTCAAAGAGAAAAGTCAAAGGACAAGTCAAAGAGGTCTACATTTAAACCAAGCAAACTCAAGAAGCAGATTAAGCAGAGTTTAATGGCAACCTGGGATGATTTGGGTAGTGAATCTGGATCTAATAAAGAGGAAGCTGATGAAGATGCAAAGGTAGCTGTTGGGTTGGTAGCAACAGCAACTTCAGAAGCTGGATCAGATTCAGACTCAGAAGATGAAAACGAGGTATATTCCAAAATTCCCAGAGATGAACTTGTTGAGTCACTTAAAGAACTTCTTACACATTTTGAAGTAAGAACCAATGAGTTGAAGGATTTAAAAGAAAAATATGCTGATTTGGTACAACAGCAAAAATCAACTCTATTGGATCTGAAAGCTTTTGAACAAGGACTTAGGGGCTTTGACTTCATGTGTAAAACATATGAAGATCAGCTCAGGTTCTTATGTCAGAAGCTACAAGAAAAGTGTAATGAAAAACCTTTAAGTAACCATGAAATTGCTCTTGAAGATTTTATTATATCTGGCATTGACAGAAGCAGAGTAGCTTCTATGATTTATAGCATTTACAAGAACAATGGCAGAGAAATTGGTTTTCCAGAAGTGAAACTTGAGAAAACCAATCTAAAATCTTG
This sequence comes from Medicago sativa, assembly GCF_051527215.1. Taxonomy (NCBI): domain Eukaryota; kingdom Viridiplantae; phylum Streptophyta; class Magnoliopsida; order Fabales; family Fabaceae; genus Medicago; species Medicago sativa. Next base: position 51,084,483 of record NC_140749.1, read on the forward strand.
TTGTGAATGCATCAAGGAAGGTCTGAAAACATTCTTTGTACCAGAAGGGGCTGAGTTGGAAACTGTTGTTCAATCAGAACCTGAAGCTTCTAGTCCTAAGGCTAAGATTACTTCAACGCCAAAGAACTCTAAGTCAAAGGCTATGATCAAATCTGATTCCAAGACTTCAAAGGTCAGGATCCTGAAAAGATCAGAACCTATTCCTCAGAGTCTGGTGAAACCAAAATCTGGGGTTCTGAAGTCTAAGTTTCAGAAGAAGATGGTTACTGCTTCTGAAGTACCAAAACCTAAGGTGATGGTTAATCAGAAGCAACCCAACTCACAACACAAGGTACAAGAAGTGAAGAGTAAAGCCTTAAGTCCTAACCTTCCAGGACCCATAGAACAATGGGTACCTAAATCTAAAAATGTCAATGATGCAGGTATGTCTAAGAGCAGTGCCAAAGCAAAGATCATGGTACCTAGACAGCGGTTGCTCAAGACACATGACAGGAGACAAGTCCATGTTCCTCAGCCTAACAATGAAAGAGGGAGGAAATGTGAAATTTGGAGGCAACCAGTCAGGCAAGATCATAGGTACAGGAACTATTGGTAATTCCTCTACCTCAATTAATAATGTATGGTTGGTAGATGGTCTTGAACATAACCTTTTGAGCATTAGTCAATTTTGTGATAATGGTTATGATGTGCTTTTTGAAAAACCCAACTGTACAGTAATCAACAAGGAAGACAAATCCATTGTGTTCAAGGGAAAGAGAGTTGACAATGTCTATAAAATCAATTTTTCTGAACTGGCTGATCAGAAGGTGGTTTGCCTACTATCAGTGAATGATAAGAAATGGATGTGGCACAGAAGGTTGGGACATGCTAACTGGAGGTTAATCTCTAAGCTTAGTAAGTTACAACTTATGAAAGGGCTACCAGACATTGACTATCATTCAGATGCACTCTATGGTGCATGTCAGAGAGGGAAAATTGTGAAATCATCTTTCAAAACCAAAGACATTGTTTCAACCTCAAGACCTTTAGAATTACTCCATATTGATTTATTTGGACCAGTGAGTACTGCATCCTTATATGGAAGTAGATATGGATTAGTCATTGTTGATGATTACAGCAGATGGACTTGGGTGAAATTCATAAAGAGTAAAGATGTTGCGTGTGATGTATTCAGTAGCTTCTGCACTCAAATTCAATCTGAAAAAGAATCAAAAATTTTGAAAATCAGAAGTGATCATGGTGGAGAATTTGAAAATGAGCCATTTGAAGCTTTTTGTGAAAAACATGGAATTTTCCATGAATTCTCTTCTCCTAGAACACCACAACAAAATGGGGTTGTAGAGAGAAAGAATAGAACTTTACAAGAAATGGCCAGAACCATGATTCATGAAAACAATTTACCAAAACATTTTTGGGCAGAAGCAGTGAATACAGCATGCTATGTTCAAAACAGGATCTATATTAGACCTATTTTGGAGAAAACAGCATATGAACTCTTTAAAGGAAGAAAACCCAATATCTCTTACTTTCATCAATTTGGATGTACATGTTACATTCTGAACAACAAGCTCTACCTAAAGAAATTTGATGCCAAGGCCCAAAGAGGAATCTTTTTAGGTTACTCTGAAAGGTCAAAGGCATACAGAGTGTATAATTCAGAAACACTCTGTGTTGAAGAATCTATGCACGTTAAATTTGATGACAAGGAGCTTGAAGATAAAACTTCAAAGCAAGGTGAAAGTTTTGCAGAGATACAGGTTCCTGAAGCTACTCCAGAACCTGATCAGATAGCTGAGTCTGAAGATAGTCCAGAAGCTGAACCCACATCAGAAGCACAAGATGAAGCTGCTTCTGATGAAGCACAAGATGGCTCACATCAAGCAGATCCTCCCAGAAACACATTCAAACACAAGTCTTCACATCCTGAGGAGCTAATCATTGGAAATAAAGATAGTCCAAGAAGAACAAGATCACATTTCAGACAAGAAGAGTCAATGATTGGACTAATCTCAATGATTGAACCTACAACAGTTGATGAAGCACTTTCAGATGATTGATGGATCCTAGCTATGCAAGAAGAGTTGAATCAATTTCAACGAAATGATGTGTGGGATCTGGTACCCAAACCTCAGCACAAGAACATTATTGGAACAAAATGGGTATTCAGAAACAAGCTGAATGAGCAAGGTGAAGTAACAAGAAACAAAGCCAGGCTTGTTGCACAAGGGTATAGTCAACAAGAAGGCATTGATTACACTGAAACGTTTGCTCCAGTTGCAAGATTGGAAGCAATCAGGTTACTTCTTTCCTATGCAGTTAATCATGGCATAATATTATATCAAATGGATGTCAAGAGTGCATTTCTAAATGGTGTCATAGAAGAAGAAGTGTATGTCAAGCAACCTCCTGGATTTGAGGATATTAAATATCCTGACCATGTTTTTAAACTGAAGAAATCACTATATGGCTTGAAACAAGCTCCCAGAGCTTGGTATGATAGACTAAGTAATTTCTTAATCAAAAATGATTTTAAAAGAGGACAGGTTGATACTACACTCTTCAGAAGGACCCTTGAGAAAGATATTCTTGTTGTGCAAATATATGTTGATGATATAATATTTGGTTCTATTAATGCATCTCTTTGCAAGGAATTTTCTGAGTTAATGCAGGATGAATTTGAAATGAGCATGATGGGAGAGCTGAAGTTCTTCCTGGGCATTCAAATCAATCAATGCAAAGATGGAGTCTATGTTCATCAATCAAAGTACACAAAGGAGCTTCTGAAGAAGTTCAAACTTGAAGATTGTAAAGTGATGAACACTCCAATGCACCCTACGTGCACCTTAAGCAAAGAAGATGAAGGAGCTAAAGTAGATCAGAAGCTGTATAGAGGTATGATTGGTTCTTTGTTATACCTCACTGCATCTAGGCCAGATATTTTATTCAGTGTATGCTTGTGTGCAAGATTCCAATCAGATCCTAGAGAATCTCATATGACTGCTGTCAAGAGAATCTTCAGGTATTTGAAAGGAACAACTAATCTTGGACTCCTTTATAGGAAATCCTTAGATTATAAGCTAATTGGATTCTGTGATGCTGATTATGCTGGTGATAGGATTGAAAGAAAGTCAACCAGTGGCAATTGTCAATTTCTGGGTGATAATCTTATATCCTGGGCTAGCAAAAGACAAACAACTATTGCTATGTCTACAGCAGAAGCAGAATACATTTCAGCTGCAAGTTGTTGTACACAACTACTCTGGATGAAACATCAGTTGGAAGATTATCAGATAACTGCTAACAGTATTCCCATTTATTGTGATAATACTGCTGCTATTTGTTTGTCTAAAAATCCAATTTTGCATTCAAGAGCGAAGCACATTGAAATCAAACACCATTTTATCAGAGATTATGTTCAAAAAGGAATTTTAGATATACAATTCATTGATACTGAAAATCAATGGGCTGATATATTTACTAAGCCTTTAACTATTGAAAGATTTGATTTTATAAAGAAAAATTTGAACATGCACTTTGTATCTGATTAAATGCTTGCTTGCTCCTGAATAGGATTTTAGGTTCTGAAGTTAGTTCAGAAGCGGTAGTCCATCAGAAGCTCTTTATTGAGGTTCTGAGGAAAACTCGCTTCTGATGATGACGTCAGCATCTGAAGTCCAAAAGCTGGATTTGTTGCTTCTGAATAGTTGAATTAGTGGAAACGTTGGAAGTTACCTTTTAAAAAGTAACTTCTGGCCCACTAACTTGGTAGTTACTCTGTGAACTTCTTACGTGGCCTGTATGTGTTGGTGTGTAACTAAAAAGGGCAATGATGATTTAATAGCTTTGAAAGTACTTTTCACGCGCCCCCAATTTTGTCATTAATGTTATGTTTGTTTGTCTCTTTTGAATTGCAATCGTTTTACTTTTAACACTTTGACAATTCACACACTACTCACTCACAACAAACACATTTGCTCTCAAACCTCTTGCGAAGTAAGCGCATTTTCTCAACCTTAGAACCCTAAAATCTTCATCTTCTTCAAATCTTCGTCAATCATCAAATGGCATCATCAAGCTCAAAAGTTTCAGAATCTACATCAAACAAGCAAAGCGTATCAGAATCTGGGTCCATCTACAAAGAGAAGACTATGGATATTCCATGGAAATCCTTAATCGTTCAAGTAGAATCACCAGTGGACTTCACTTCACTCAAGAAGTACGAAGTGGACATGGAAGGCTATGTAGAAACTCAGAAACTGTCTGGATACTTCAACATGCTAAATGGGCCAACATATGTGAACTTGGTCAAAGATTTCTGGTTAAGGGCTGAAATCGTCAATAGAAAGCCTGTGAAGGCAGCAGATAAACCAGCTGGGTCGAAGAAAGGAAAGAAGGAGATTGAGTTGAATCCCACTTCCTTTAGTAGTCTTGAGATAAGGTCTGAAGTGATGGGTATTCCCGTAATCATCACAGAGGAGATAATTGCTAAAGCTTGTAGAATGGATGCAGAAGGAAGATTTCAAGAAATAGTTAAAAAGGATGATGTCCTGCTGCAAAACTACTACAACACTCTTCTGGGTGGTAACAAAGATGCTAAGCCTTCTGAAATGGAGATTCACAACAGAATTTTGGTGAAATTCAGTAACGATTGCTTCTTTCAAAGAGCAGGTGGGTCTGATCAACCCAACAACCAACAGAAGCTAGCAATCTATTTCATGACCAATCTGGAAAAGATAAACTTCCCAAGATATGTATTGGATCATCTCTGCTGGGCTATTAATGAAGGCACAGTCAAAGGAAGGAAACAAGTGCCCTATGGAAGATTGCTCTCTGAGATCTTTTATCAAGGGAGAGTGCTGGATTTATTGAGAAGAACAAGGGATGCTTCTGATAAATGCTTCGAAGTTTCTACTGCAGAGAAGACTATCAGTAGCAAGACTTTGCATTCAATGCACTTTTTCAAGACAGCTCCTAAAGATGAGAAGTGGTTGGAGATGACCACAGAAGAATCTGAGATTATCAGGGACTTTCCTTCCTTAGTTAAGGAAAGTAATCCTGAACACTTAGCTAGATTAGTAGCTGAGTACGTCTTGGAGGATGATGCAAGTTCTCAGAAGGAAGCTGCTCTTGCTAAAGGGAAAGGCAAGAAGGCCAAGGCAGTTGCTGTGTCAGAAGCTGCTGTTTCTGATGCACCTAAAGGGAAGAGGGCCAGAACTAGTTCAGAATCTGTTGCTGCTCCTACTAAAGGAAAGAGGGCCAGAACTAGTACTGAGTCAGAAGCTGCTATTGCTAAATCTGAAAAGCAAAAAGTTGCTAAGTCTGAAGCTAAACCTGTTTCTATCAAGGATAAAGGAAAGATGCAGAAGGTTGGTGCTGCTTCTATTCCTCAGAAAAGAAGAAAAGGTAAGGCAGATTTAGTAATCACTGAAGAGCAGCTGCAGGAAGCTCTTCAAGAAATAGAGAAAGAAGAGGCTGATCCTAAGCTAAAGAAGAAGAAGGCTCCCCTTCAACTTGTGAGTCCTATGGTTGAGATGACTCCAATAAGGAAAAGGATGGCAGATGAACGTGCTTCTGATCTTATTTCAGACAAAAAGGATCTAAAAGCACAATACAATCTTCAAAGAGATGAAAAGCTCAAAGCTCTGGGTATGGAAGATTGTGATAGGTACTTCAAAGAGAAATTGGCTGAAGTAAGAGCCATTGCTGGTAAGTCTACTGAAGACAATGAGGATGAAGAAATGATGATTTTTATGGAAGATGCTCCAGAAGAGGGAACTTCAGAAGTAGTTCCTCAAGCTGCTGGTCCACAGAAGATCACTTCTGAAGCTGGCCCTGCAGCTGAGGTAATCCAGATTCTAGTCACCTCTATCCCCATTTCACCTTCTTCACCATCAGTACCTGAACCAATAGAAGACACTTCTGTCTTAGACAATCTTGCTCTCCACTACTCAGGTGAGTTACCTATAGACAAATTTACCTCAGAAAAGGCCTCTGAAACAACTCCAGAAGCAGCTGCTTCTGAAAATGTTGTTTCAGAAAACCCCCATCAACACACACCTGAACCACATAAACCCACATCACCCCCACAATCACCAATAGCTACCATTGACCCCCAACTCAACACTCAAACATCAACTTCACCACAACAACCACCAACTGAAATTGAACACTCCCAAGAACCAACTCCTATGGATGTTGACATCTCTCAAGTCAATGTTCAAGCCTCAACCTCTACCACACACATTGCTTCTGACCAGCCTTCATCTTCAAACACACAAACACACCTTACCATTCCAGTTCCTAACCCTGTTCAAGACCTGGAAATCAGTGATTCTGATCTTGAAACCCTTGAACAACCACCCACAAACATCCTGGAATCTGGATATATTAATTCTGAGCTTCTGACAATCCTTAGTCAATTGCATAATCTGGTGGATCAAAGAAGGACAATTGATCTCACAAGTGCATATGAAGACTCATGGGCATCTCTTCAGAACCGGGCAGCTGAGCTTATTGAAGATATCAAGGCTAAATGCATCAGAGTCAAGCAAGCTTCAGTCAGAAGGCTAATGGAGCATTTGAATCAGAGTCTTAGAGTAAGAAGTTCTACACTGCTCCTGGCAAACCAGCCTTTCTTCTTAGAAACGGATTACTTGACCAGAGAAGCAAGGTTGTGTAAGCTTCTAAAGAAACAGATGGCACAGCAGCAGCAAGAAGCTAGAGAAAGGGAACAAGCTCTTCTCCAGAGGCAACAACAGCTTGAAGAACTGTTGCAGAAGAAAATTGAAGAAATGGAGGAGATGAAGAAACAACAACAAACCAACCCTTAGTTGCACACCTTTGTGTTATTTTGTTTGTTGTTTGTTTTAAATTCTTAGTCTTTGCTTCTGAAACCATCTTGTTTTATTTTTATGCTTCTGAATGCTTACTGTTTCTGACTGCTTAGCTGCTTCTGATAATTGGATATTCATGCTCATATATTTTGATCTGTTTTATTTTATTTATTTCTTGTATACTCTCTCTTGTTTGAGTTTTTCTCAAATCTTTTTGTCTTTTATGCTTATTTGTTTATCTCATTTTTTTTGATAATGACAAAAGGGGGAGTATATATGTGACAAGTATTTAAAGGCTCTGAGCCCCATTAATGGCATTTGAAATTTTTGAAAAACTTCTATCATTTTGACCTTATTGGTATAAGCTATGAACGAACGAAGAAGTATCAAAATTCAAGTAAAATTAATTGAACCATTCTTCTTTTCTATAAGTTAATTCTTTCAATGATTCAATTTTTTTTTTAAAAAAAGCTCTGATATTTTTATTGTGCGAAAAATGAATTTAATTAACCTGGATAGAACTTAGGGGGAGCTTACAAACCTCACCTTAAAGACTATCAGACTCAGGGGGAGTTTGAGCTTACAAACCTCAGACTTTGAGCTTACAAACCTCAGAACCCCAAAGTCAACTTGTTAATTAGATTAACAACAATTGATCAATTTTAAATACTTTTGTTTGTCATCATCAAAAAGGGGGAGATTGTTGGAACAAAATGTGTTTAACAATGAACCTTAAAGAGTTTTGATGATAACAAGGTATTAAAAATTGTAAATTGGACTAGCTAATATTTGTTCAAAGTGTACAGGACCATAATTATAAAGTTACATCATCATTGGTTCTGAATGAGCAAATAAAGAGCAAAAGAAAATGAAGCTTAGATGATTCTGAAGGCAAAGCGCTCCTGAAGTCAAGCTGCTCCTGAAAGAAATGGCGCTCCTGAAGTAAAGCTGCTCCTAAAGAACAGTGCTTCTGAAGACAAGAGGTCCAGAAGCCACATCATCAGAAGCTGCACCATCAGAAGCTGCAGAAGTTGCTTCATCAGAAGCTGCATCATCAGAAGCTGCATCATCAGAAGCTGCCTCATCAGAAGTCATTTCACCAGAAGCTGAATCTCAACTGGATTTGCAAAAGATTCAAGAATTGAAGAATTATCAATGCAAAAGCTGTCTATTGGATTCGAAAACACAAACAAAGGATTAGTGGAGTTTTGCAACGGTCATTTCAAAGGTGTTTGAAGGCTTGTGCTTGCAATTTGGACGAAAGCGTTGACATTTTACTTTGTACGAATTGTACAACCACGTTCTCCACTACTCTGTTTTGTGTCCACGCTTCAAGATAAGAAAACAGCTCCAGAATACGGTCTCGCCTGCATATATGTTCCTTTGGATAAGGAATGGATTTCAAATTGGTTCTTCATAGGACAACAACCAAATCAGGCAAAAGATCATTGGTGAAAGATCAAGCTTCAATAACGACTCTTTGGTGCGCTGGCAATTTCACAACGTCTCTTTCACACCTCTATATAAAGGAGTGAAGACCTAGAGATTTGGTAATGCAAGAACGCTGAACGAAAGACTCACAAGATTTTCACAAGTACCAAACCTCTGCTGAAATTGTTCTGCATTCACTTAGAATTTCTGTGTCTCAAAGTCATATCTTAGAAATTCTTAAGTCCATTGAGTCTGTATCTGATTTGTATTGTGAGCACCTCTGATTGTATATCAAGTGTTCAACCTTAAACAATTTTCTGTGTAATTTTGTTTAGTTAGGAAGTCTCTTGCAGTTGTGCTTGAGCAGGAAGTCTCTTGATTGTGTTCTTGAGCAAAGGAAGTCTCTTGCTTGTGTGCTTGAGCATTGGAAGTCTCTTGCTTGTGTGCTTGAGCATTTGTAATCAGATATTACTCATAGTGAAATCTCCTTGGAAGTGCAAGGGGGACTGAACTACTTCCGGATTGTGGAAGGAACCAGTATAATTGCTTTGTGTCGTTCTTCTTCTCTCTCTCTCTGTTTTATTCCGCTGCATTTAGATTCTGATTATCACTTCAGAAGCTGTCTCACCTAGCTTCTGATCAGTGTGTTCAGTTTTTAGGAGAAACGAAGAATTTTTCAAAACACAATTCAACCCCCCTTCTTGTGTTTTTCTCACCTTCATACGGTGTAGATTCGTTCTTTTGGTGTGCCTAATTTGTCTTATGGTGTATGGCGTATCCTTAGCCCTCAGATCTAGGGTTTTGTGGGAGACGGATCAATCCAACGCCTCTGAGGCGTTTGGAGGATCCGAATCCACCAAAGACCTTGGGCTTGGGCCTCAGCTTGCTGCTTTTTTCGTTTTGCTTCCTGTTTTTGCTATTTCTACACTATTAATTGTTAGTTACATCCCTGCATGCTTATTTTTGCTTTATAAAAAGATCCTAAAATTTTTTTCTATGATTCTTGATCATTTTTTGGCATTTTTGTGATAATGTTGTGTGTTAAATCTTGGTAAAAAATATATGTGGTTTTTTTGTTAAGTGCTTATTATTTTGTTAAAAAAATTGTGAAGTTTCATATGCTCTTGAGTTTAAAAAAATTCTAAAAATTTCATATATGTTCTTGTTAACTTTGTGGTGTTTTGTGATGTTGTTTTGCACGTTAAAAATTGGTAAAAATAATGTGATAATTTTCTTGTTATTTTGTGATATTCTGTACTAAATTTTTTTGTGAAAATTGCTTGATTCTAGTTCCAATTTTTTTGATGAAAGTTTGTGACCTATACCACATGATTTTGTGAAGTTTTAGCTACTGTTTGTATGTGTTTTTTGCTGCATGTGTGTGAATTGGGTTTAATTGCTTGGATTGCAAGTTATGTTTGTGAATAAACGATGCCAATATGCCTAGATACATCATATTTCTTGACTTGAATGTGTCCTCATAATTCTCACTTTATTGATTACAATAAAGCCTTTGAAACCTTGTCATGATGTGAGGATTCTAGGTCATATACTTGTCTTGTTACCATGATAAATTTTAGGCATACTTTGCTAAGAGTTTAGTCATTTTTTTCCTTAGTTTTTTAGCTACTTTGCTTAATGTTCCTTTTGTTTATAATTTTCATGCTATTATGCCTCATCCTACTAACCATTCCCCTTCATATTTCATGCATCCCATAAGCCCCTCTCATCTCATATTCATCTTTATTTTTCTTGCAATTTAATTTGTACCAAGGCTTAGAATGTAAATACCTAGGGATTTTATAATATTTTTCTTATGCTTTTAATTCCTTGCAAGACCATAGCATGTAAACTAGGGCATGATGTAATAAGGACAATGGACTCTAATAATGTACACCGACACAAGCACCGACACATGCACACACATCACATAGATATTTTTAGATGTATGGCTAGGATATGAATGTTTAGATGAATGCTTAGGATTTACACTTAGAAAAATCATTTTCCGAAAAAATATGAACAACATCACTCAAACCATTTTCAAAATAAACCTTGGGATCAAAATCCCATTGTATTTTCTCTTTTATTTTCTTAAGTAAAATCCCAATGAATTTTAATCATACTCAGACCTTTTTGCAAAATTGACTAATTCAACCTCACATTTTTTTACAATCTCATGCCTTAAGGCCTCTCAATCTCCATTCTTCAAAATTCCAATTTTCAAACCTAAAATCAACCAACAAAAACAAAAACATTTTTGGAAGAGAACTACGGTGGATTTGATCCCTTAAACGGGTACGTAGGCAAGGACAAAATTCCTTCAATTCAAATAAAATAAAAATTCAAACACATTCTTCTCCCTCCAATTCTTCACTTAGTAAACCCTTAGGTGTAAATGTCATTTTTCAAATAGCATTTAAAAATAAAGCGCGCGCGTAGAAGGTAAAGACGGTTCCTATAGGATGCTATAGTCGTTATGGGTGTCTAACACCTTCCCGTAGCGAAAACAACTCCCGGACCTCGATTCTCAAGGGTTTTGCTTACTTTTTCCCTTCCCAAGAAAAAATGAGATATCACCGGTTAAAAAGGTTCAAACGTAATCAATGTTTGACACCCAAAAACCAAGATAAAACAGTTTCTCCAATAGAACCCACAAAATTCAAAAGTTGATCCCATAAAGCCTGCTTCAACGCCGTATCACATGGAGCATACACATTTGCAATCACAAAGTCTTGATTAGTTTGAATAACCGTGCCTCTAATTATCAAAACGTGAGGTAGCCTAGTCGTCGACCACACCTGAACAAAATTACAATCCCACATTGTTAATAAGCCCCCCGAAGCTCCATTTACAGATTGGAAAGAGTAACCCACCATAGTGTTTCCCCACATAGCCTTCACCAACACATCCTCCACTACACCCATTTTAGTCTCTTGTAAACAAAAAACAAACGGTTTTTTATCTAACACCATCCTCTTAACTTCACTTCGCTTCTCGACCCCTCCAAGACCCCTAATATTGTATGAAATTATCTTCATTGAGAACCAGACACCGCCCCACCACTCACACCCACAAACACCCCCTTATGGCAACCACTTACACTCCCTCCCGACACCCATGTTGACAAAATCCTCCCCACTTCCACTCAAAGACCACGCCTTCCCTCCTTAGACAAAACATTGAACCGGTTATTGCTATCCCCTTTATACTTAACACCAATCAATCCACCAATCCCTAAAGCATCTATCTCTGCCGTCTTAGGACCCCCTTGAACCGCTACCCAGTGTTCCCAGTCTTTATTAACAAATGAAATGGACGTACTTGGTGATATCTTTGAAGGTTGCTTCCCCTCCGTGCTTCTGTTTTTTGATGATCTAGCCAAGAGCCTAGCTTTACGTTCCTTTTCTTGCTTTGACAAAATTTTCAGAAGTTGCTTTCTATCCTTCGCGGGCATCCAAGCAATCCTTTTTAAATTCCGTGAAGAATGCCTAAAGACTCCTGCTAGTTTCTTTTTTCTTTTTTTTCTTTAGAGCTACCTTTGAAACATCCTTAAAAGAATCACTATTATTAAAAATAGTAGTAGTATCCTGCTGAAGCAAAGTGGCCCCCGTTTTAAATGAAGGAACCGAAACAATTGCAGTTTCAGCTATATAATTAGGCAATGGCGAGTCTTTACAGGCTGCTGCACTAAGTGCCATTTCCATAATATCTTTACCTCCCACTGAACCGTCATTGTTTTTTGCTTCAGACGCTAGCTTTTCCTCATGTTCCTTCCACTCCCTATGTATATCCTCAATCAAGTTATCAACGTCTCCGTCCAGCACATCTATATCACGTCCATTCACATTTTCATGCTCCTCATTGACATTGTCCTTTGGCGTAACAGAAACCTCCTCCGTTAAGAACGCATCCTCACCTAAATTACAACCCCACTCCTCCACTATTTTAATGAAGCATTTGCGTCCGTCCACGAATAATTCCACATTTTCATTCAAAACCTCCAAAGACTTTGTTGATAAGAGAATTCTAGCATAGTCTATTCTACCTTTGTCCAAAGTACAATCATCCGCTCTCACAAATCTGTCGCAACCTGATGTACACAGCTTGAAAAAATAAATGTTCCAAGCATGAAGCGGTGTACCATAAACGCGCACCCAGGCACCACGTTCATAGTTGCTGTCCTCGGACAACCATTGGTGGAAATCAGAAAATAATAAACGGAAGAAATCAATAGCATCATTGAAAATTTTCAACATATCACCATCGTCACGACATCAAAGAAACACTTTATCTCCTCCCATCGGAACCACTTCAACATTCTGAAAGCCCGCGTCGTTGACACGATGTTGTACAGACAAAATTGTTTCAGCTGCTCCCACCGTTGCAACGAAGCCATTACGAGCCCATTCTCTGTCCTCTTTATTTAAAGTATATTCCTTCACACCTCTTACCAATGATAGCCCTTGAGAAGTATGTGCATTTGTCTCCGGCTGATTACAATCTTTCTCTAACCCCGTTGATCTAGAGACTTTCCCACCGTCGTCTACATCCAAAACCACCACCTGCTGTCTCTTAATCACCTTCGGCCTCCCAACGCCTAGCTGCAACACCGGTGATTGCACTTTCTCCTCCCACACCCTCTGCGCCTTCCTCTCCCCACCCTCACCAACAACTAACACCTCCACGTTCCCCACCCTCACACTTTTTTCTCCCTCCCCTCTTCTTCCCACCTCCTTCGTCGACGCTCCCTCACCTTCTCTACTCCCTCCCCACCTAACCTAACCACCTCCTCCTTCCTTCCGTCACCTGCCACCGTAATCGTAGCTGACTTAGAAACTACCAGGGGTTTCCTATTGTTAGCTGCAAACCGATCAAACTTCGCTTCCCTAGCCCATACCCTTAAATGACCAAACCAGACATTATTCAGAGCTAAAGATAACTTATCTGAATTCTTGACGTTAGAAAAGCGTACAAAGCCATACACTTGTCCTCGAATGTTACATTGTCTAGCTATGAATATATCCGTCAACATACCACACACCTCGAACTGTTGTCTCAGAAGAAAAATAGGCAGGTATTCAGGGAAATTAGTGAAGTAATAAGAGACCTTATGTCCCATAATAGCGTTACCGGTGCAGCGTTGATCAGAAACATCGTGAATTGTTGCCAAACCATTCATGTTCGAACGTGCATTTTGAGAAGATTCACCCCTGCCTGAGTTGCCCAAAGATGAATTCGCTGCTGCCAAACCCTTTGCAGACCGATGAAGAACAGTAGAAGCCCTAGATTGTCGAACCTCCAGCCCATTACCTACACCATCGAGACCCTCTGAATCCCTCGAACTGTCCCGTCGTTCCTTGTCCGGTTGAGATGCTTTCCTCTTCCTTGACCTAACCACGGACCAGTCTCCCCCATCCCCCCCAATTTCTGCCACCCTGGCTGGACCCCTATCCCCCCCTCTCACCGCCGGTGAAATGCTCCGACGCGGTTGCCCTAGGGTTACCCTAGGTTGGCCGTCTCTCTCTAACGCTCCTAACTCTCTCATATTTTTTTAACGTTTCCCTTTGATGCATTGTTGAATCTATGCGCTCATGTATCTAGTTAGTATTTTTATAGGATGGTTGTGCGGATAAGTTATATTATTTGATCTCTCAAAAAAAAAAAGCTATATTATTTGAGACCGCTACGGTTTGTCTATTTTTGTTTTCCTTTTTGTATATTTAAGTTTTTCTATATCATATGCAAATTTGTACATGTTAAAATGTTCAAAATAGTATGTTCGTATTGAACTTGTACATTTTATATTAAATATAGGGAAATGTTAACGAGTGTCCTCGGGCACTCTTTAAGCACTTTAAATAGTAAGTTTTTGATGAAAAGTTGTGTAATGAATGCATTGGAAATTGTAATAATTGACTTTTTAAAAGAATAATTACTAAATTTAGAATGCTTAAAGAGTGCCCCAGGGGCACTTGTTAACAAGACCTTTAAATATATAACTTTTTAATAAATAATTGTTGTTTTTCAATTAAAAGTTATTACTTTTAATTCCATTAACACATGCAACATCGTACATATTAGACAAACCCTTGTATCTATATTACGATTGAGTGGCAGACAATGGGAGCTTTTTAAAAAATAAAAATGGGAGTTGCCTAGGGGCGCCGACTTAGTCGAAATTTCTACGTTCTTCTCGATGTTTTCCTCACTCCTACCTTAAAAAAAAAGACAAAAATGTAATGTTATATTTGATTTGAACCTTGAGAATGTAATGGCTTTTTATTTTATAATTAATTAAGTAAATGGTTGATATAAATATTCATAATTTTGTTTTTAGTCCTTACAAAAAAATTATAATTTTATATATTTATAATTTTATTGTCATTTAATCAATTAACCTTTTATTTTTAAATTTAATATTCTATGTAACAAATTATAAACAAAGAGATTAAGAAAATCAAATGTTTTTATCTAGATATAAGAGCAAATACATTTGACCTTTTGTAACCGAAAGAGTATTATTGAGTATTTTAATGTTTATTAACTTTATTGTTCGAAATAATTTTTTAACGTTAAAATTTTATATTTAACTCCAAGTCTAATCAAATATGACCAAATTTGTTTTTTTTATAGATGTTGGGAATAATATTTTAACGTTGAAATTTTATATTTAACTCCAAGTCTGATAAAATATGACCAAATTTGTTTTTTTTATAGACAAATTTAGTGGTTAAATTGTTAAGGCAAGATGAAAATATTAGCAGATTTTGAATTTTTGACTTCCATCTCAATCTCTTCAACATCCAAACTCGTACCATTTAACTATATATAACACATTTATAAACAAGTGTGACCGGACCTTTTTTTTACATAAATAAATTCAACTCATTTCATTAATAAGAGCAGTCGTAATACAAAATGACATATAATCATGAACTTGGGAGCTGACATAAGATAATGACAACTTGGTTTGCAAGTGGGCAACATTATTTCTTTGCCTCCTAATGAAACTTGTTTTAAAATTTTGCTGATTTAGAAGTGAAGCTTTGCAACCATTCAGGATAGCATAGAACGTGGAATTGGTGTTGAGATTTCTAGATATGTCGTCAACCAATTGCTTACAATCAAGTTCGATAGACACCAATGGAAACATCAAATTATCTAGCCAGTTTATCGCTTCTTTTAAACCTCTTGCTTCCGCCTCATTGGGTTGTGGGAGGACTTTAAACCATGTTGTATTCGCTCCCAATGTACTCCCTTGATCCCCTCTATGACACATCTTGACCCCATAGCATCATTGCTCCTTAAAAATTGTTATATCGACATTGCATTTTACTGCACCCTCAAGAGATTCTTTGTGATATAGGGGTTCTAATAACTAAAAGAATAGAGCTACAAGATCATCTGCAATTTTCAAATTCTCTTGTATAATATGCCATAGACCTGCTGCACTCCAAACTTGTTCAATTTTTGCACATCCAAAAAAGACATGTCAGTCGTTATCATATAAGCTCTCATAGTGCACACATCGATCACTACAATAGACACCGCAAGTTTGAAGCTTATGTTTCGTTGGTAGGCTTCCTTTAGTTGCCTTCTGATGTAAATGATTATGCAAGTGTACCAAGTAATAAAGTGATTAGTAGAGTATCATATCCACAGGGATTGTACAAACAGTTCGCGTTACTTATTTTTTGTTAACGATATAATAAAAGAGTAAAGGGTTATACATTTGCAATTTTTATCTGTTTTGGTTGCAGCAAAGTAAGTAACGGTTAGGATTCTTTGAATCTCCCTATTGATGACAGGTCATCTTACGTTATTTTGGCATGTTTTTCAGTTATTTTCAGTAGGATTTAGCAGCGAAAAGGAGGAGTATTAGAACGATTGCCTATGATTTTGGGACTTTTATAATGTTTTCAATATTTGAGTTTGTAATTCTAGTTTTCCCGAAACAGCAATTTCAGGGGTATTGAAGTAATTCACGAAGAAATCATGCAAATCGACAAATCAAGAACATCCGAAGAATTACGAAGATTCAAAGAAACAGAGAATGAAGATTCAAGAGGCCTCAGAAGACTTACAAATGGGAGGAATTATGTTCCCAAGTCCTGAGGCAAGTTATTTGAAGACGAAGACTTAAAACGACAGAAAATCAGAGAATTTGGGCCCAGGAAAGAGGTGTCATGCGCATAGGGCATTGTTCATGCGCCTAGGGCATTGCTTTTGCCATACACCCATGCGCTAGGCATGCTAACAATATGCCTCGAGCGCCTGAAAACTCGGGGCACAATTGTCTTTTCATGTTATTATTTTGGGTAAAGCCTGCACTTTTAGCCCAAACCCAGGTAGAAACTCTCACTATAAATATCAGTCTTCCTCATTCAGAATTTCTCATTCAGAACTGTGGCAAATCAAGAGGAATGCAACTTTGGAGCTTCAGGAGAGTTTCTATCTTCTCCTTGATTTTCTAGGGTATGTTTTTATCTTCAGTAATTTGTTTTTAGTTGCCATGTGTAACTAAACCTTTTTAGGTTAGAATTCTAAGATGAACATCTGTATATTTTTGTTGGATATTTATTTAAATTAATTTGTCATTTATTAGGAAGTAGTTTTATTTCTGTGAGAGGTGAAACCCTAGATTAGGTACTTAGGTTGTGACAGGACCTAATATTGCTATCACTAACTGGATGCTTATATCTTGATATTTATATCCCTTTACTGATAACTATCTGTCTAGGAAGTAAGTGATTATTAACTAGCCAAAGATACCATAGGAATTGTTGACCCTAGACGTAGGTACCCATTGGCTAGAACCCATTGGGTCGTGTGGTGCATTACCGAAGCAAGGAATTAACTAGTTAGTAATTATGGAAACAAATACCTAGCTGTCTGACTTAAAACTATAACCTAGTAAGACCATTCTCTTGAAACCCTTAGTGAGGTAGACATAGATTAGGGCTTCCCGTTTGTAGAGCTACTAAGTAAGCTTAGAGAGAGTGTGATATGAGTGTTCTATGGATACTACATAGACATAACTCAGGTTATGACTCAGTTTTGCATCCACAAAATTTTCTCTTTGAAAGTATCTAGCTTTGAACACTTTTGCAACTATAGTATCATGGTTAGATTTTAATCTCCAACCTTACTACCCTAGCATTACCAAATTGAAACAATATATATTTTGAAAATACATACCACCATATTCTTTCCTCATTGTGAATCTCTCCCACCTTAACTAATTGATACCTTTCCCAGTCAGTCAATTCAACCCCCCACCAAAAATGAATTCAACATTTTTTTAATCTCCTAACCTAAAGTTATCGAAAGTAGGAATGAACTCATAATCGAAATCGATTTAGCTACTGATTTAATAAGTACCTCTCCTCCAACTCTAGATAAGTGCTTTCCTAACTAATTTTGTATTTGATAGAAATTTGGCAAGTGAACCAAAACTATCGAAGTAATAAATAAATTCGTATCCACGAGGACTGTTGTTAATTCCTTCTTAGCAATTTCGTTATAAAAAAGGATGTATTAAATTCAATGGTTGCCCTAGGCAGTTGAATTGGTTTTTGTAAAATAAAAATGATTAAAACAATAAAACATAGGTTTTTAGAAAATTAGAGAGAAGTATGGTTAAGACCTTCGAATCCTCTGAAGCTCTCTTATGGTAATTTGCACTCCTAATTCAAGCAATGATTATCTAATTCAACGACAGATTAACACATTAATTCTACCCAATCTCTTGACCTAGAATTCTCCCCGCAAGTAACAACCCCTTAATCTCTTAAGCGAATTCGAAACCGTTGGAGGTTTTAACAGAACGTTAATCCCTATGTCATAACCTAATAATGATCTATCTCTAGCTTGATTACTTAGGTTAAACATATCACCTAGTTCAGAATTAAAAGCCAGGGCTAGTGGTCATTCAAGTTCTCAGATCAATTTGCAGATTTATCAAGCTAGAGCTAGTAGTCAATAATAAACATACAAAAAGCATTAAGCACAAGATGATATGAATTAAAACTAGACTTTCATTGATATTCAAAGGAGTTAAACAAATTAAAGTTCCCATAAGATTACATCAGATTCATCTAAGTCTCAACCACAAAGAGATTAGTTACTCATAGCTAAAGTACAAGATAACTAACATAAAAACAAGGATTCATACATGTATTGGATGATTGACTATGAGTTGTGATGGTCTCCCACCAGATCTCTGCAGCCTCCGCTCCAAATATGCCTTTTTCTCTCTAAATTCGTG
Source organism: Medicago sativa (assembly GCF_051527215.1). Classification (NCBI taxonomy): domain Eukaryota; kingdom Viridiplantae; phylum Streptophyta; class Magnoliopsida; order Fabales; family Fabaceae; genus Medicago; species Medicago sativa. The sequence goes on from NC_140749.1 coordinate 51,103,017, forward strand.
AACCCCTAGGTCAAAAACGTGATTTTCTATAAATAGGCTTCTCAAAATCGGCCCCCGAGTCCAAAAAATCGGGGCCCAAACGCGCAAAAACACTCCCTGGAAAACTGGAAATCGGGGCCCGAACTCCTAAAATCGGGGCCCGATTTTTTACGTGTGCAAAATGGCTTCAGGAGGCAGAAATTCGGCGCCCGAATTAGCTTTTGCTGGCAACTTGAAAACTTCATTCTTTGTGTGCTTTTAGCTTCATAATCTTGATGAATCACCCTAAAACTTACATGAAAAATGTCTACAAAACTAGTCATGACAACATGTCATCACAACCCCAAACTTGCATCGTTACTTGTCCTCAAGGAACAAACTTAAAATGAAAAATAACAGTCAAATAACACTTACCCCGCCAAGATTTTGTCAAAAGTTCATCTCCCTTTTTAGCAAATGATGAGCTAACTTGCTTAATAACAGCCATTCCAAAACTTCTCGCAACAGTATTGAAATTTAGCATGGTTCACACAGTCGACATGCAAACTACTATATTACCAAGACTTGAAAAGTTTCTAAGCATCAATCAAAGTCAATACTCTGTACACACTTTTAAGGACTTTTTAGGTTATAACGGGGCTTAGGTTAGGGGTGGGATCATTTGGAAAGTAGGTTTAAGAAAAATAACGAAGTTAGACATCATCCTACGGATCTAAAATACACCACGCACCATAACATCATATAACAAAGAAACCTGGGGATTAGAGAAAACTTTTAATGAATGAAACAAATGATCACTGTTTGTCTTTAAGCATTTTTTTTAACTGAAAATTTGATGATTCAGCTTATATTTACCATGCTTATTTTTTTTTCTTTCTTTTTTTACACAAAGTGATTCTTTTTTCTTTCTCTAGTACCCCTACCCCAAACTTAGAGTGTTGCTAGTTCCAAGAGCAACCCCAAACTTGAACTTTTCAATCATAACAAATATAACCATGTCTAACTCCAACAAACTATTGGGTAAATTCCTAAGGTCTCTAGGCTTGTAATGTGGTTAGTCATCGAAACAATGGGTCTAAATTCTAGTGGCTCAACTTGGCTTAAACAAAGGATAATTCAATATAAACAAAGGTGGGCTACAAAGGCTCAAGGTACAAGCAATTTGCCTTAGTGTGTACAAAACATAACCAATCAATAGCAGAGAAAAATCGAAAGCCCTAGAAATAGTATCCACATGGAAACACTCATATATGTAAAAAATTGAAAAATAAAATTTTGGCCATAATCTTACAAGTTGAGGTTTCTGGAAGTTGTGGCTACCTAAGCATCATCTTGCCGTACACTTCCCGTTGAAAATTCTATGCAAGCAACCACCTCCTTTGAACTTTTGACAAAACATTGGTGAAACCTTTGTTACTGAACTGGTAAATTTCAAGAAAAGTCAATTCATTAATAACAAACAAGTTCAGATGCATTACAAAATAGGGGAATCATAAAATCATAAACCAGACACTTCTCAAGTTGACTCCATACAAAAGTTCATGCAAAAGGAAATAACATAAACAAATAACAAAGCGGGGAAAAGGATGGGTTGCCTCCCATTAAGCGCTTTCTTTTACGTCATTGAGCTTGACGCTTCAGCCACTGTTAGGGTGGCAAAAATGATAGAAGGAATATATCACCCTTCTTCTTCCTCTTGTTTGGTAGGAATTTCATGAACTTGGCACAAAGAAGAAGATGCTCCCATGCTCCCACCAATAGACTTCTTAAAATTGTGACCTCCCACCTTAGAAAAGAATGAGTCTCTTCTTGCAAATGAATGTTTTCTTGCATCTCCATTGATTGAGTCTCCATTGTAAGGTATAAATCGACACGCCTCACCCGTGGCTTTTCTTCTATGTTGGTACTTTTATTTTTCAAATGTTCAGCTTGCACCATGATGGTATGTCGCTTCATCTCAACCTCAACCAAATGTTTTTCACACTCATCTACTTTCTCAACAAGATCACCACACTGAACCTCAAACTTATCAAATGAAACTCGATTTAACATCAAGAATTCATCTAAAATAGTTTGAAGTTGAGAGTTATAATCTACGCTGATCACTTTCTGCTCTTCTTTAACTATGAATTGCTCCTCACAAAAGAGACCACCATGATAACGTCCACAAAATTCGCAAGTCATACTCAATCTTGTTTCCAAATCCTTTATATGCTCAGAGATCATCCATTTTTCATAACGAAGGATACCGATCTCTTCAGAATCAAGCAGTAGACTATCCCACATTGCTACAAAACTCAGATAAACCTTTCAGTAGCAATGCACAAAGAAATAGATATGACGAACATAAATCATAATTTTTTTATATATATAAACAAAAATATAAATGGCAGAAATCCTAAATAATAACGAAATTGCCTCGTTGAAATAATTCAACAGTCCCCGGCAACAGCGCCAAAAACTTGATAGAAATTTGGCAAGTGAACCAAAACTATCGAAGTAATAAATAAATTCGTATCCACGAGGACTGTTGTTAATTCCTTCTTAGCAATTTCGTTATAAAAAAGGATGTATTAAATTCAATGGTTGCCCTAGGCAGTTGAATTGGTTTTTGTAAAATAAAAATGATTAAAACAATAAAACATAGGTTTTTAGAAAATTAGAGAGAAGTATGGTTAAGACCTTCGAATCCTCTGAAGCTCTCTTATGGTAATTTGCACTCCTAATTCAAGCAATGATTATCTAATTCAACGACAGATTAACACATTAATTCTACCCAATCTCTTGACCTAGAATTCTCCCCGCAAGTAACAACCCCTTAATCTCTTAAGCGAATTCGAAACCGTTGGAGGTTTTAACAGAACGTTAATCCCTATGTCATAACCTAATAATGATCTATCTCTAGCTTGATTACTTAGGTTAAACATATCACCTAGTTCAGAATTAAAAGCCAGGGCTAGTGGTCATTCAAGTTCTCAGATCAATTTGCAGATTTATCAAGCTAGAGCTAGTAGTCAATAATAAACATACAAAAAGCATTAAGCACAAGATGATATGAATTAAAACTAGACTTTCATTGATATTCAAAGGAGTTAAACAAATTAAAGTTCCCATAAGATTACATCAGATTCATCTAAGTCTCAACCACAAAGAGATTAGTTACTCATAGCTAAAGTACAAGATAACTAACATAAAAACAAGGATTCATACATGTATTGGATGATTGACTATGAGTTGTGATGGTCTCCCACCAGATCTCCGCAGCCTCCGCTCCAAATATGCCTTTTTCTCTCTAAATTCGTGAACCCCTAGGTCAAAAACGTGATTTTCTATAAATAGGCTTCTCAAAATCGGCCCCCGAGTCCAAAAAATCGGGGCCCAAACGCGTAAAAACGCTCCCTGGAAAATTGGAAATCGGGGCCCGAACTCCTAAAATCGGGGCCCGATTTTTTACGTGTGCAAAATGGCTTCAGGAGGCAGAAATTCGGCGCCCGAATTAGCTTTTGCTGGCAACTTGAAAACTTCATTCTTTGTGTGCTTTTAGCTTCATAATCTTGATGAATCACCCTAAAACTTACATGAAAAATGTCTACAAAACTAGTCATGACAACATGTCATCAGTATTCTCTTGCAAATAAGTTCTTGGATATGATTAAACACAACCCTCTTCTTTCTTCCCACCATCAACAGTAAGCCCAATTATTTTCCAGAACATATACTCTCTGATACTTGTAAAATGCTCTTCGTAGTCACACTTCTCGCCTGATCAGTGTTCTTACTGAAAAATATTTCTGACTTTTGAAAATTTATTGCCTGCCTTGACGCCTCTTCATATTTCTTACGGGACTCCGATAAGGTTTCTGCTTCCTTTTCATTTGCCCTGCATAATAGAAAACAACCGTCAGCAAATAATAATTGAGTCAGGAGTGGAGCTCCCCCGACACAGAGACTGCGGATATCCCCACGGGCTTATAGTCTTTTTGAACGACTGATAGTCCTTCAACACAAATAATAAAGAGATACGGGGATATTGGATCCACCTATTGTAAGCCTCTACTGGGATCTTGTAAACCAATACCATCATCGTTTACAAGCACTTGATACTTCACATTAGTCATACACAATCCCATCCATTTCACCCATTTCTCGTCGAATCCCATCTTCCTCGTCAAACCTCGGACAATACTCTAACTTACTTTGTCATATGCTTTACTGATATCAATCTTAAGTGTGATTTCCCCTTTCCTACCTTTGGACTTACACTCCATGTGATTTATAAGTATAAGTATGTAGTAATTTTGATCCAAGAGATTTTCTTTATTTTTGTTGAATCACTGTTATCTTGCAACTAAATATTAGGACAATTAAATTTAAATCGTAACTAATGAAATATAAAAAATAAATTGCTTTCAAATGTTTGAACGTTTGGTATTATTTCAACCAATCTATTATTTAAAAAAAATGTAACTTTTCACTCATATTGAGTATCACTCTATGTTACTTCATAATTTTGATTTTGGTTTAAAAGTCCCAACATATACCATACCATATATTGACTAATAAGAAATTCAAAATTGCTCATATTACTTCTAAATTTCCTCTTTAACACCTTAATATCATTGCACAGAGTTTTTATTTTTGTTTTATATGTTAGATTTTTTGTTTAAATTGATAAAATGTCAGTGTTTAATGTTTATGTAAATGTTGATGTTTTTTGTAGCAAATGATCAAATGATTGCTTGTTTGCAATGTGAAAGTTGTTTAAACTAAGCTTAACTTCAATGCAGTGGTTTAAAAGTTGAACAACAGAATGATCAATGTTTTGTATTTTGAATTCCAAGTGTTTGATGTAATGCCTGAAAGAATTTTTCATTGTTTTTTGTTGTATAAATATGTCTGAAAACCCAACCCACAAAGGCGCCGACAAGGAGAGTGGTTGAGAACCTTGTTACTAAAAGGGGACGGGGTTGTAAGAGTGTCATGGAGGGACCTCACAACGGGTGTGTACCAGGTTTTGGACCCTCATTAGGACGAGTACTATGTTACTGAGAAGCATAACTAGAAAGCTATTGACGATCACAACCAGGATGAGGAGGTTAAACAACCTGAGCAAAATGGCTCACCGACAGCCCCATTGACACTTGATGCTTTTCCTATGGTCCCTTATGATTTGTCACTTCTACTGTCATTCGGTAACCATGTCACTTGCAATATTTGGAGCGACATTGAAGTAAGTATAATTATATTTATTTGTTGTTCAACTGTTTATTTTAATTAATATATTTTTTAACAATTTGTTTTTTGTTTTGTTTTTATATTTCAGACTCAAGAGTGTGTGCTAAAGGCAATCACACATGGGAGGAAGATTTTTACACTTACATTCCCACCAGACCATTTCGACTAGTTCTGGAATCCAGTCTAGGCATACGATCTTTACCCACTTCTTCATACTGTGTTCAAGACCATCATCAGTGCCATGTTTTCCGCATGGTCAGAGAGGTGGCATGAGGAGACCAACAACTTTCATCTTCATGTTGGGGGAGATGAATGTGCTTGCTCCTTTAGAGTCTTAGTTTAAGTTTTGATGATGTTTGTTAGGTTAATGTTTTGTCCTTAATTAATTGGTTAGTTACAATATTGTGAAGCACCCTAGTTTGTTTATATCTCAAACTCTATGATGATGTCTTACCTACCTTTGCATTAGTATCAAGTTAGGTGTACCTTGTATAGCCTTTTGATTCGATTTAAATGTCTGCTTTGCAAAATTTGAATTGATCCATTGTGACCTTCAGATGTTTATTTCTTGTTCATTATTTCAACCATATTTATAGTGGTTCCTCTAATTGTCTTTGCTATGGGGTACATCCAGGGCCGACCCTAGGGCATAGCGGGAGTGCAACGACCTAGGGCCCATGCGGATAGGGGCCCCAAATTTTTTTAAGGTGGGGGGGTGTATATAGAAATATTTGGTTTTCAGGGGTATATATAGCAAAACTCTTAAAAATGCCCCAAACATTATCATGATTAAGGGCTAGGCTGAAATCTGTTAATCTTTTTGTCCATTTTGGCTCGATTTGCTATATATACCCCATGTAGCACAAACATTTCTATATACACCCTCCTATAAAAAAATTTGGTTGTTCTTAATAATGTGCTAAAAAATTTAATATCGAAGAAATTGGTCATATTTTTTTGGGCCCTTTGATCCTAATAGTATGCCTCACTAATATTAAAAATATCAGTGATATTTATTATCCAAGAAATTGGGATAATTTTCATAACAAAGCAAATTCTATTTTAGTTGAAAATTGACCTACTAGAGAAATTAATCTTAATCTTGTCTTCTAAAGATTCCAAAAAATAAATTATATCAATATAGTAATGTCGACTTTGTTGAATTGATCGAAAGAATTGCAAAATTGAATTTGATAATGCAAGATCATGCGAAACACATTCATCATTATGAAACCAATGTGAGATCACTACAAAAAAAACGATGTGAGACGCATCAACTTTTTTGTTTTGTTGTTCTTTTTATCAATAGCTGCATTTGACATACGATGTTTTGGGGTGCTAAAATTTCAGTCTACTTTGCATGTGCTATTGTTCTCTACTTCTACGGTATTTTATTTTGTTTTTGTGTCTATAGAGTATTTTATTTATTTTGCAGATGTTGTCTAAAAAAATATTTACTTGGTAGTGGAAAGCGAAATAAAAAAACGAAATGAAGAGCTAATAAAAACACAACAATGAGCTAAAAAAAATTTATGATGTATTATGTAAGTGTTCTTTTCTCATATTATGCCTAAGGCCCGTAAAACTCTAGGAACGGCCCTAGGTATGTCCACTCTTCGTAGAAATATCTATGACTTTCCATTATGATTGAATATTTGCAGAATATGCTACAATGTTTGACTACAAGCAATTAATTAATGAATCTTTTCACTCTTTAACCCAAAAGATGACCGAGGCCCTAAACTACTTATAACAAGATCACCCGTTTTCCCTAGAATTCCACGGTGTCAAGGATCTACCTTTTTAGAGTAGGAGTCATGGGGTATCTTTTGTAGGGGTGTACGTGGGTCGGTTTGGGGGTTGGGTTTGGCCAAACCCAAGACCCGAACCATATAAGATACTTCGATTTGGGTGAGCTAAAGTAACCACCCGTTACGTTATTGGGTTGGGTTGGGTTGGGAAAACCTACTAATTTATGGTTTTGGTTGGGTAATAATGGGTTACCCATTTTTTTTCCTTCAGATTTTTTGTTAAATTAAATGACTAAATGATGACTCCTCATGTATTTTCATAAAAAATACTTAAATTTTTAATTTTTTTAAAAAAAATTGTGTAACCTATTTTCACTATATTTCAGCATCATAAAATAATAAATGATAATATCAAATAATAAATTTCATCATAAAATACTAGAAACAAACTAAAGTTGCATGACATAAAATTGCATCAGCATCAAAATAACCAAAAAATGCAACATCCTAATTTGTAACTCTAACATGTTTTAATTTTCAATATAGATGATACCTTGTATCAATTTTGAAAACTAGACTTGATTTATAACAAAAACTTTTGGTATTCTCCTTCGTTTCTATGAAAATAAAAATTAAAATATGGGTAGTATTGAGTAAGTGGGTTTTTTGGGTCAGGGTCTGGTTTTACCTGAAACCCATTATTTTTTATGGGTTTTTACATTTTTTAAAACCATACCCACCCAATGACCCAACCCAACCCACTTTTTTGGATCGGTTTAACCGGGTTTTCCGGGTTGACCCAACCCATGTACCCTAATCTTTTGCTTCTTTGTGGTTTTCTTTCATCATTGTTGAGTTTATACCTACCCAACCTCCCTCTTTGTACTAGATCTTTGAGTGCATCTTTTAGTTATACACATTCTTCTATTGTGGGACATTGACCTCAATGGAAATGGAAGAAGTGGTCCATGTTGCTCCAGGCTCTTCTACGAACCTTGCGCGGGTGCTTGCTACCTTTTTCTTTAAACTCTGCATCGATGCAATCCCTTAGCATGCAACCTCGGGTAACCATAAGAGGTGTATGATTGGAATATTTTTGTTTCACCTGAAGATTTAGGTTGGTATTAACGATTCCACAGGCTTTTCTCCTTGACCCATGTCTTCTGTCGGGGCTGAATTCCCTCTCGAGATCACTGAAGTGTGTCATGAAGCTTATATGGAAGTTCGTTCAAGAGTTGATTAACTAAAGTTGTAGAGCCTCGAACCAGGTCTCGACTTCTCCTTGCAACATTAGTACGAGTAGTTTACACTTCGCCGACTCATGTACCCCTCAAAAGAAATTGTGAGAAGACATAATATAAAATAAAAATAAATTTCATATCAGAATGCATAATATAAAATAAAAATTGTGGGTTTGACAAAATGAATAACTATATAAATTAAATTGAATTCACATTCAATATTCGGTGTACAGAAAGCACGAGTTCCTAGCGTTGATTGGGTATGAATAAGGACTAAGGAAGTAGTCGATTAGTTAAGAACTATAAGAAGACATTCTTCCATGGTTAAAAATAAGAAAAACGAGTGTGCGTGTTCCAGAGAGAAAGGCCCATGTGAGTTAATTTAGTAAACAATTTTAAGCTTTTGTTTTTAAAAAATAGATGGTTGAGATTTGGTGTTAAACTAAAGTTTGACACCTGATATCAACGGATTCTGACTATATATATATATATATATATATATATATATATATATATAAGATAAACCAAGAATGAGTTTAACAACATGAAGAGACTGAGAAATCCCAACTACGTTGGCATCAACAAGAAGCCTATACAAATCTGCAAAAAACAAAAAGAATGAATGTGCGATTTCACTCACAACATCCATGTAGTAACAAAAAATAGCAAAGTACATAAACCTTCATGTTCCAGACCGACATAAAGCCTAATGCAAAAAGCCCAACAAGACCAATGCATAAAGTACATAAACCTTCAAAGTTAAGGCCATTATCTCACACGGAGAAGCCCCATGAAGGTGCACGTCAATTCCTGTGCACGTCACTGCAAAACTCGGAGACAGTTAACATTTTCCACAACTATATAAGCGTGAATTAGCGTCATGCTGAGGTACACTTTCATTCTCACCCATTTTCGCACACTTTCCACCTCTTCCACATACTTTCTCCTCCGACGATGAAGTTTGGTTTCCTCATCTCCGGAACACTGTGATATCAACCGTCGATCCCGGAGCTTCACCATAACGATTATCTGATCTTCTTTGGACAAATCACTTAAAATATGAGTATATTTAAGTGTCCGGAATACCCATATGCATCATAATTCATAACGTTAATGACACCAACGTCATTGATCAGATCTGACAATCTAAACTGAACAAACATCATAACAAGATGGGAAAAACAATCAACTTTATACAAAGACGACAAACAAAACGTCACACTAAGACAACGAAATCACAAAAGAAAATAACTAAATATATGCAAAAATCACTTACTTGAATAAAACGAAAGGAACAATTTAAAGGTGTGATTTTGGATAAAAATTTACTCTAAATCACCTTTTTTTTGTTGAATAACGCATATTAAACTAGAATTGTATGTGACGACTTAGGAGAGAGACAAAAAAAAAATGTTTACATTTAAAATAAATTAAATGAAAAACTTAGTTTTGTATTAAAACTTTATCTAAACTTTTAAAATATACCAGTTCCAAAATCTAAAAGGAGAAGAGATTAGTACTACTATTTTCCATTTCCATTAAATAAAAGTAGTTTCATTAAGGCATCATTAATTAATGCATGTGAAAATTTGAAAAATGTGTTTATCATCACAAACAAATTAACAAAACATAGTTCCATCCAACCCAACCACTTCAAGCCATATCACCACCACAACCTTCCACGGCGTCTCACACCGCAAACCCACCCTCCCTCCCTCCTCCACTCTCATCACCATTCTCCAATCTCACTCTCTTTCTCTCTAACCATGACAGAACCAATAGAACCTTCCACATCACACGCTCCCACCATGATCCACCCACGCCGCGAACCATTCGAGCACGGCCTAATCCCCATCCCAAAACTCATCTTCTCCGACCCCACACAATCCCTCCTCACACTCAAACAAACCCTCCTCGCTTCCTCCTCCAACCACCTCATCTCCTCCGCCACAATCTCCGATTCGCTTCAGATCTCAACCGAACACGCTCAACTCCTCCTTGATACTCTCTCCTCCGTCATTCACCATGAAAACGACGTCGTCGTTGATGGTGCTGAATGTGATGTTTGTGATCTGATTTTGTTGCTTTATATTCAATCGTATAAAAAGTTGCTTCCGCGTTCGAATAAAGATCCTGCTTCTGTTGCTGATGTTTGGCCTTCTACTTCTGCGTTTGATGGTTACTTCTCTGCTCTCTCTCCTCTTCAGGTGCGTGCTTTTGCCAAATTCTCATTTCAATCTTTGCAATGCAAATGTAAATGTATGTGATGCCGACACTTTTGATGGAAGACGTGTCCAGTGTTATGCGGAAGACGTGTGTCCAGTGTTATGTGTCGGTGTCAGACACCGACATATGTGATTACATTGAAAATTGAAATTTGAATTGTATCATTTTCTTTAATTACTATCAAGGTCGTGGACGCTTCAGTTTCATAGGTAGTTAACTATAAGGAAAATGCTAAAGAGTAGCATCGGTTAAGGGAATAAAAATAGAAACATTGTGTTGAATAGTGGTGAAAGTGATGCAAAACAACTTCTTAGAAGTTACAAAAATTGTTGTTTCCAATGCAAAACTACTACTAATTGTTGTTTCCAATGCAAAACTACTACTTTTTGTTTCCGAACTTTAATTATCCAGGAGTGTAGTTTTTTGTGTCCTTTGGATCGTGATATATTTAAGTTTTGAATTAAACAATTGCGATTCAGTTTTTTGTTTTTGTTTCATCAGACTATTTGGATTGGCTTATTTGAGCTTACTAGTGACATGAATACAACTTATGACATATTCACAAGTTCTGTAAGATAGTTTATGAAAACAGCTTTTAGCTTATACATAAACAATTTAACTTTATTTTTTATTTGTTGTATAGAAATTATGATGATAAACACTTACTCCCTCCGGTCACATTTATAAGCAAAAAACAACTTTTTAGGTTCATTGAATGATTAACGTATCTAGTCTATATAAAGATCAAATACATCAAATATTCAATGAATCTAAAAAAGTGATTTTTGCTTATAAATGTGACCGGAGGGAGTATGCTATAAGCTGCAAATTAAATCGTTTATCCAAACAAGGCCTATTTATGTTTCCATATGAAGTTGCTAACAAGCTTGTGTTTAAATTTTTAAGATTTTTGTTTGCTGAAAAAATGATTTGTCATCTATATAATATATTTTACTTAGAAATTTTCTTCGATAGCTTTTGATTAACTTAAGAATTTGAGAAGTAAATGTGATAGGGATTTTTGAATGCTTGAATGAGTAGTACACTCAGAAAAACCATCTATTCATATACATTAGTTTACGAGAAGAGGAATTAAAATTACTATTTAAAACAATGAGTCTAAGAATAGAATGAAACCTATGATATAGTGACTTCTAGTCTAATTATACTTGGAAAGTGGAACATTAATTTTATTCTATTTGCAACAGTTTATAAGCTATTTTGAGCTTGCTAATTTTGAGGCGTTAATACTGTTGATGGTGAAATTTGTTAATATTGATGTGTCAAATTCAATGTTTTGCAGCTTATGCGCAGCAATAGTCGGCGTTTTATGCCATCGCAGGCTGATGAAGAGGCACATCAGTTGTCTTATCTGCAAAAGCACCTGGCTAACATTCTATCTCTTCTAGCCGAGCCAGGGGAGGAGGGGGAAGGCGAAGAATCAAAGGTTGGTTTGTTAATTTACTTTGTAATACTCATGTTTTTGTAATTTTACCATGGATAGATTATTTCCTATGTACCCTATAAAATGGAATATATATTTAGCCAAGCAGAACATTTATTTGGTTACAAATAATGAATATCTAGTGAACACAAGAAGTATTCACTAGATAGTGAAGTGGATGATGTGGGTGATACTTTCTTCACCCTTATTTTTGAGACTCATACCCAATTATCAGTGGCATGTTATTAAGAATGACGTTGTAACAAGCTTTGGTACAATTGAGTTTGAGATGTGTTGACCCACAGTGCTCTAATTGAAATCACGGTGATTTATATGCATGTCTGTGCTGGAGAGTAGAGGTTGCTGATATGAATAGCCGGGTTGGTAGTTGCCACTTTGTTTTGAAACGAGACAACTTTTATTTTAATTTGTTAAGGATAAGGATGTCGGACATCAACTTTGTTGCCATTGATACCTATTTCTCTTTGTTTGGAAATGAGACAGCTTTTATTTTAATATGATCAGGAATTAGGATAAGGATGTTTGGAAATAAAAAAACTAATAAATTCAAATTTAGTTTCACATGCATTTGACAATGCATATATTATTGGTAATTACAATTAAGGATATTTGGAGTTACAGTAAGACTTACGACTGTCCCAATAATGCATCTTTCATAGCATTAGCTAAACATTTTACACCTTTCATTTTGGCATGACATACTGTCTTAACAGTCAATTATTGACAAATTGTTTATCCTTTAGTCAATTGAAATGCATATGATAAGATATGTAGTGTTAAAATATGTTAAGTAAGGAATGTTAAGAAATTTTTAATTTTTGCTTTTTATTGTATGTTTTATTAATGTATTTTTCATCCTCTTGATTTTCTTATTTTAGATATAACCTTTTTTTAGTTCTTAGACCTACTAGTGTTATATTTTTAGACCTTTTAGTTTTACGCTTATCTGACGTCGTTATCTTAGGTTTTAACTATGGATAGATTTGAGCACCTTGGGTTCCTAGTTCAGTTTGGCGATAAGGCTGAAGGAAATCGTTTGAGTCAATCTTCTCCTTTCTTTGCAAATTCGGATCCTGAGATGCCCGCGGTTCCCGTCCCTGTTACTCAAGTTCATGACTGGCTTATGCAAAATATATCTTCTGCTTTGGAACATATTTCTGAAAGGACTTCTGCTAAGGAAAATGGGCCAGCCAGTGCCGCTGATCAAGATGTTGCTATGACTGATGCATGCTCTGTCTCGGTTAAGTTGTCATCAAGTACCAGGGATTCATGTTCCATTGAAGGGATCACTAAATCTTCTTATGTGAAGCATGCATCTGACATAAAAGGTTCCTCTGTTAAGGTTTGTTTCCAAATGTCTTCTTTTGTTATGTTGACATTTTATCTTTTCAGATTCCATGTTGCTGAATCGCTTGCAATTAGAGTTATGACCTTCAAATGTCTGAACTAAAGAACCTAAGTAGGCGGCAAGTTGAAAGGAAATTTAGAATGTTGTTATATCCGAATCATAATTATACAATTGGTTTTTATATTATATAGACTGAAGCTCATGATTAGTTTTCTAAGATTGAGCCAAACCACCGGTAGTAAATCTATCCTTATAAAGGAAATAAAGTTATGAATGTGTACTTTAGAGAATATAAATATGCAAGAAAAATTAAAGAAATTGAATCCATAACAGCTCTTCAGGCTATTTAACTCTTCATATAATTTTTTCTTGTATTGTTTCAGAAATTTATTCATCTTAGTTTTACACATGTATTCTCAATGAATTTCAGAACTAAATTGATTACATATATGTCTGTGAGTGTTTGCACATACACATGTATATTCACATACATGTCTGTATTAGTTTTGTTCAATTTATATCTTGTGTTGTACCAGATATCTTCTTTTTTTTTTTTTTTTTTTTTTTTTTTGAAAGGGTGTTGTACCAGATATCTTGTTCTCTACCAACACATGTTGGCTCAGTTGGTAAGGAACGGGCCACTTCCCCTCAAAAGGTTGTGTGTTCGATTCTCGCTGCCGATGTGAGGACGGTGTTGGTGGGTAATCTGTAAGTACCTTTGTAAGTGCCCTTTGGGCCCGGAGGCCTGCCCTGGTGGTGACCGGAGCCGAATCCACCTAAACTTTTTGTAACAAAAAAAAAAGATATCTTGTTCTCTACATATTTGCCTTTTTGTATGGCACAAATTACAAACAATTACACTGCCTATAATTGTTTGTTAAATTGACCCACCTAGACCTTTTACTGCCCTTTTGGCCACAGTCGTTTTATTCTCAATCTGCTGTCTGAAATTAAGAGCAACAATAGAAGCATCTTTACGTGTCTATTAATTGCTTAGATCTCAATTACACAGCCACAACGATTCTGGATTTGTTTATCCTGGAGAATTAACTATCAATTCAATTGAATTTGAAGGATTTTCATCTTTACGTGTCTATTAATTGCTTAGATCTCAATTACACAGCCACAACGATTCTGGATTTGTTTATCCTGGAGAATTAACTATCAATTCAATTGAATTTGAAGGATTTTCATCTTTCCAAAACCATAAAATTGGTAAAACATAAAATTGATTCATTATATATATATATAGGGGTTTGCTAACTTAGACCAACAAAAAACATGAAGGTCCAAGTTAGCAAAAGTGCACCTTTTCATTTGGACAAAAAAACCAATATCCACTAGTAGAATGGGGATACAAACAAGGATATTGTTGGGTGGGTGTGACGAAGAATGATGTTTTCAGATGAAAATAAAGAGATGGTTGAGATTTGGTGTAAACGGATCTTGACTCATGTGTGTGTATTATTTTTTTGAGAAATATAAGATTTTCCCACTCCTGCACATCATCTTAAGCATCTGTGATAGTTGAATCCTTAGGTAATGTAAGAGGTTCCTTTAAGTAACTCTGTAGTCAATGTTCTTTTGTGATCTTAATATGCAGCTTTATGTATCTTTCTTCACATGTTTTGGATGTTGAGATGTCTGTTGAGATTATTATGGAAAGTGGCGTGCTATTAAAGTTGTGTTTTGTCATTGCAGGTTCTAAACTGCCAAGAGTCTACCATCTATATCTTAGCACCTTTAAGATATGCCATTGTCTATGGATGCTCAGATGCTACAATAGTTCTTGGAGCAGTTGGCAAGGTAAATGCCATATGTTTTCTGCTTTTAATGAGTCTAATAATGTATTCGAACATCAATGGCATTTACCTTCTAACAGGAATGTGGGAAATGATATTTTATTATGTTGTTGTCATATTGTCATCCTGAGTGGTAATGTGAAATTTAAAGACCATGAATCTATATGATAATTGTCCAGTTAAAATGAACGAGATTTTTGCAGATTATTAAAATTCTAGTAGGAAAGAGGATGGGAATGTGATAGAAACTGATACCACAACACAAATCAATAGTAATTATGATGGATTCCCAAGAAATTTGAGAGTCTTTGGGTCTCTCCCAAGAATTAGAGAGCTTGGTCTCTCCTTACCAATCCTTTATCCAAATAACCGAATGACCTCCCTTAGCCACAACTTCCCTATCTATTACAATTCATAAAACACACATAATAAAAACTGCACACATAACTTTCAACACATTATAAAAAACTGCACACATAAGCATAACTGCCCCAAAACTGCCGGTCAGTTTTGGTCTTGTCTGAACCTTCTCCTACAATTCCTTAATTAGATGCCTAACGGAAAGGAACTGACCTTTTCGATTAAAAATTCTCTTACTGATGCAACCCGGACTATCATTAATGGCTCTAGTATTGTATAACCAATATCTTAACATGATTTTAGTCTCCATTGTATAGCTTGGATTCTTAAAGTGACTCATCCAACTATTGGGTAGTTTTTATCTCACACACATTAGAAGGAAGCTTAATAGCCATTCATTAGTTAGCTGCACTATCAGGTAGTTTTATCTGTCACACTGTTAATATAAAAAGAGCTGTTAGTAGCCTGTTACAATTTAACAATTGTATTTATGGGCCTTTTTGGCATGTCGTATTCTTTTGAGCTTGTCAGTCTACATTCTCTTCCATTCTATTTTTTAATTTAGTCTACATTCTCTTCCATCCTCATTTTCAAATTATTTTTTTAAATATATACATCTCTGCAGTATTTATATTACTGATGGTGATGATATCTGTTTATAACATTCAAATTAGGATATTGAGTTGGTAGGTTTTGGGATATGGTTAATCTGTCTCTGTTCTGAGTATTAGAGTAGCTGATGGTTCATTGTCTGTACTGAAGCTGATCTTCACATTTTTTTTTTGTTGACAGGCTGTGAGAGTAGAACACTGTGAAAGAGTTCATGTGATTGTGGCCTCAAAACGTATTTGTATTGCCAACTGCCGTGAATGTGTTTTCTTTTTAGGAGTGAACCAGCAACCTCTTATGGTTGGTGATAACCATAAATTGCAGGTGAGCATCCTCTGTATTCACTCTCTGTTTTTATTGTTTCTATTCTACATCTCTCTTTGGTACAAAGGAGGGGCTACACCTAGGCATGGCAATGGGGCGGGGTGGGGACGGGTTTTACCTTCCCCGTCCCCATACCCGATTGTCATATATTTACCCGTTACCCTACCCATACCCAACGGGGATGAGAAATTGAACCTCAACCCCGTCCCCAACGGGTTCGGGTATCCCCGCCCCATCCCCACATTGAATAATTTTTTTAATAAAAAATAGAAGCTTTTTTGCAACCTCTAGAGAAATGTTGTAATGCATTATCCAACAATATGCTCACTTTAACATTTGTTAGATCGATTGATTTAGTTGCCCCTTTAAATATCAATGGTAGTTTTTATAACACGACAATTATTAAACAAAATAACATGACATATCAACATAAAATAGTTTTCTGCATTCGGGACGGGTTTGGGTATGGGTTTGGGGTGGGTACCTATATACCCGTTATCCGTCCCACACCCGTGTTTTGGAATCGGGGAAAACCCAAACCCATACCCATACCCAGTCAAAATGGGGAAAACCCGTCAAATTGAGTTTGGTTCGGGTGGGTAACCACGGATATGGGTTTTGTTGCCATGCCTAGCTACACCCCAAACAAACTACCAGTTTCCACATTTCATCGCAGTAATTTTGTGACAACACATTTCATTGCAGTAATTTGGTGACAATACCTTGAAAACGAGTTAGTTAAAATCAGGATTGCTCATTTAGCAAAAGATTGCAAAATCATACAATCTTATTGTAGTTTTGGGAGTTAGCAACACTACTTACGAAAGGCCAACCCACCCAATGCCATACTCTACTACTTTGCCTACCTTCTTTCTCTCTCTATCTCTCTGCTTTGAATTATTTTGTCTAACAGAATCCACACCTCACACCTTCCTTGCTACTACGGTTCTACCCACCACCACGTGCGGGATGATTACAACTTAAATTCCCATCGTAAGTTATAATCTTTATTCACTTCTGACCCTACGAAGCATACGAGGCCTGACATGTAATCCCATGGTAAATATAAGAAAGGGAAATATAAAAGGGTTAACTGCACTATACAGCCTTGTAATGTTATTGTATTTCACACTGCAAGAATAAGCATTTCGGTCTATGTTAAACATACAGTAAATTGTTATTTTTTATCAATATTTTCAATAAAAAATTATGCAATTATGCTTATAATCCTATTAACTTGTGATAAGGGTATGTATATTTTCTCTAAAATCCTCACTCTCCTTTTTGAACTTATTATTTGAAATTATTTTCTCTTGTAACTTATTAGGTTGCACCGTATAACACATGTTACCCCCAATTGGAGGAGCACATGAGTGAAGTTGGAATTCTGCCCACAGTGAACAGATGGGATGAAGCTCTGGCTTTGAGCATGCTTGATCCTCATGATTCATTATCTCATCCAGCTGGTGTCTCTGATGTTCAAGCTGAGTCTGCTACACGCCTGGACCCTGATCAGTTCACAAATTTTGTGGTATGTCTGTTATCTGTTATACTTGTAGCTGACTTAACATGGACTGTTTTGATTTGTATTGTCTAAAAGTTAGTTGATTTTGGTGAGTTCGTTCATTTCTTTGTATCTTGTGACTGTGTTCTATAAAGATGTATGGATGAAGATGGGTTGTGATGTATCTTTCTTTGTTCTTTTTCAAGTATTTTTTTGAATATAATTATTTTACGCTGTATAGCTAATTTAAAAATCATGTTTTATTTCTATTTTTCGTAAAGCTCCTTTTCTATTATTTTTGACTGCAGATTCCAAACTGGCTCGCAGGAGAGTCCACGGGATCTACAAAAGACAACCCATTTGCATTACCAGATTCATATGCGGCGTCCCAACATAAAAATGTATGTTTACTAGGTTATTTGTCGAATATTTTAATTTTATGTATGATTCAACTGGTTCAATTGAATAGTATTGTGTATTCTTTTCAGCAAAATAATTTAGGAGAGATAAGGAAACTTATACACGAAGCTTCTTTAGAAGAGAGTCGTAAACAAGAATTATCGTCTGTGCTTCATGTGTACTTCAAGGACTGGCTATATGGTAACTTTCATTCCCTTGCTTTCATGTCTTATACTCTCCGTCTTTTGCACATACATAAAGATAAAATGGTAGTCTAATTAATGTATAACACTATTACTAAATTGCCCTCTGTGTATAAATGTATTCAATATTGACTTTTCATCTTACAAGACAATATTATAGCATATGCATAAATGCATCTAGTAATTTGAAATAGTGCTTATCTTCATGGAGATGGATAAATTTTTTAGGGTTTGAGGGAGGGAGTTTTCAAACTTACTTTACTCAAACATATATAAGGACTGCTATTTTTTCCTCTTTAATTTTTTATGAATACCCTTGAAATTTGGAATGTGTACTTCAAGGACTGACTGACTACATGGCTATTTTTAGTCCTTGTCACGTCTTTTGTTCAAACTTGTGTGACTGTCGCGTATACAAGCAATACTATTTTTTGCCATGTAAAGAATGTTTTGCGAATGTCCTCAGAATTTGGAGTGACCCACATGAAGCTGCTTGTATGCAAATGTTTTGAAGAGTATTCTATGTATATGTTCTTGTGTTACTTCCCGCATTATTGACCATTGTATTATCTGTTGAGTTTCATCTAACAGTCAATATTACTGTCAAATGGGTCTCGGCCTCACCGGTACCAATTATCACCGCGTGTTCTCCATTTTTATTGTTATGTAATCGATATTTTGTTTGTGTCTACTCTTTCAATGAGACTCGGTTTAAATTGTAGGCATAAATGCACTTTTGATTCCCCAATTTTAACTTAACTGAAATTTTAATCCCCCTATTTTTAAAACCACCATTTTGGTCCCCCTATTATACATTTTTTGGATTTAGTCCCCCATCAATTTTGATGATTTGTCATTCTTATTAATGACATGGAGCATATGTGAGTTGGAATTAATTAAAAAATAATAAAAAATCATTTAAAAAATAAATGTTATTATTTTATTAAAATATAAAAAATCAATCGAAAATTAATTAAAAATCATCATCGTCAACGTTCCTACAGTTGTATGACAGAAAACGGTAGGAAATTATTGTGAAGTATAGGGACCGAGCTGAAAATAACTACAAGGACCAACATTTTAGTTCTTTTGGTCTTTTATTTCAATTTGGGTCCAATGCTTAAGCTATGTTATAAGTTCCGATTGGCTGGAAGTTGAGATGGGAAGTTAGTTACAGAAAATGAAAGTGAGTGCAGTTACATAGGAAAAGAGTGACAGAGAAGAGGTTATTCAAGTTGTTGAAATAGAACAGTTTTAGGCTGGAGTTATTATCTGAGCTTGGGAGTTCTGCCTTTTGTATTCCATTTCCTCTTGAATACATAATACCTCTACAACACTGACACTTCAGATTGAAGGTGTGTTTAGTGTTTGTATCAGTGTTAGTGCTTCATAGCATAACACAGATATATATGCATACACACAGACACACCTCAATCGAGTTTCTCCATCTTTAATTTTGTAAAATAAAAAAAGATATTTGTATTCCATTTCCTCATCAATGCCTAATACAGACACACATAACTATATAATTTCTCTAAAAGTAGTTTTTAATATAAAAGAACGAAAAATTCAATAATTTAACTGATGTCAAAATAAAGAGTATTTTGTATGTAGATTAACAGCATCTAGTCAAAAAGGAATTTGATTAAGCAGCACATTGCTAACGGAGGAGCTTATAATGGTTGCTCTGATTAATGTTTGTCAAATCAAATAGATTATGCTAATATTTTGTTGATCATATAGATTATGCTAATATTAATGTTATTTCTATGATGCAGCTTCAGGGAATATTCGTCAACTTTACTGTCTGCAAGCGGATTAATCATCGGCAGAGGATATGCTATGACACACTTGATGACATTAAAGAGCGATAGTTTTTGGTTTTTCTTTTTGATATTTCAATTTCGCTTGCCAATTGCATCGGTCACACAGGTAGCTGAGATCAGATGACATGAATTAGAGCGCTCCACCTACTTATGCAATCCGATAGATCACTCTGCACAGGATGGAACTAAAATACAATCAGTTATCTGATTGTAATGATATTTTTGTGTAGTAAATGCTGTAATATTTTATTATTCTAAATTAATGGCCTTTTAAAAAAGAATATTGTCAAGAAAATATTGAAGTTTTTTTTTTTTTTTTTTTTTTTTTTTTTTTTTTTAAATTTTTAACATAACCCAATGTAAATAGAAGTGTAATTAACGCTGTCTTATTGCACTTTTTTTTAAAAAAAAAAATCTTCCTGTTGATGTCTGGAACCGCCCCAACATCCCAAACGTAGAATTTCATAAATATATAATATCTGAGGAAACAGATTTCTTGCTGTGATAACGTCACACAGTTTTCAATCTCTAACCTCCGACCCAAATCAATGGTAGACACCGTTTGAAATTGATATTATCATTGCATATTTGAATCTTTGGATCTGAGTGATTTTTTCATATGGTGTATTTTTTATCTAGAAGCTGTAATATAGGAGTTTCGACATTTTTAAATACTCTATTGTTACGTTCACTCCATATCAGCCAAATACCAAGAAGCCACAGTAATTGAAGAAAAGAACGGCGAGCCTTAGATGAACCTGTATAATGAGTAAATTGTAGAAAATGGTCAGTGATGTTAAGTGGGTCTACTCCCGCCACTCCAATCCAGGCCCTAATCTGCTGCCACAACGAACCGAACACGTCACAATGAATAAACAAGTGAACTGCTGTCTCCTCAAGCCCGCAACAATGGAGACCTTGAGGGGAACCTGCTTATGCCAAATGAGGTCCCTACATGCATCAACAGTTGAAGAAATCGGAGTTGTCAGAATCTGATAAGCACTCCTCACAGTATATCCGTCATGTATGTCTGGATCCCACTGCCACCTGTCAACAGTATTAGCCTGCACAAAAACACCATCAAGTAATTCCCTACACTCCTTTAACATAACTTCTTCCCACGTCCACAATCTTCTCCTCCAACACCACGCCTCTCCCCCATCCTCCCAGCCGTGATCACACATATCGGCCACAGTAACTAATTTATTTGTCGCTAAATCAAACAAACGACTAAACCTTCGACACAAAGGGACATCTCCTAACCAGTTATCTGACCAAAAGAACGTGTTCTTCCCATCACCTAACACCTTCGATACCCTTTCACCAAACCAACCACCATTTGCGCCCTCAACCCCATCCCTAATCTTCACTACCTCCCTCCACCAAGAAGAAACACTCTGGCCCCCAACCTCCAACCTTCCAGCCACCTCACCATATCTCGCCGCTAACACCCTATACCAAAACCCACCTCTATCCACCAACATCTGCCAACACCATTTACCTAACAAGGCTATATTAAACTCCCTCAACTTCTTCACCTCCAGCCCTCCATACTCCTTACCTAAACAAACAGAGCTCCAAGCAATCCAGAAAATTTTCCTGTTATCCTCACTCCCTCCCCAAATTTTTTTTTTTAAATAAAGTTTCAAAGGAAGAGATTATACCTGACGAAGCTTTGAAGAAGGAAAGAGCGTAGACAAGAAGCGAGGTCAGGACAGACTTGAGAAGAATCAAACGACCCCCAAAAGATAGAAAGCGACTCTGCCACCTCAACAGTCTAGATCTAATAGTAGACACCATAGGTTCCCAAAAAGCTAACCTTCGAGGATCACCACCAATTGAGAGACCAAGATACAGAAACATAATTTTACCCACCTTACAATTTAAAATAGATGCCACCTCCGTCAACCACGAGATCCCAATATTAATTCCTACCAGTAAACTCTTATGAAAATTTACTTTTAAACCTGACATATCTGCAAACAAATTCAACACCGCCCTTAATGCTCGAACATTGGCCCAACTCTTATTACCCAGAAGTAACGTATCATCGGCGAACTGCAGATGGGACACCACCACAGAGTTAGATGCACCAACCGCATAACCCGTAAACAAATTATTTTCCACAGCAGACTTCATCATAACGTTTAAACCTTCAGCTGCTAACAGAATAATAAAAGGAGAAAGAGGATCCTCTTGTCTTAGCCCCCTTTTCAACGGAAATTCATCAGTAGGGCTTCCATTAACCAGAATTGAAGCAGTTGCAGTTGACACACATTCTTTTATCCATTTTCTCCATAAGACCGGAAACGCCATTTTGTTCATAACCACATCCAAATACCCCCAATCTACCGAGTCATATGCTTTTTCAAAATCAACTTTAAAAAGCATCAACTCTTTTTTTGTCTTACGAGTCTCATCTACCACCTCATTAGCAATTAAAACACCATCCAAAATCTGTCGATCCTTCACAAAAGCTGACTGAGTCTCTGATATCAAACCTCCAATAACCAAACGCAACCGATTCGCTAACACTTTGGATAAAATTTTATACAGACATCCCACTAAAGAAATAGGTCTGAAATCATCTAATCTCTGCGGGCTTTCAATTTTAGGAATAAGAGCTATAAAAGTAGAGTTGATACCTCGCGCCAACTTACCATTTCGATGAAAATCTGATAGAAAACGCATCACATCACCTTTAATGTCTTCCCAAAAATACTTTATGAAACCGAAATTGACCCCATCCGGTCCGGGACTTTTATAGCTGTCACAGTCCCAAATTGCTGCTTTCACCTCTTGTTCCGAAAACGGCTTTATCAAACTACCTCCTTCGGCATAAGTTAAGCTCTTGAAGAGTAAATTTTCTGCCCCCGGTCTTATAAAATTTTGAGTTGCAAAATGATCTCTGAAATGATTGAAAACTGCATCCCGAATAGGCTGCACACCTTCCACCAAGTTACCATTCACCATAAGAGAAACAATTGCATTCCTTCGCTGCCGGCTTGAAATAGCTGAATGGAAATACTTTGAATTTGCATCACCATCCTTTAACCAATGAAGTCTTGACTGTTGCCAGCTTATGCTCGCATCAACACGTGACAATGAATGAATTTCATGCGTTATATCCCTCATCTCCTAAACTTCATCGGAAGACAAACCACCATCCTCCCCGTCTTCATCTAATTCTGACAACCGATTTTTTAAAGCAACAATCTTACCTGGAATATTCCTCACATGTAAAGAATGCCACTCCTTCAAACCTGACTTTATCAGTTTTAATTTTTCTCGGAGCACAAAACCGCCCCATCCTGTAATTTGGTAAGAGTGCCAATTTTCTAACACAAACTGCTTATACCCCGACAGCTCTTGCCAACATTTCAACATTCTTGTCGGCCGGGGACCCTAATTTTCCTCATCAACAGACAATTGAAGCGGACAATGATCGGAAAGACCCCGAAGAAGGGCCACCTGAAGACAATTAGGCCACTGCAGACACCAATCCTCAAAGAGCAGAAAACGGTCTATCCTACTAATAGAAGTACCATCCCCTTTATACCAAGTAAACTGACGACCACACAAAGGCAAATCTATCAACCCATTTTCGTCAATGAACTGATTGAAATGAGGAGTCTCTTGCACTACCATCACCCCCTAGAAGACCGCCTTTCATCCACAGTACGAATTGCATTAAAATCCCCGCACACACACACCTTCTCACCCCTCAACATCTGCAATTTTTCTGACAAGGATACCCATAACTGTTGTTTTGTCGAAGAGTCACACGGAGCATAAATATTAAATAAGTAGAACGTCTCATTTGTCTGTATAAATTTACCATGAATAATAAGCACATGATCCTGGCTAACTGTCGACCACACCTCCACTTCCATAGTGTCCCACATAATTAACAAGCCCCCCGAAGCCCCCCTTGACGACCTGTATGAATAAGCATGCTTCGGATCACCCCACATCGACAAACACAAATTATCATCACAAACAGCTAATTTTGTCTCTTGTAAGCATACAATTAAAGGCTTTTTTTCCCCCACCAAATGCCTCACCTCCCTCCTTTTCTCAGCACTCCCTAGACCCCGCACATTCCAAGAAACCATTTTCATCAGAAACACCGACCCCGCACACCCCCCACCACCACGGAACTTCCCCTACTCTCCCCCATCCACCTCGCCCCTCACTACCTCCACCGGAGTCAAAACTGGCCCTATCCCATCTCCCACAACTTTAGACCGAGACAAAATACTAAATTTATTATGATTATTACCACCAAAAGAAATTCCAATAGTTTTACCTATACCCTGAATGTCATCCGCCTTTGTCTCTTCATTACCTCGTAAAACCACCCAATTTTTCCAGTCATTATTAACTGAAGCCACCGAACCCGACTGAGAAGTTGAAGTATGAGTAGTCGTTTCTAAAGACCGAAGAATATTCTCCCTTTGACGCCTCCGATTGCTGATTTTTTGATTCATAACTTTCATTGTCTTTGAACCGCGTAACACCTTCATAACCTCTTCTCTATCTTTACTCGGTAATCTCGCCACCTTTTTCAAAGTAAGCACCGGGTGACGAAGCACACCGCTTGCCTTTTTCTTTGTAACTTTATTCTTTTGACTCTCACACCTTCGGCCTATAACCTTCCCTACCTTACTAAAGCGTTTGGTTTTAGATGAAATGAGGCCAACATCACCTTTTTGAATATTCCGTATCCAATCCACACTCCACGGACCTGAGTTTAAAGACCTTTGCTCCTTCGTGTAACTTCTTGGCAAATGATTACGTCCTTTAGGAGGTATCACATCACCATCCACCTTACTGTAGTCGGCCTCTGAATGTTGCATACCACCGTCGATTGTTTCCAAGTGTCCCTTACCTGACTTCAGCTTATCATTCAGCGTTGGCACAGCAGATCCGTCCAAGGACTCACGCTCCAACTGCTGTTCATAAAGTGCAGCCATTTTTTGAACCGATATAGGACTCTCCAGCCTTACGTTGGAAGCTGTAGTCTCCATATCTGCCATGTTCGGCCCATCCGCATTTTTACAAATAACATCATCAGCTTGAACTAGATCATTAACTATTTTATCCGTCAAGTTCGCAACATTATCAATATCAAACACTTCATCACCAACATCGTTCCTTTGAGATGAAGAATCTGATTTTTCATCCTCATCATACAGACAGACGTCATCACCAATATTAAAACCATATTCCTCAATATCTTTAATGTCCACCTCCGACCAGTCGACAATAATTTTTGCAGACATGTCTATAACATATAAAGATGATGTGGCTATCAGAACTCGTGCATAGTCAAACCGTTCTCTATTCAAAGAACAATTGTCTGTTTTCAAAAACCTTCTGCTCTCCATCACACATAATTTAAAGAAATTTTCATTCCACGCATGAAGTGGAATTCCATACAAGCGGACTCATTCTCCTCTCTGAAAGGGTAACACCTCCTTCGTCCATCCTACCAATGAAGAAAAAATCATGTTGAAAAATTGTTTCGCTGATTGCACAACTTTGGAAACATTAATGTCGTTCATCTAATGAACAAACACCTTATCAACGCCAAGTGGAATAATATCAATATCTTTAAAACCCGCGTCAACCACTCTTTTTTGAATTAAAGGTATTGGCGCCCCATCCATCACCGTTCCAATCAAACCACGTGTTGCCCAACTAAGGTCCTCATCAGAAGATGTATACTTTGGTACCAGCATTGTCTGATCATTTGACTTGTCCGTGCATACTTTTCTACCCACCTTACCAACAACCCGATCAGCCTCCTTCTCAACACCCTCACCATATCCTCCCTTCTTCCTCGGGCCTCCCACCCTCACCATCACCGACCCCACCCTCACCGACCTCCTCCTTCTTCTTCCCCTCTAACCCATCCTTACTTTTTTCACCCTCACCCTCCTTCTCCCTCACCTTAACCACCTCCCCTCCGCTCTCTCCACCACGCTTACCTCCTACACCCTCACCCTCCCTCATCTTTACACCCTTCCTCTCTCTCTTCCTATCAAACCTAGCAAGCACCGCACGGACACGGTATTGACCGAAGCGTACATTATTCAAGGCTTTCAACAACTTATCGACATCCTGCACATTAGCAAAACGAACAAAAACATAAACCTCGCCATTCTTATTTCTATTGTTAGCAACAAAGACATCTTCCAGAATTCCACATACTTCAAAACCCTTACGCAAGAAAAATAATGTAGCCTGTGGTGGAAATTGAGTTATATAGAATGTTACGAACCGTTTTAGATTTGATGATGAGTCAATTCTGTCAGTTTCGTTCCCCACAACACCTGTTTGCCGTTCGCTGTTTGTAATCACCGTTGCCGTTCCATGTTGTTGCCCTGGAAGCCGTCGTGATGGTGGCTGTGTACGTTGCTGCCATCGTGAATGATCAGAATCCACACCATAATCCTCGTCAAACTCACAATCTTCCCACCGCGAAATCCTTCTGTCCGAGTAAACCGTATCTGAATCAAAATCCCCATCATAGTAGTCCCCTCGAGATGAATACCTAAACCTATCCTGTCGAAGCTTGTAGTCGTTCCAATTCTGACGCCGTTGACTGTCCTGAAACCTGTCCTGACCCTGAAAATCATGTCGCAGCGCTTTCCTCCGTCGCGGTCTCACGTCAATCCCATCTCCCTCATTCCCACCCCTTTGTGGCACCCTGCCTGGAACCCTATCCCCCCCAAAGTTCCTCACCTACGGCGAAGCAAACCGGCGCAGTGGTCCGTGGCTGAGCCAATGACCATCGCGGCTCTCTCTCACTACCCCTCTCATCACTCTGAGCTCTTTTTCTAATATAATAGAGATATGATTGTATTGAAACTCTTATTATAAATTAAATGCTATAATCATCTTTCTCTCAAAAAAAATGTAAGATTCCTTGACGTTTGATTGAAATATTTAGTTGATTTATACGTTGTGAGAAGGTAATCGATGTGCATATTTATGGCTAAGCTTGGTTCTATTGGAAATGAAAGACTGCGTCTTTGGAGTGATCCACCTCCTGGTCTCTCCCATCTCTTGGAATCAGATGCCTCAATAACTGAGTTCTTAAGGGATTTAGTTATTTTTTTTATTCCTAGCTTTTTTCCATTGTAAAAAAATAATAAAATTGTTTAGATTTTTTTTTTGAAATAATAAAATTGTTTAGATTGTTGACTGTGTGTAGATGTATGCTTCTCTTACGGCAAGAAATAGAGATCCAATTTCTGAGGTTAGCCTTAGAGAAACTTCGTGTCATTCCTTGTGCAGTCCTCAACTTGTAGAACCCATTGCACCATTAAAGCAAAAGATTTACTTTTCCCACCCTATGCCTTTTCTTGCGCGACCTATTTTTTCCCAAAATACCCATAGTCCGGATTATATAATCCAAAATAATTCCGGAATATTAAATCCGGATTTATTCGTGTATTTTGGCACTTCATCCACCCTGATTGATGATGATGGCAGTTATGAAAATATTGTTCCGAATTATATAATCCGAAAGAGTTAGATTATTCCGGATTATATAATCTGAAACGTGTAAATCACCCCGTTGAAAGTCAACAAAAGGGGGTGGTGAACGATGGTTCCGGATTATATAATCTGGAATGTGCTAAAACTGTCCGGATTATATAGTCTGGATTGCATCAGTACAGAGGCAGAAGCCATCTGTTTTGGCCGAGCCTCTGTTTTGGCGCATTTTGCTTGCTTCCAAACAAACATATCATGCCGGTGACATGTTCTAACAGTAAATCGAACTTATAACATTAAAATCATCAACACAACATAATTTTCGAACAAAACAATAATTAAATAACATTAAAAATTATCCAAGATTACATAACATTAAAAATTATCCAAAATGTTCAAACGTAAACATAAAGTACAATACTATCAGCCCCTAATAACTACACCCGTACCACCGTCACCTCTGCCACCACCCCTGCCACACTCAGTAGCTCCCCGATGACGGTAAATTTTCCCATCATGCACCTCTCTCAACGCATCCTCCAAATGTTGCCATTCCTCAGTCCCTTTCGGCACCAGACCGCTTCTCATCACAACATAGATGTGGTCTTTGATGTGGGTTATCCTTCCGCTAAGCTGTAAGTACGCAAGGTCTCCATCATCTTGAGCAGCTTGCACATCAAGGAGCTCACGCTCTGGTGGCCTCGGCACCGGCATGTCTGGAAGAATCATGGGTGGATGAGACACCTGGAAAAACCACTCGATGTATCCATCTGCTACCTCCACACCATGAACTTCAGTCTCTCCCAACTCCTGAGGTGTCAGCGCATAATCAAGTGCACGCTGAAAGCGGTTTGTGATCTCCGCCAAGTTAACATCAACAGGTGCACTCTGAGCGGGATGTCTCGGTATGGTCTGAACCCACCCAAACTGGCAAAACACCCTCTCCGGCAGATATCTCACCATGCGCTCTCCGCATCTCAGCCATCTAGAGTAAAGGCTGACCCGCTCAAACTGACGTGTCTGACTGAAGATCGAAGCTGGAAGTCTCCTCGTGCCACCTCTCCACGAATGCACAAATCAGCCCATGGTCAATAACGCTGTAGCTTGTATCCTGGAGCCAACCAAGGCCTGTGACATGCAATCTGTTCTCCCACCACCGTGCAGCCATGATAAGTCTGGTGTCATCATCATGCATCGCTTCTATCTTCTTTCCGTTGTTGATGCGTTTTAATTTTCCTCGCCACTGCAAATAATTAAAATTAATAAAGTGAGTTTAAACTCATGGCTTCACAAACATATTTAACAATAAATAAACCAGTCAGATTTAACAGTACATAAACAAGCAGTTTCAGATATAAAGTGAATTTCAGATATAAAGTGAGTTTAACAGTACATACCACGCCATCAGCCGCCTTCCTGGCCACGTGCACATGGTACCTCCACAGCAGGTCTGTCTGGTGTGGGCCACCGGGATAGTCGTCTAATGGCTCAGGGTCCACCACCTTCTTCTTTCGCCTTCGCCGTGGCTCGACATCTTCCATTTCCTCGTCCATACCATTCAGCTCCTCCTCAAGCTCCTGCTCCTCCATATGTTGCAATTCCACATCAGCCTGCTCCTGCTCCTGCTCCATATACTGCTGCTCCTGACGCCTCAGAGGAACAACACCTTCAGCCTCTAGCTGTTGCCTACGCGCTCTCCTACGGGAAGCATGCCCTGCCTCCCTTACGCGCTGAGTATTAGATGTTGAACCTTCTGTAACATTCAAATTAAGGTAATCAAACATCACAATCAAACAACACAATCAAACAACACAAACCAGAAGCAAAACAACATTTTGGGTTTGTCCGGATTTCGAAATCCGGATGAGCAACAACCTACTCAAAAAAATAAAATCCGGATTGCATTCGAACAGAATTCAAAAAAAAAAATCAAACTTATTAAACTTGCATGTGTACAGAAATCGAACTTTCCTTCCATGATGTTTGACAAGGGATGAAATGCGGAGCTTTTGAGCAAGAAAACTCCAAATTTGGACAAGATTTGTGGTGTTCGGAATTTGGGATAATGTAGAGAGAGAGAGAGAATGGGGAAGTGAAACTGTAAAACTGTAAAAATGGGGGGTGAAGTTCCTTTTATACTTCGCAATTGTTCGGATTCTATATTCCGAAAAACATATAGATGTTCCAGATTATATAATTCGAAGGGCATGTTGGTAATTTGCATAGGACGCGCGAGAAGGCCATAGGGTGGGAAAAGTAAATATCTTTAAGCAAAACTGAGTACGGGTCCCGCTTAAGCAGCCTATGTAGGATATACCCATTGGAATTGCTCCCTACATGTTGACTATGTATATAAGCTTGCCTATTACTTTTTCCATACTCTAAGTTTTTCACGCACTATTTTTTCCTTCTAAAAATACCCTTTGTTTGGATTATATGATCCAAAATAGATTGTTAGGTTTTTAAAATATCTGAAACATGTTTTGCCTAAAATTTTAAAGACACTGGTTTATATTATTTCGATGGCATAAATATAAATGACAAAAACATAAAATAATTACAAATATAAACAAAATTAAAAGGACAAAATGATACAAATAAAATCTAATTTTATTAATATATCAATACATTTACATTAAAATAAAGCTTAAACTTAAAGCTTATTACAGAAAATATTCAAACCTAATGCTAATCTATTGAAAACCTAAACCTAAACCAGCGTATCACCATCCCCATTGACTGTTCATACAATCCCTAAATTTCCAAAGTAGCCTTTTTTTATGAAAGGTCAACGATAGAAATACATTGTTGTAGAAGGAAGAGGAGGAGAGAGTGTGAGATAATGGTGTGAGAAATAGTGAAGGTTTGAAGGGTATTTATAAGGGAAATTTGTGACGAATGGGTGCATATATTGTAACGACTCTTAATTATGAGTAAAAAAATGTGTTCAAAAGGTTTTACCAGCCATTAAAGTTGGTAAAACCCTTTGAAAAACGTGTTCCATGAGTTACTCTTGTTGTCCAAATCTCTGACTTTTTTCAGATTATATAATCTGAAAATTATCAAAGATTTTCATATTATATAATCCGAAATGCTTCAATAATGGGTGAAAATGAGTCAAACTTCGTACTTTGTAGGGTGATGGTCAGATTTAGTCAAGTGTACCAAATAATTTACCAAGTAATAAAGTAATAAGTAGAGTATTGCATCCATATGGATAGTCATTACAACCAAACAATCCATGTTACTTATTTGCGAACAATAAAAATAAAAGAGATAAAGGTTTTAGAGTTTTGCAATTTAATCTCTTTGCGGCAGAGCAAAGTTTACCTGTTTTGATTGCAGAATGTTAGTGGCGGTTAGGATTCCTCTTTATTATTTGTTGGAATTAAGTAATAGTCAAGTCTATTTCAGTATTTAACGAGGGACTATTCAAGTGATGAGTTCATTGGGCTTTACTACCTATCAGCTGTCAAGTTGCACCTCCTGATCACACGGAGTGGTACATGTGGGGTCTTACTCTCTCAGAGATATGAGTTCTTTCCCTCCAGGTGTCAGTTGTAACCATTACACCAGAGTGCTTGTGAGTTTCAGTGCTTAAGAGAGAGATACACTTATGCTCGTAGGTTTACGTGTAGGTTCTGACTTTCTCAGAGTTTTTTGAAACAATGACAGATAATAGGGTTCCTAAATTCAAAGTATCCTAAAGGTTACCTCGCCTATTGAATCTTAGAAGTACAAAACACACTCTTCCTCTCAGTAGTTCTACAAACGGGCAGGTATGCACCAAGGTGCAATGAGAATGAAGTTATTGGGTTGATTTATGTCATGAAGTCACATGTTTCCTTAATTACTAACTAGTTACTTCCTGATTCTTGCAGGTATGCATCAATATTAGGTATGTCACCTCCCAAAGTACCTTTCTCTCAAGGTTCTGCTCTCTTTTGGCTCGTTTCCCTAGTTACTAACTAATTACTTCATGATTAGACATGTATAAACAAATATTAGATATGTCACCTCCCTAAGTGCCTAGTTATCAGGGTTATGCTTTAGAGGAGACAAATCTTATGCACTACAGTAAAATTAAATAGCAATCGAGAAATAACTGAATAAAGACTTTAAATAAAATAAATATCCAACAAATAGAATAGAGGTTTATTTTAAACCTTAGCCTAAAAAGATTTAGTTAGTCATGGTAACTAAAGACAAATTACAAAAGAAATAAAACATACCCTAGAGACTTGGAGTGAGGAGAGATAAACTCCTCCCTGGAAGCTCCTAGTGCTTGCTTTCCTCTTGAACCGCTTCATTATGAATGAAAGGCTTGGTATTTATAGGGAGAGTTTCCACCTGAAATTGGATCCAAACCGGGCATTTTTGCCCTTAAAAGTAACAAAAAACAGTTATGGCTTGTTTTCAGCAATGCTCGGGGGGCATAGGCTCTCCTCGGGGCGAATGAGTGTGTAGAAAATGCATGCTCAAGGCGCATGGACCATGCTTGGGGCACCTGTGTTCTGGTGCATAAATCTCAGTTTCTTCGTCCCTTTGAGTGTTTTCTTCCATATAAGATGTCTTCGGACTTGAGAACAAAATTTATCCCTTTGTAATGTCTTTTGAGACCTCTTGAATCTTCATTCTTGATCTCCCAAGCCTTCAGATGTTTTTCTCTACCGATTTGCAAATGTCTCTGGTGCTCTGGGAGAAAAAATGTCAGAAGAAAAGCTGGTTAGAAAGATTTTCAGGTTTCTTCCAAAAAAATTCGATATGAAGGTGAATACCATTGAGGAAGCTCAAGATATTGCAAACATTAAAGTAGAAGAGCTGATCGGGTCACTTAAAACTTTTGAGATGGCTATCAATGATCAACCTGAAAAGAAGAACAAAGGCTGAAAGTGAACTAGAGACTGATGAAGAAATATCAGAGGTTGTGGTGCTTCTTGGTAGACAGTTTAACAACATCTTGAAAAAGTTGGAAAGAGGATGAAGACCGAATGTCAGAGGCATCCCGCATGACATATGGAAAAATAGTGAGAGTCTTAGGTAGAAATTGCACGGGTAGTGATTAAGTGAGAAGTTAGTAGGCTTGTGATAACTTTTATGTATGCTACGAATTGATACTACTATAGTGAATTTCATTCTTGGCTTGGTAGCCCCCATATGTAGGTGAAGTTGTGTCTTTTACTTCATGTCCTAGTTTCTTTAAACAACTTTTTGTTATTTTTGTTGAATAGATGTTCTGACATCTTATACGACATCTGATTTGTCATAACATTGTGTTCGACATCTTTTATACCTAAGTGCCAAAATTTCAGTGTTTAATCTTAAAGAATTTATGAACAATAAGTTTTTGAGACCTATAGAGAATAGATTCAAATGATTCAATATTTTGGGTGTTATGAGGAAGTGAGTATTTATAGAAAAGGGTGACAAGTGCAATATTTCGGCCAAAAATAACACAGTGAATCGATTCACTAAATGTGTGAATCGATTCAGACATAATAAATACAAGCCAGATGATATGAAGATTGATACGATTCAATACATATTTGAATCGATTCAAATAAGCCCAGGATGAAGATTGATACAATTCAGTCTTTTATGAATCAATTCAATGCAAGTCAGAGAAAAGCCATGATACGATTCAGGCAATCTTTAACCGATTCAGTTTTGATTCGATTCTAAAAACTTGTGAATCATATAAGTGGAAGTCAGAAACTTCTGATGATACGATTCAAGCAATAGTGAATCGATTCAATTGGTAAAAGGATGAGATATGGCTAAGTTTCAAATGTGTAGACAATGCACATGACACTAATGAATCCTAGGACAAAGAGTCATAGTTGCTAGGTGCTTTAACATAACTATATGCTATATAATAAGGGGCAAAACAATCATCATAGAAAAAGTAGCCCTCACTCTGATAACAGAAGCTCAAAGACTCAGACATTACTTCCTGGCTCACACGATCATAGTCCTAACATATCAACCCATATGACAAGTTTTGGGTCGCCCAGAAGTCACTGGAAGGATGATGAAATAGTCTCTTGAACTATTCGATTTCAACATCCAATACGAATCTAGAAAAGCACTGAAAGTGCAAGTGTTCGCCGACTTTGTGGCCGAAACACGGAAGGAATATAGATTGTATATGTCGACGGGTCGTTCACTTCAAAAGGTAGCGGAGACAGAGTCATAATCGAAAACGATGAAGGATTAGTAATCAAAGTGTCTTTGGGTCTATCCTTCGCGATGAAAAACAACACTACCAAATACGAAGCTTTCTTAACCGGACTAAGAATCGATAAAGACATGGGGGCCAGGATGATCAAAATCTGCACTGACTCCCAGCTTGTTGCCTCCCAAGTTACTGGCGGATACCAAGTCAGGGAGGAACACATACAAGAGTACGTCAAACTCGTATAAGCCAAATGAAAGAATTCGAATCCGTGGAAGTGGTACATGTTCCCCGCAAACATAATGCCCGAGCAGATATTTAATCTAAGCTAGTGTCGCTGTGATTTTCGGAGATCAAGCTATTGATTAGCGTTGACTCACAAATTTAGGATTCACCGGCGATATTTAATTTTTCCAAGGGAAGGGGAAAAGTTCGAATAAAACCCGTTGTTTAAAATAAGAGATTTAAGGTTCGGGGGTTAGTTATGTAAAGGGAAGGTATTAGCACCCTAAACGTCTATAGTACTCTATAGGAACTTCTTGCGTTTATTTATTTTTGGCTAAAATTAATTATTACTTGCTTGTAAAAAGATTAGTGTGATGATGAAAAAAAAAAGAACATATTATTATTATTTTTTGATTTGGAAATCCAAAGTCTTTTTCCCACGTATCCGTGAGGGATAAAAATCACGTTGTTTGGGGTAAAAAGCCGAGTGATTTGTTTAATGTTTTTTAATTATTTTTGAAAAATTTTAAAAAAAAAGTCAAATGGCAAAGAGAAAATTTGTTTAATGTTTTTAATTTTTTTTTTAAAAAGGTTTAAATATGATTAAATGGATTAAGGTTTTTCTTTTAAAAAGAAAATTAAAATGGGGAAATCTCTTGATAAGAATCAAGGTTTTTTAGAAAAAAAGATTTCTTTTTTGAAAGTTGCTTTTTTGGAATATTTGAATGTTTTTCTTGATTTTTCATTTTTAAGCCTAAAAATTAAAATAACGACGATTAAAATGCGCGAGAAATCTGTAGTGATACTAGGTTGAAACAAGTCCCTTTCCCTTGGATAATAACGAAAACTAAACCTAATATTTTCGCATTTTTAATATATAAAAGCATAAATAAATAAAGTAAAGACATGCATATTTTCTTTGATTTTTTTTACATTACAACTACCTAAAATACAATCTAAATCCAAATGATAAATGAACAAAAATAAAATGCTTAAAATAAATAACAATAAACATAAATAAAAATAAAAATAAAAAAAATTATGAAAGTAAAAAAAATAATAAAAAATACAGGGGGTGCAAACAGTTAAAAAGTGGGGGGTGCAAAAAGTAAGAAAAGAGAATCTGGTTTAAAGCAGGCCCAACTGCTTGGGCTACAGAGATTGAATCTGGGCCGTTGATTTGATCAACGACCATGATCTGATCACAGGGTGATGTGATGATGGCCGTTTGATTTAAGATCAGACAGACTAGATCCGAGGGTGCACAACTCGAGCATGGTCACGCACGCGCTGGATCAGGGTGGGGTATAAATACCCAAACCCTTCACAAAATCCCCACTTTTCATTTTCCTTCTCTCTCTATAAACTTCTTCTCTCTACTTCTCTCCCCTTCCCCCTTCTTCTTCGACCGGAGAGGAAACTCCGGCGGAGCTCCGGCACGGTGGCTGGCGAGCCACCGCGGCGGCGGCACCGTGCCGGAAAAAAAAGCTCTCCCTTTTTTTTCTTTCTTTCTAACCCTTTTCCCCCTTCTGGTTCCAATTCTTCCCTTAAAATTTCCAAAAACAGAGGAACCAAGTATAGATCTAGACAAATAAACTACCTTTATGTTTTCTTTTTGTGGATTAGGTTGTTAAGTGCTTCTTATGTTTGAATGTGATGGATTGTGGTTGATTCAGATTTTGATTTGTGTTGTTGGTTTGTGGTTTTTGGTAAGTGTTGTTGTGTGGTTCGATACTTGGTGGTTCTTGAAAGTGAGAAAAACACAAGAAGGGGGGTTGAATTGTGTTTTTGGAAAATTCTTCGTTTCTCCTAAAAACTGAACACACTGGTCAGAAGCTAAGTGAGACAGCTTCTGAAGTGGTAATCAGAATCTAAATGCAGCGGAATAAAACAGAGAAAGAGAGAAGAACGACACAAAGCAATTATACTGGTTCCTTCCACAATCCGGAAGTAGTCCAGTCCCCCTTGCACTTCCAAGGAGATTTCACTAAGAGTAATATCTGATTACAATTGCTCAAGCACACCTGCAAGAGACTTCCTTTGATCAAGCACACTTTGCAAGAGTCTTCCTTTGCTCAAGAACACAATCAAGAGACTTCCCTGCTCAAGCACAACTGCAAGAGACTTCTAACTAAACAAAATTACACAGAAAATTGTTTAAGTTTGAACACTTGATATACAATCAGAGGTGCTCACAATACAAATCAGATACAGACTCTAAGACTTAAGAATTTCTAAGATATGACTTTGAGACACATAAATTCTAAGTGAATGCAGAACAATTTCAGCAGAGGTTTGGCACTTGTAAAAATGTTGTGAGTCTTTTGTTCAGCATTACCAAATCTCTAAGTCTTCACTCCTTTATATAGAGGTGTGAAAGAGACGTTGTGAGATTGCCAGCACATCAAAGAGTCGTTGTTGAGGCTTGATCTTTCACCAATAATCTTTTGCCTGATTTGGTTGTTGTCCTATGAAGAACCAATTTGAAATCCATTCCTTATCCAAAGGAACATCTATCAGGCGAAGCCGTATTCTGGAGCTGTTTTCTTGTCTTGTAGCGTGGACACAAAACAGAGTAGTGGAGAAGGTGGTTGTACAGTTCGTACAAAGTACAATGTCAACGCTTTCGTCCAAATTGCAAGCACATGCCTTCAAAACACCTTTGAAATGACCGTTGCAAAGTTCCACTAATCTTTTGTTGTCCTTTGAAGAATTTTGATCCATGAAACAGCTCTTGAATCCTTGAATTTCTCAAATTCAATTGATCTCCCGCTTCTGGTGAAATGGCTTATGATGAGGTAGCTTCTGATGATGCAGCTTCTGATAACGCAGCTTCTGATAATGCAGCTTCTGATGATGCAGCTTCTGGACCTCTTGTCTTCAGGAGCACTATTCTTCAGAAGCACTTTACTAACTTCAGGAGCGGCTTTACTTCAGGAGCGAGTTGCCTTCAGGAGCACTAAGCTTCAATTTTGTTGATTCCTTTACTCTTTATTTGCTCATTCAGAACCAATAAATGATGTAACTTTTTAATTATGGTCCTGTACACTTGAACAAATATTAGCTAGTCCAATTTACAATTTTTAATGCCTTGTTATCATCAAAACTCTTTAAGGTTCATTGTTAAACACATTTTGTTCCAACAATCTCCCCCTTTTTGATGATGACAAACAATAGTATTTAAAATTGATCAATTGTTGTTAATCTAATTAACAAGTTGACTTTGGGGTTCTGAGGTTTGTAAGCTCAGAATCTGAGGTTTGTAAGCTCAAACTCCCCCTGAGTCTGATGGTCTTTAAGGTGAGGTTTGTAAGCTCCCCCTAAGTTCCATCCAGGCTAATTAAATTCATTTTACGCACAAAAAAAATATCAGAGCTTTAAAATCTTGAAAGAATTAACTTATAGAAAAAAGAATGGTTCAATTAATTTTATTTGAAATTTGATACTCCTTCTTTCGTTCATAGCTTATGCCTTTAAGGTAAAAATGATAGAAGTTTTTCAAAATAATTTTCAAATATCATTAATGAGGCTCAGAGCCTTTAAATACTATCACATATACTCCCCCTTTTGTCATTATCAAAAATAACAAATAAACATAAAGGACAAAAAGATTTGAGAAAAACTCAAACAAGAAGAGAGTATAATATATTAAGTAAACTCAGAGCCTATAGTCTTATCAAAAATATAATCAAAGCAAAAATAAATTAGTAAGTCAGAGCAATGAATGAAAAAAAAAATCAGGCATTGTTAGTCAGAACCATTAAGTATTCAGAAGCAGTAAGGAACGTAAAGACAGGAAGTATTCAGAAGCAGGAAATAGAAAAGGATTAAAACAAACAACAAACAAAAATAAACACTAAGGTGTGCAACTAAGGTTTGGTTTGCAGTTGTTTCCTCATCTTCTCCATTTCTTCAGCTTGCTTCTTCAACTGATCTTCAAGAAGTTGTTGCTTCTGGAGAAGAGCCAATTCCCTTGCCTTAGCTTCTTACTATTGTTTTGTCATCTTCTGCCTCAGAAGCATGAACGTTCTAGCTTCTCTTGTCATATAATCCACTTCTGAGAAGAATGGCTTGTTTGTCAGAAGCAATCTGGGATTTTCAACTCTAAATCTTTGCTTCAGATTCTCCATTAATCTTCTGACAGAAGCTCCCTTGATTCTGATGCATTTGGCCTTTACACCTTCTATTAACTCAACAGCTATGTTCTGAAGTGATGCCCATGCTTCTTCATATGCATTGGTGAGATCAATTGTCCTTCTTTGATCCACCATATCATGCATTTCAGAGAGGATCTTGAGTAGCTCAACGTCAAGATAGTCATATTCCAGAAGGTCTGGGGGTGGTTGTTCAAGGATTTCTAGGTTTGAGGTATGGTCAGAAGCACCAGGTGAAAGGTTTTGAACAAGGTTGGGTTCTGGAATGGTGAGTTGTTCAGTTTGGGTTGAGGATGATGGTTGGTCAAGAACAACGTGTAAAGTTGTGGTTGAGGCTTGGAGATTGTTTTGGGTAGTATCAATATCCATGGGAGTGTGTTGAGGCAAAATATGCTCTGGTTGTGGTTCAGGTTGGGGTTCAGACTCAATGTTAGCTGGTGGGTGTTGTGGTAATGTGGGTTGTGGTGAAGATGTGGGTTTGTGTGGTTCAGGTGTTTGGTGATGGGGGCTTTCTGAAACAATCTTCTCAGAAGCAACTGCTTCAGAAGCTGTTTCAGAGGCTTTCTCTGAGTTAGACTCAACATTTTCTGGTGATTGTTGATGGGGGGTTTCTGAAACAACCTTATCAGAAGCAGCTGCTTCTGGATTTGTTTCAGAGGCTTTCTCTGAAGTAGGCTTAACTTTGGGTAAGTCACCTTCAGGTGTTGGTGGTTGTGATGAAGAGGGTGAGATGGGGGTAGAGGTGACTGGAATCTGACATACCTTAACTGAGGTGTCAGCTTTAGAAGTTGTAGCATCTGGTGCATGTAGACTAGCTTCTGATGTTCCAACTTTCTTCAAAGCTTGAACAACCACTTCCTTGACTTCTACAAATTTCTCTTTGTAGAATCCATCGCAGTTTTCAAGCCCTGATGCTTTAAGCCTTTCATCCCTATCCCTTCTCTTCTTAGCTTCCCTTTCCTTCTGTTCAGCTAACATCTGGGCAGCTTCTTCATCAGCCTTCTTTTTCATGTCTGAAGTCACTTCCATCATTGGAGTGAAGATAAGTTCAGATGCCTTCTTCTTGGGCTTGTGCTCTTTTGCTTGTATCTCATCAAGAGCTTTATTCATATGCTCTTTGGTGATGATAGGTTCTGTTCTGCCTTTACTTCTTTTTATGGGAATAGAAGCAGCACCAACTTTCTGCCTCTTCCCTTTATCCTTTGCAGCATCAGATTCTGAACAAGTTCTGGCTCTCTTCCCTTTAGGTGCATCAGAAACAGCTTCTGACACAACAACTGCCTTGGCCTTCTTGCCTTTCCCTTTAGCAAGAGCAGCTTCCTCCTGAGAACTCGCATCTTCCTCCAAGACATACTCGGCTACTAATTTTGCTAAGTGTTCAGGATTACTTTCCTTAAAGATGGAAGGAAAGTCCCTGATAATCTCAGTTTCTTCTTTGGTCATCTCCAACCACTTTTCATCTTTAGGGGCTGTCTTGAAAACATGCATAGAATGCAATGTCTTGATACTGATAGTCTTCTCAGCAGTAGAAACTTCGAAGCATTTATCAGAAGCATCCCTTGTCTTTTTCAAGAAATCCAGCACTCTTCCTTGATAAAATATCTCAGATAACAATCTTCCACAGGGCACTTGTTTCCTTCCTTTGACAGTGCCTTCATTAATAGCCCAGCAGAGATAATCCATGACATATCTGGGGAAATTAATCTTCTCAAGCATGGCCATGAAGTAGATTGCCAGCTTCTGTTGATGATTTGGTTGGTCAGACCCTCCTGCTCTTAGAAAGAAGCAATCAGTGCAGAATTTCACACATCCTGTGATGAATGTCCATTTCTGAAGGCTTGCCCTCTGAGTCTCCACCCAGAAGCAAGTTGTAGTAGCTTTTTAGCAGGACATCTTCCTTCTTTACTATTTATTGAAATCTTCCCTCTGCATCCACTCTACATGCTTTAGCTATAACATCCTCAGTGATGGTTATAGGAATGCCCATCACTTCAGACCTTATTTCTAAGATATCAAAAGAGGTGGGATTCAATTCCACCGTCATCTTCCCTTTCTTTGACCCAGCTTGTTTGCCTACGACCTTTGCAGACTTTTCATTGTACACCTCAGCCCTTAACCAGAAGTCTTTGACCAAGTTCACATAAGTTGGCCCATTCAACATTTTGAAGTACTCAGACAGATTCTGAGTTTCTACCAAACCTTTCATGTCCACAACGTACTTCTCAAGTGAAGCAAAATCCATTGGTGATTCTATTTGGACAATCAGAGAGTTGATTGGAATAGACATAGTCTTTTCTTTGTAAACTGACCCAGATTCTGATGCGCCTTGCATGCTTGATGTAGATTCTGATACTTTTTGTTGTGAGCTGGATGATGCCATTTGATGAAGATTGAAGAAGATTTGGAGAAGATGATGATTTTAGGGTTCTAAGGTTGAGAGAATGCGCTTACTTCGCAAGTACAGGTTTGAAAGCAAAGTGTTTGTTGTGAAGTGAGTAGTGTGTGAATTGACAAAGTGTTAAGAGTAAAACGATTGCAATTCAAAAGAGACAAACAAACATAACATTAATGACTAATTGGGGGCGCGTGAAAGTACTTTCAAAGCTATTGAATCATCATTGCCCTTTTAAGTTATACACCAATACATACAGGCCACGTCAGAGACTTTCAGAGTAACTACCAAGTTAGTGGGACAGAAGTTACCAAATAAAGTAACTCCCAACGTTTCCACTAACTCAGCTATTCAGAAGCATAAAATCCAGCTTCTGGACTTCAGATGCTGACGTCAGCATCAGAAGCGAGTTTTCCTTAGAATCTCAATAAAGAGCTTCTGATGGACCACTGCTTCTGAACTGACTTCAGAACCTAAAATCCTATTCAGGAGCAAGCAAGCTTTAATCAGACACGTAGTGCATGTTCAAATTTTTCTTTATAAAATCAAACCTTTCAACAGTTAAAGGCTTAGTAAATATATCAGCCCATTGATTCTCAGTATCAATGAATTGTATATCTAAAATTCCTTTTTGAACATAATCTCTGATAAAATGGTGTTTGATTTCAATATGCTTAGCTCTTGAATGCAAGATTGGATTTTTAGACAAACAAATAGCAGCAGTATTATCACAATAAATGGGAATACTGTTAGTAATTATCTGATAGTCTTCCAACTGATGTTTCATCCAAAGTAGTTGTGTACAACAACTTGCAGCTGAAATGTATTCTGCTTCTGCTTTAGACATAACAATAGTTGTTTGTCTTTTGCTAGCCCAGGATATAAGATTATCACCCAGAAATTGACAATTGCCACTGGTTGACTTTCTTTCAATCCTATCACCAGCATAATCAGCATCACAGAATCCAATTAGCTTATAATCTAAGGATTTCATATAGAGGAGTCCAAGATTAGTTGTTCCCTTCAAATACCTGAAGATTCTCTTGACAGCAGTCATATGAGATTCTCTAGGATCTGATTGAAATCTTGCACACAAGCATACACTGAATAAAATATCTGGCCTAGATGCAGTGAGGTATAACAAAGAACCAATCATACCTCTGTACAGCTTCTGATCTACTTTAGCTCCTTCATCTTCTTTGCTTAAGGTGCACGTAGGGTGCATTGGAGTGTTCATCACTTTACAATCTTCAAGTTTGAACTTCTTCAGAAGCTCCTTTGTATACTTTGATTGATGAACATAGACTCCATCTTTGCATTGGTTGATTTGAATGCCCAGGAAGAACTTCAGCTCTCCCATCATGCTCATTTGAAATTCATCCTGCATCAACTTAGAAAATTCCTTGCAAAGAGATGCATTAGTAGAACCAAATATTATATCATCAACATATATCTGCTTATCTTTCCCAAGGGTCCTTCTGAAGAGTGTTGTATCAACCTGTCCTCTTTTAAAATCATTTTTGATTAAGAAATTACTTAGCCTATCATACCAAGCTCTGGGAGCTTGTTTCAAGCTATATAGTGATTTCTTCAGTTTAAAGACATGGTCAGGATATTTAATATCCTCAAATCCAGGAGGTTGCTTGACATACACTTCTTATTCTATGACACCATTGAGAAATGCACTCTTGACATCCATTTGATATAATATTATGCCATGATTAATTGCATAGGAAAGAAGTAACCTGATTGCTTCCAATCTTGCAACTGGAGCAAATGTTTTAGTGTAATCAATGCCTTCTTGTTGACTATACCCTTGTGCAACAAGTCTGGTTTTGTTTCTTGTTACTTCTCCTTGCTCATTCAACTTGTTTCTGAATACCCATTTTGTTCCAATAATGTTCTTGTGCTGAGGTTTGGGTACCAGATCCCACACATCATTTCTTTGAAATTGATTCAACTCTTCTTGCATAGCTAGGATCCATCCATCATCTGAAAGTGCTTCATCAACTGTTGTAGGTTCAATCATTGAGATCAGTCCAATCATTGATTCTTCTTGTCTGAAGTATGATCTTGTTCTTCTTGGACTGTCTTTGTTTCCAATGATTAGCTCCTCAGGATGTGAAGACTTGTGCTTGAATGTGTTTCTGGGAGGATCAGCTTGATGTGAGCTATCTTGTGCTTCATCAGAAGCAGCTTCATCTTGCGCTTCTGATGTGGGTTCAGCTTCTGGACTGTCTTCAGATTCAACTATCTGATCAGGTTCTGGAGTAGCTTCAGGAACCTGTATCTCTGCAAAACTTTCATCTTGCTTTGAAGTTTTATCTTCAAGCTCTTTGTCATCAAATCTGACGTGCATAGATTCTTCAACACAAAGTGTTTATGAATTATACACTCTGTATGCCTTTGACCTTTCAGAGTAACCTACAAAGGTTCCTCTTTAGGCCTTGGCATCAAATTTCTTTAGGTAGAGCTTGTTATTTAGAATGTAACATGTACATCCAAATTGATGAAAGTAAGAGATATTGGGTTTTCTTCCTTTAAAGAGTTCATATGCTGTTTTCTCCAAAATAGGTCTGATATAGATCATGTTCTGGAGATAACATGCTGTATTCACTGCTTCTGCCCAAAAATATTTTGGTAAATTGTTTTCATGAATCATGGTTCTGGCCATTTCTTGTAAAGTTCTATTCTTTCTCTCTACAACCCCATTTTGTTGTGGAGTTCTAGGAGAAGAGAATTCATGGACAATTCCATGTTTTTCACAAAAAACTTCAAATGGCTCATTTTCAAATGGGTTAATATGTGTTTACCCCCCTGTAATTTGGGCGAGTTTCGGTTTTCCCCCCTGTAAAAAATTTTGTTTGAATTGCACCCTTGTAAAAAATTTTTTTTC
Source organism: Medicago sativa (assembly GCF_051527215.1). Classification (NCBI taxonomy): domain Eukaryota; kingdom Viridiplantae; phylum Streptophyta; class Magnoliopsida; order Fabales; family Fabaceae; genus Medicago; species Medicago sativa. The sequence continues at coordinate 51,146,637 of NC_140749.1, forward strand.
GGGAAAACACCCCTCCCCCCTCCAACTCAGCAAATTCGCTGACGTGGCTCTGACGTGGCGCTGACTTGGCTTTTTTTTTCATTTTTTATTTTTTTTAAAATGCCACGTCATATTTTTGTTTTAAAAATAAATTTTAAAAAACAAAAAAATCCAAAAAATAATAAAAAAATTTAAGTTTTTTTTCCAAAAATTTAAAAAATCGAAAAATAATTTTGAAAAAATAATAAAATCCAAAAAATCATAAAAATATTCAGTTTTTTTTACAAAATTTTAAAAATCCAAAAAATTCAGAAAAAATATTAAGATTTTTTCCGAAATATAAAAAAGCAGAAAAATAGTCATAATTTTTTTTCCAAAAAATTTAAAAATCGAAAAAAATTAGATTTTTTTTCAAAAATTTTAAAAATTAGAAAAATAGTCAGATTTTTTATTCGAAAATTTTATACCACAATTTTAATAAAATATTGGGAAAAAAATCATTTCATTCCACAAATTTTTTTTGCCTAATGATTCTAACAAAAATCCGTTTTGGGGCTATAATAAGAATTTTTATTCTCAAATAATATCAGAGGGTTTTGTCATCGTCGTGGAAAGATTTTATAAGATTTATGATTTATGAATTCTACCTCCTCTAATGAAGAGCTTAATTATAGGAAAAATGGAATTTCCACGACTTTTATAAAAACCTCTAAATTTGTATTCAGATTTTTAAAAATTAATTTTTTTCCAGAATATTTTTTAAAAAATCTGACCTTTTTTTCTAATTTTGAAAATTTTCTTTTTTTGTATTTTGAAAATTAAATTCCAGAATTTTTAAAAATCTTTTTAATTTTAAAAAAATCTGATTATATTTTTTGATTTTTTTCTAATTTTTTAAATTTCCAAAAAAATCTTAATAGTTTTTTTATAATTTTTAAATTATTGAAAAAAATCTAATTTTTTTTCGATTTGACGTGGAAAATTTTTTAAAATTATTTTTCAATTTTTAAATTTTTTGGAAAAAAAATTGCATTTTTTTATTATTTTTTTTATTTTTTTATTTTTGAAAATTATTTTTCGATTTTTTACATTTTTGGAAAAAAAAACTGAATATTTTTATGTTTTTTTAAAATTATTTCTCGATTTTTTAAATTTTTGGAAAAAAAACTTAAATTTTTTTATTATTTTTTGGATTTTTTTGTTTTTAAAAATTTATTTTTAAATATTTTTAAAACAAAAATATGACGTGGCATTTTAAAAAAAATAAAAAATGAAAAAAAAAAACCAAGTCAGCGCCACGTCAGCAAATCTGCTGAGTTGGAGGGGGGAGGGGTGTTTTTCGGAAATTTTTTTTTTTACAAGGGTGCAATTCAAACAAAATTTTTTACAGGGGGAAAACCGAAACTCGCCCAAATTACAGGGGGGTAAACACATATTAACCCTTTTCAAATTCTCCACCATGATCACTTCTGACTGTCAAAATTTTTGATTCTTTTTCAGATTGAATTTGAGTGCAGAAGCTACTGAATACATCACACGCAACATCTTTACTCTTTATGAATTTCACCCAAGTCCATCTGCTGTAATCATCAACAATGACTAATCCATATTTACTTCCATATAAGGATGCAGTACTTACTGGTCCAAATAAATCAATATGGAGTAGTTCTAAGGGTCTGGAGATTGAAACAATGTCTTTGGTTTTAAAAGATGATTTCACAATTTTCCCTCTCTGACATGCACCACAGAGTGCATCTGAATGATAATCAATGTCTGGTAGCCCTTTGACAAGTTGTAACTTACTAAGCTTAGAGATTAACCTCCAGTTAGCATGTCCCAACCTTCTGTGCCACATCCACTTCTTATCATTCACTGATAGAAGGCAAATCACCCTCTGATCAGCCAGTTCAGAAAAATTGATTTTGTAAACATTGTCAACTCTCTTTCCCTTGAACACAATGGATTTGTCTTCCTTGTTGATTACTGTACAATTGGTTTTCTCAAAAAGCACATCATAACCATTATCACAAAATTGACTAATGCTCAAAAGGTTATGTTCAAGACCATCTACCATACATTATTAATTGAGGTAGAGGAATTACCAATAGTTCCTGTACCTATGATCTTGCCTGACTGGTTGCCTCCAAATTTCACATTTCCTCCCTCTTTCATTGTTAGGTTGAGGAAACTGGACTTCTCTCCTGTCATGTGTCTTGAGCAACCGCTGTCTAGGTACCATGATCTTTGCTTTGGCACTGCTCTTAGACATACCTGCATTATTGACATTTTTAGATTTAGGTACCCATTGTCCTATGGGTCCTGGAAGGTTAGTACTGAAGGCTTTACTCTTCACTTCTTGTACCTTGTGCTGTGAGTTGGGTTGCTTCTGATTAACCATCACCTTAGGTTTTGGTACTTCAGAAGCGGTAACTGTCTTCTTCTGAAATTTAGACTTCAGAACCTCAGATTTTGGTTTCACCAGACTCTGAGGAATAGGTTCTGATCTTTTCAGGATCCTAACCTTTGAAGTCTTGGAATCAGATTTGATCATAGCCTTTGACTTAGAGTTCTTTGGCTTTGAAGTAATCTTAGCCTTAGAACTAGAAGCTTCAGGTTTTGATTGAACAACAGTTTCCAACTCAGCACCTTCAGGTACAAAGAAGGTTTTCAGACCTTCCTTGATGCATTCACAACAAGATTTTAGATTGGTTTTCTCAAGTTTCACTTCTGAAAAACCAACTCCTCTGCCATTGTTCTTGTAAATGCTATAAATCATAGAAGCCACTCTGCTTCTGTCAATGCCAGATATGATAAAATCTTCAAGAGCAATTTCATGGTTACTTAAAGGTCTTTCGTTACACTTTTCTTGTAGCTTCTGACATAAGAACCTGAGCTGATCTTCATAAGTTTTACACATGAAGTCAAAGCCCTTAAGTCCTTGTTCAGAAGCTTTCAGATCCAATAGAGTTGATTTTTGCTGTTTTACCAAATCAGCATATTTTTCTTTTAAATCCTTCAACTCATTGGTTCTTACTTCAAAATGTGTAAGAAGTTCTTTAAGTGACTCAACAAGTTCATTTCTGGGAATTTTGGAATATACCTCATTTTCATCTTCTGAGTCTGAATCGGATCCAGCTTCTGAAGTTGCAGTTGCTACCAACCCAACAACTATCTTTGCATCTTCATCAGCTTCCTCTTTATCAGATCCAGATTCACTTCCCAAATCATCCCAGGTTGCCATTAAACTCTGCTTGATATGCTTCTTAAATTTGCTTGGAATTTGAGTGCAGAAGCTACTGAATACATCACACGCAACATCTTTACTCTTTATGAATTTCACCCAAGTCCATCTGCTGTAATCATCAACAATGACTAATCCATATTTACTTCCATATAAGGATGCAGTACTTACTGGTCCAAATAAATCAATATGGAGTAGTTCTAAGGGTCTGGAGATTGAAACAATGTCTTTGGTTTTAAAAGATGATTTCACAATTTTCCCTCTCTGACATGCACCACAGAGTGCATCTGAATGATAATCAATGTCTGGTAGCCCTTTGACAAGTTGTAACTTACTAAGCTTAGAGATTAACCTCCAGTTAGCATGTCCCAACCTTCTGTGCCACATCCACTTCTTATCATTCACTGATAGAAGGCAAATCACCCTCTGATCAGCCAGTTCAGAAAAATTGATTTTGTAAACATTGTCAACTCTCTTTCCCTTGAACACAATGGATTTGTCTTCCTTGTTGATTACTGTACAATTGGTTTTCTCAAAAAGCACATCATAACCATTATCACAAAATTGACTAATGCTCAAAAGGTTATGTTCAAGACCATCTACCATACATTATTAATTGAGGTAGAGGAATTACCAATAGTTCCTGTACCTATGATCTTGCCTGACTGGTTGCCTCCAAATTTCACATTTCCTCCCTCTTTCATTGTTAGGTTGAGGAAATTGGACTTCTCTCCTGTCATGTGTCTTGAGCAACCGCTGTCTAGGTACCATGATCTTTGCTTTGGCACTGCTCTTAGACATACCTGCATTATTGACATTTTTAGATTTAGGTACCCATTGTCCTATGGGTCCTGGAAGGTTAGTACTGAAGGCTTTACTCTTCACTTCTTGTACCTTGTGCTGTGAGTTGGGTTGCTTCTGATTAACCATCACCTTAGGTTTTGGTACTTCAGAAGCGGTAACTGTCTTCTTCTGAAATTTAGACTTCAGAACCTCAGATTTTGGTTTCACCAGACTCTGAGGAATAGGTTCTGATCTTTTCAGGATCCTAACCTTTGAAGTCTTGGAATCAGATTTGATCATAGCCTTTGACTTAGAGTTCTTTGGCTTTGAAGTAATCTTAGCCTTAGAACTAGAATCTTCAGGTTTTGATTGAACAACAGTTTCCAACTCAGCACCTTCAGGTACAAAGAAGGTTTTCAGACCTTCCTTGATGCATTCACAACAAGATTTTAGATTGGTTTTCTCAAGTTTCACTTCTGAAAAACCAATTCCTCTGCCATTGTTCTTGTAAATGCTATAAATCATAGAAGCCACTCTGCTTCTGTCAATGCCAGATATGATAAAATCTTCAAGAGCAATTTCATGGTTACTTAAAGGTCTTTCGTTACACTTTTCTTGTAGCTTCTGACATAAGAACCTGAGCTGATCTTCATAAGTTTTACACATGAAGTCAAAGCCCTTAAGTCCTTGTTCAGAAGCTTTCAGATCCAATAGAGTTGATTTTTGCTGTTTTACCAAATCAGCATATTTTTCTTTTAAATCCTTCAACTCATTGGTTCTTACTTCAAAATGTGTAAGAAGTTCTTTAAGTGACTCAACAAGTTCATTTCTGGGAATTTTGGAATATACCTCATTTTCATCTTCTGAGTCTGAATCGGATCCAGCTTCTGAAGTTGCAGTTGCTACCAACCCAACAACTATCTTTGCATCTTCATCAGCTTCCTCTTTATCAGATCCAGATTCACTTCCCAAATCATCCCAGGTTGCCATTAAACTCTGCTTGATCTGCTTCTTAAATTTGCTTGGTTTGAATGTAGACCTCTTTGACTTGTCCTTTGACTTTTCTCTTTGAAGATCAGGGCATTCAGCAATGAAGTGTCCAAGCTTCTTACAATTGAAGCATCCATTCTGATCTTCTTTCCTTGAGCTTCTGGAGTTACTCCTTCTGGATAGAAACTTCCTGTTCTTCTTGGCCAGATACTGAAGTCTGTTGGAGAGCATGGCCATTTCAGCAGCATCTGATTCAGAATCTGAACTTGATTGTTCTTCTTCTTCAGATTCAACCACTTTGAGAGCTTTAGATGACTTGCCTTTGGATGGAAGAGCTATTGATTTACTCTTCTTAGTAGACTCATGTTCATTAAGACTTAACTCATGAACTTTGAGAGAACTAACAAGATCTTCGACACTTAAAGTGTTTAAATCTTTAGCTTCCTCAATGGCAGTCACCTTTGGTCTCCACTTGACAGGCAAGCTTCTGAGTATCTTGCTCACATGGTCAGAAGCAACATAGCTCTTTTTCAAAATCTGTAGGCCAGAGACTAAGGTTTGAAACCTTGAGTACATCTCCTCAATAGTTTCATCATCCTTCATCTTGAATAACTCATATTGATGTACAAGCATGAGAGCCTTTGCTTCCTTGACCTTCTTGCTGCCTTCATAGTTTGAACAGAGAGAAGCAAACATAGCTTTAGCAGTGGATTTGTCATTCATCTTCATATACTCTGCTTTAGGAATAGCAGTGACAAGAGCTCCTCTGATAATATAATGCTTCTTGTAGAGTTTCTTCAACTCAGGAGTATGTTTCTTTCTATCCACAGCAGCTCCTTCTTCATCAAGAACCAAGTCACCAACTCCTTCTTCTAGTATATCCCATAGTTCTTCATCTAAGCTCATGATATAACTATAGAAGTTGGTTTTCCACCAAGAAAATTCTTCAGCATCTCCATTGAACTTTGGAATCTTTCCTACACTGGATTTCTTGTTGTCACCATAGACATAAGGAACAGAATTGTTGTTGGTGTGACTAATATTAGAGGATTCAGAAGTCATGTTTTTCTCAGATCTTTAACTGTTGCACGGTTAAGTGTTACACAACAGACCAAGGCTCTGATACCAATTGAAGGTGAGAAAAACACAAGAAGGGGGGTTGAATTGTGTTTTTGGAAAATTCTTCGTTTCTCCTAAAAACTGAACACACTGGTCAGAAGCTAAGTGAGACAGCTTCTGAAGTGGTAATCAGAATCTAAATGCAGCGGAATAAAACAGAGAAAGAGAGAATAACGACACAAAGCAATTATACTGGTTCCTTCCACAATCCGGAAGTAGTCCAGTCCCCCTTGCACTTCCAAGGAGATTTCACTAAGAGTAATATCTGATTACAATTGCTCAAGAACACTTGCAAGAGACTTCCTTTTCTCAAGTACACTTTGCAAGAGTCTTCCTTTGCTCAAGAACACAATCAAGAGACTTCTCTGCTCAAGCGCAACTGCAAGAGACTTCTAACTAAACAAAATTACACAGAAAATTGTTTAAGTTTGAACACTTGATATACAATCAGAGGTGCTCACAATACAAATCAGATACAAACTCTAAGACTTAAGAATTTCTAAGATATGACTTTGAGACACAAAAATTCTAAGTGAATGCAGAACAATTTCAGCAGAGGTTTGGCACTTGTAAAAATGTTGTGAGTCTTTTGTTCAGCATTACCAAATCTCTAAGTCTTCACTCCTTTATATAGAGGTGTGAAAGAGACGTTGTGAAATTGCCAGCACATCAAAGAGTCGTTGTTGAAGCTTGATCTTTCACCAATAATCTTTTGCCTGATTTGGTTGTTGTCCTTTGAAGAACCAATTTGAAATCCATTCCTTATCCAAAGGAACATCTATGCAGGCGAAGCCGTATTCTGGAGCTGTTTTCTTGTCTTGTAGCGTGGACACAAAACATAGTAGTGGAGAAGGTGGTTGTACAGTTCGTACAAAGTACAATGTCAACGCTTTCGTCCAAATTGCAAGCACATGCCTTCAAAACACCTTTGAAATGACCGTTGCAAAGTTCCACTAATCTTTTGTTGTCCTTTGAAGAATTTTGATCCATGAAACAACTCTTGAATCCTTGAATTTCTCAAATTCAATTGATCTTCAGCTTCTGGTGAAATGGCTTCTGATGAGGCAGCTTCTGATGATGCAGCTTCTGATAACGCAGCTTCTGATAATGCAGCTTCTGATGATGCAGCTTCTGGACCTCTTGTCTTCAGGAGCACTATTCTTCAGAAGCACTTTACTAACTTCCGGAGCGGCTTTACTTCAGGAGCGAGTTGCCTTCAGGAGCACTAAGCTTCAATTTTGTTGATTCCTTTGCTCTTTATTTGCTCATTCAGAACCAATAAATGATGTAACTTTTTAATTATGGTCCTGTACACTTGAACAAATATTAGCTAGTCCAATTTACAATTTTTAATACCTTGTTATCATCAAAACTCTTTAAGGTTCATTGTTAAACACATTTTGTTCCAACAGTTCTGTGGTTTTGTTAGTTTGGCTATGTGTTGCTGGATATTTGAAAAAAGATTTTAGGTGTTTGATTATGTGATGTTTGTGACTCTGGAAAAAATTAGGGTTTATGGACTTGTAAAAATTTTCTTCTTTTTCTTTGTTCCCTAAAGTTACAAGGGTATATATAGAGGTTGAAATTAGGGCTTTTGGGAGTTCCTAAGTGTGATGGAGAGGTCTCTATACATCAGTAAAAAATAAGCCTTGTCTCATTAGCCATGCATGTGAAGTGATAAGGTTTCACGAAAATGGTATGCAAAATTCAAACAATGCAAAAAGTGGTAAAACATCTTGGACCCTTTTGGACAAAATTGGAAGAGTGTAGGCAAAGAGAAAAAGAAAGGGGCGCTGCATGCCTCTGTTGTTTTCCAATTTTTTGACTTTTTGTGATTTTAAAAATAAAATAAAAAAATAAAAATAACTAAAAAAGAAATAATAAAAAGAAACATAGAATAAAAATAAAATAAAAAAGGATTAAAATACATAATAATAAAAAACAGAATAATAAAATAAAAAATAATTTCTTCTTCTTCAAAAATAAAAAAATAAAAGACTAAAAATAAATAAATAAAAAGTGGGCCCGAAACGAACCAACATAAATGAGTTATTTTAAAATAGCTCTCTTCCGAAATTTTTCTTGAAAACACAAGAACATTCTGGGTCAAAAGACAAAGTGAAATGGGATCTTAGGTCAAAAATTTGGGTATGACAGATGCCCTTATTTAAGTTTCTTCGTCCGGAGAACCGAAGATGAAATCTTCGACTCAACGGGCCGAAGAGACTTAAATACAAAGTACACTATTTTTTACCTTAAGATACCAAGAATGCTCGTGATGCAATTATGAATGCAAGACGACAAAGGTAATTTAACTAGGGAAAGAAATAACAGAAGGATACCCAAGTTCGTTAAGGAAAGGGATCCAACTCCACTGGGGGATAATGCAGTTTCACTAGGAAAATGTTGTCTACGATCGCATTAATTCAAAAACGATAGCTTAACAAAAACAAATGACCGATATTACCTACTATCGCATAGGGAGATAAAAATGTAAAAGGATGAGATATTGTCTACTACCGACGAGGGGATAGGTTAAGAAGACAAATGACCAATGTTACCCACTATCGTATAATGATAACTTAAAATACAAAAGACCGATATTACCTACTATCGTATAGATGATAGCTTAATGAAGGTTGTTATACCCTAATTTTGGACCTAAAAATACTTGTTCAAAATATACTTTCATCTTTGATATATGTCTATTACTCTTGAAAATTGCCAATTTGCTGTTGTTTACACTGACACTTTACTCTGCTTTCATCTCTCAATTTAGCTCTAAAAACCTTTTCAACTGTGTATTTGTCCATGTTTTCTTGCAATTCAAGTCATCCAAAATCATCTTTCTTGCATTTTAAGTCATTTGAATTTGTCTCTGATCAATTGCATCTTTCTCTGCATTTTATTTCAATGTTATTTGCAAAATCCATAAAAAAAAGGGTATTTTAGTCATTTCCTATGTTAAAATTTCTTTCAATCTTTGAAATTTTTTTTAAGTCTTTTCAATTGGTTTGAATAAGTCTTCATTTCAACTCTATGTCAAAATCCATTTTAAAAAAATTGCATTAGAAGTCATTTTGAGTCAGTTTAGCCCCTAGGGGCATTTTAGTCTTTTCATGTGTTAAAACCCTGTTCAAATTCTAAAAATTGTTTCTGAGTCTTTTAATTTGCCTGTATAAACTCTTGCTTTAATTCCTTGTTAAAAATCATTCTAAAATTGCATTTGAGTCGTTTTGAGTCGTTTTAGTCCCTAGGGGCATTTTGGTCATTTCACACGAAATTTTGGCAGAGAGAGGTTACTTTAAAGTACCTCATTTAAGTAATTGGTTCGTTTTAGTCCGTTTTGTTGTTTTTAATCGTTTCACTTTAAGTTATTTTCCATTTTACATTTTTTTAATCAATTTTAGTTTTAATTGCATTCATTTAAGTAATTGGTTCGTTTTAGTCCGTTTTGTTGTTTTTAATCGTTTCACTTTAAGTTATTTTCCATTTTACATTTTTTAATCAATTTTAGTTTTAATTGCATTTTAGTCCTTGAAGTCTTGTTATATGCATTTTGGTCCTTTTAGTTTGTTATTTTTGCAGGTCAAAGTTGGTCAAAGTTTGTTACAAGTCCAGTGCCACATGGCATCAGCAGATTGGTCCAGTCATCACAGTCATCACCTATAAATCCCAGTCATCACAGTCAAAGGGTCCACATTCAATCATTATCAAACTTTCCCAAAATATCACAAAAAAAAATCAGAGAAGAAAGAGAGAAAAATTTCTCTCTCCTCTTCTCCCCTGTAACCGAATTTCACTACCTCAATCACCACCGTCTAACAAACTCCGACCACCCTAACCACCTCATTCCACCACCACCAAACCTCCATATCCACTCCATCTCAGAATCGCATACACCATTTCACTACCGTAAATCGTTTTCATAAAATCTTCACACAACAACACGCATCCTAACTGTTTCGGTTTGAACTCAAACAATCACAATCTCACATCACAAATTCCAAGCCGATTCAAACAACAACGAGGTCCTCCAGTTCGTGATTTCAACCAATCCTAACAAACAACAACTTTAGTTCATCCAGATCAAGAAGAAGAAGAATTGTCCAGATCGAGTTTGAAAACGTCCAGATCAGTGAAAACGCTTGCTGGATCAGAATCTTGTCGAAGCTTTCCGTGTTAAATCCTTCGATTCTCCGATCTTACCCCAGGTATCGCCGTTTTCCTCTTTTCATCTGTTCTACATTTTGTACTCCACCTATAATCACGTCGTAATTCCCTTTTGTTGCTGGTTCATGAGTGATTTCGTTTGTTTCTCCATTTTTTGCGTCGAATTCAAGCTTCAGTGAATCATCAGTGTTTGTTCTTTCTTGTTTGATGCCTGCGTTCGTTTTTGCCTTGTGTTGCGTGTTTAGAGATGAGAAGTGATTAGTGAAAGATGAGAGAACAAACGTTTAAGAAGAAGAAGGATGATTTGGGAGATGATTAGGCTTCTGCGAATCTGTTGGTGTGTTGGTGTTGTGAGAAGAAGCTTGTTTTGTTTGAGGGAAGAAGATAGTTTAATGAGAGAGTTTGTGTTTGTTGATCCGTAAAAGAAAAGGAGTTGGGGAAAATGGTGTTTTGTCAACAAAACCAAGTCTTATGCTATATCCATTTCCTCAACCGGCTCCATACCTGATCCATAACCCGTTTCCTCACCTTGGATTGGGCTTGGGCCTAATTTCATTGTTAAATTCGTTTTACCCTGTTCTCTTGCTATAAGAACACTGTGTTTTGCTATCTGAACCGCTATGTTGTTTAACTTTCATGCAAAAAAAATCCAAAAATTTACCAATGCATTTCTTGATATTCCTGGTTGTTTTGATGTCTTTTTTACATGTTAATCCTGATTGAAAAATATGTGATAATATCTTGTTTTCTTGCCAACCTTTTCTTGATAAATCTTGTGTACTTTTACCAAACTTTGATCATGTATTTTTTTTTTGTTGCTATGTGATATGGATGCTTGAGATTTGATTTTGTGATTGGTCTACCCCTGGAAATGACTATGGTTTTATTACTTGTTTTATCTTGGTTTTCGGGTGTCAAATATTGATTACGTTTGAACCTTTTTAACCGGTGATATCTTATTTTTTCTTGGGAAGGGAAAAAGTAAGCAAAACCCTTGAGAATCGAGGTTCGAGAGTTGTTTTCGCTACGGGAAGGTGTTAGAATGATATTTACGCGCGCGCTTTATTTTTAAATGCTACTTGAAAATGATATTTACACCTAAAAGTTTACTAAGTGAAGAATTGGAGGGAGAAGAAGGTGTTTGAATTTTTATTTTATTTGAATTGAAGGAATATTAGTTCCTTGCCTACGTACCCGTTTAAGGGATCAAATCCACCGTAGTTCTCTTCCAAAAATGTTTTTGTTTTTGTTGGTTGATTTTAAGTTTGAAAATTGGAATTTGAAGAATAAGAGAGAGAGAGAGGCCTCAAGGGCATAAGGTTGTGAAAATGTGAGGTTTGATTAGTTATTTGCAAAAAGGTCTAACTATGATTAAAATTCTTTAAAATTTTTGTTTAAGAAAAGAAAAGGAAAATTCAATGGGATTTTGATCCCAAGGTTTATTAGGAAAACATTTGAGTGATGTCGTTCATATTTTTTTTGGAAAATTGATTTTTCCTAAGTGTAAAGCCTAAGCATTCATCTAAACATACAATCATAAACATACATCTAAACATGCATATCCTAGCCATATACCTAAAGTGAGGTGTGTGCATGTGTCGGTGCTTGTGTCGGTGTACATCATTAGAGTCCATTGTCCTTATTACATCATACCCTAGATACATGCTATGGTCTTGCAAGAATTAAAAAGCATAAGAAAAATATTACAAAAATTCCTAGGTTTTACATTCTAATTTTTGGCATGAAAATTAAAGTGTAAGAAATAAAGTGGAAAGGAAGGATGAGATGCTTATGAAACATGAAACAAAAGGGTTAGTAGAATAAGATATAAAATGAAATGGAAGCAAGCAAAAAGAGCATAGTAAAGTAACTAGAATTTAACAAGGAAATAGCCAAAAATTTAACCCAAAAGAAAGCATGATGAGATAGTACTTAAAGCTACTAGAATTCTAAGGCAAAACTAAGGCCTATAATCCTCACATCAATGGCAATATTCCAAAGGTTTTAAATCAATCATGATGTGAGAAATCAAGGGAAATTAGCATGCAATACAATCATAGTATTTTCAAGCCTATTTGCACTTTATTTAACACAAGAAACCCACATTATTCACAAGGTGAGGGATCCATAACAAAACAGCAAGCACATACTAAAAAAAAGCAAAATCACTCCAAGAATGACATACTCAAAGCCACACTTATGCACCAAAATTCAAGGACAAAATCACATCACAATTTTCACAAGAAACATAACAAAAAGTGCACAAATTAACAAAACATGAACACATATATTCTTGAAGCAAGTTCCAATAGGTAATTACATTCCACAAGCAAGTATCAAATGCCAAAAACTGATCACCGCAACTTCACAAAAAAACCTTTAGAAATTTTCATCAAGATTTGAACTAAAATTGACACAAAGCACTTAATCAAGAATCAAAATATTTTTCACATGTTGTGATCAAGATTTAACATGCAAGACACACCAAAATTCATCAAAAGATACAAGAAACTTATTAGAAATTTTGTGAAATTTTCAAGAGGTTTCGAACACAAGCAGAGGTGTAAAAATCAGTTTGCAGTACACGAACAACAAATAAATTCCCAGAAACGAAATCCACAACTCATGAGGGCCCAAGCCCAAACATGAGAGAAGGGCTGGGTCATGGGTATGGATCGGTTTGGGTCATGGGTTATGGACATGGGTTAAGAAAAAAAAATAAAATAAAATTGGAAAAGGTATAAAAGATGATTTTAGCTTGTTGTTCTTCACACAGGTTCACGTTACCCTCCCTCCTAACCTTACACATTTTCATTTTCCAAAACAAACAGCAGTCCCTACCACCTTCTTCTCCGGTGAGTATGAGTTTTCCGACGCGGTGGTCGGCGGCGGCGCCACCACGTCGGAGTTGCAAAACTGCTCGGTTTTCAACAAACTATATATCAAATCGAAGCTCTTTTCGTCCTCTATACGAATTCAACCTCAAAAATTAACAAAGATCCACGCACAGTTTCAGATCTACAAAGATAGAACGCAAGTAAAAGCTTACCTCGTTGAATCCGTTAGGACTTGGAGATTTAGCTTCTGAAAGAAAGAAAGCTTCGACTCTTGCTGCTTCAATCCGGCTTCGAGTTCCAAAAACGCTTGAGGCTTGACTTCGTTTGCTGAATTCACGCCATCTTTCCTTCTCTTACGGTTCAGTTCCCTTTTCTTCTTCTTCGAGCTTGATTTTGAATTTGTTCCGGTGTGTTTTCGAATTGATTGTTGCTGTGCAAGTGTATGAATGGCTTCGATTCCAGCCGTATGAGATTGTGCACCAGTCTTAGAGGTGAACGAATTTGAGGTTGTGGCTTAAGGTATGGAAAAATTGTTAAAGCTTTTAGCTATGGTGGTTATGGAGGTTTTTTGGGGGTTGAAGGTTGTTATGGTGGTGATGGAGGTTGAAGGAATTAGTTATGGTGGTGGAGTGAGTTGGTTATGGTGGTGGAGTGGTGGTTTGTGGTGGTTGAAGTGGTGGTTTAAGTTGGTTAGGGTGGAGGAGTTTGTTACGGTTAGAGAAAGAAGGGAAAAAATAAATTGGTTTTTGTGATTTTTTGTATTTTTTTGTAAAAAAGATTGAAAATAATTGGTGGAAAGAAAAAAATGATTAGTTGAGTTCTATTTGACCATGACCTTGACTTATTTATAGGTGATGTGGGAATGCTTGGACCAATGAAACAATGCCATGTGGCACTTGACTTGTAACAAACCTTGACTTTGACTTTAACAAACTTAAAAAGGGATTAAAATGCAAATAACAAAAGTACAAGGACCAAAATGAAAATTAAAACTAAAATTGAATTGCAAAAGTAAATAGAAAATTAACGTAAAGCGAGACGATTAAAAGCAACAAAGCAGATCAGAAATTTTATGTGAAATGACCAAAATGCCCCTAGGGACTAAAATGACTCAAAACGACTCAGATGCAATTTTAAAAATGATTTTTTAACAGAGAACTAAAGCAAGAATTTATACAAGCAAATTAAAAGACTCAGAGACAATTTTTAGAAATTAAACAGGGTTTTAACACATGAAAAGACTAAAATGCCCCTAGGGGCTAAACTGACTCAAAATGACTTCAAATGCAATTTTAAAATGGACTTTGACATAGAATTGAAATGAAGACTTATTCAAACTATTTGAAAGGACTCAAACAAATTTTTAAAAGACTGAAAGAAATTTCAATCATAGGAAATGACTAAAATACCCTTCTATGTGAATTTTGCAAATAATATTGAAATAAAATGCAAGGAAAGATGTAATTGATCAGAGACATATCAAATGACTTGAAATACAAGAAAAGAAGAATTGAGCTAGTATTTTTAGGTCCAAAATTAGGGTATAACAGCTGCCCCTATTTAAGTTTCTTTGTCCGGAGAGTCAAGAGACGAGGTCTTTGACTTGACGGGACGAAGATACTTAAATATTAACATTTGCACTGTTTTTGGACATAAAAATACGCTCTTAGATTTTCAAAACATGAATGCCATGCAACATTTTGATTATGAATGCAAGACAAGCAACTGGAGTCTAACAGAGCATGTCATATCACTGGGGATTTAGGTAGACGTTGACAGGGTAGACAAACCAGGGGACAAAAGATAGGTACAAGCTGTTCTTTGGATCGAACCTGCCACTTGACCAAGAAATACAAACAAAAGATGGGTACAAGCTGTTCTTTGGATCGAACTTGCCACTTGACCGAGAGATACAAATAAGAGATGGGTACAAGCTGTTCTTTGGATCGAACCTGCCACTTGACCAAGGAAATACAAACAAAAGGTAGGTACAAGCTGTTCTTTGGATCGAACCTGCCACTTGACCAAGAAATACAAACAAGAGATGGGTACAAGCTGTTCTTTGGATCGAACCTGCCTCTTGATTGAAACCATAGCCATATAGGCAGATACAAGCTGTTCTTTGGATCGAACTTGCCGCTTGATCGGAGATATAAACAAAGGGTAGATACAAGCTGTTCTTTGGATCGAACTTGCCGCTTGATCAATACCACAACACGTAAGTAGGTGCAAACTGTTCTTTGGATCGAACTTGCCATTTGACCGATAACAAAACATAAGCAAAGGGTACAAACTGTTCTTTGGATCGAACTTGCCGTTTGACCGGAAACATAGACATATAAGCAGGTACAAGCTGTTCTTTGGATCGAACTTGCCACTTGACCAATAACAAGATACAAATTGGAGGTTAGATTTGGAAAGATACAAATTGAGAGTAAGTTGATATTGACTTGATTTGAATGTAGACATGACCATTTTTGTTGGCCCAAAAGCAAATTGAGAGTGAATTGACATTGACAAAGACATTGAATTGAAAGTTTGAGATTGAAAGAGAGATTGAGAATTGAGATTGATTAGAGACATAAACATAGACATTGGATTGGAGAGTTGAAATTGACAATGAGATTGGATTGAAAATTGAGATTGAATTGAATTGAAATTGAGATTGGATTGAAATTGGAGATCGAGTTGAAATTGAAATTGAGATTGCTTCGAATTGAGATTGAATTGAATTGAATTTGGGATTGAAATTGAGTTTTGAATTGAAATTGGAAATTGATTTGAATTGAGATTGAGAATTGAAATTGGACTGAAAGGTTGAAATTGATTTTGACATTTGAAATTGGAATTGTGATTGGATTGAAATTGGAGATTGAGATTGAGTTTGAAATTGAAATTGAGATTGAATTGAAATTGGAAGTGGGTTGAATTGGGAATTGAAATTGGATTGGAATTGGAAATTGAATTGAACTTGACAGTTGAAATTTGGAAATGCAATATGTATGTATGGTATAACAAGATTATTGGATGTATGAGCACATAAAATGCATGATTATGCATGTATGAATGCTTGAAATGCATGATTGGTTTGTAATTTGGCAGAGAAGCTTCTCAGAGATAGACAAAACATTGGAAGATTGGGCACGTAGTGGCTCGTGCTGAAACATGTTCACAGGGGAAAACCTCTTTGGAGAGACCGTCGTTGAGAGACGCATCGAAACCATGGCTGAGGGCAATAAAACTTGTAAAGGAGGGACCCTTGGAAAGTTTTTGGATACAGGTCGCCGTTGCTAGGCGTGTCAGTGCTGGGTAAACATTGGATGTTCGCATCTGTGGTCAATGCTTTTCAATATTTCATTCTTTCACTTTTCAATCCCATTTTTGCCTGAACCGCCCTTTCGGGTTTTCGATTCACCGGGGAATAATATTCTTTTCATTGCCCCATTTTTGCCTGATTTGCCTTCACAGGTTGTCAATCAGCGGGGTGCTCATTTTTGCCTAAGCCGCCCTTTCGGGTTTTCAACTTAGCGAGCTTTTTGATTTTTCATTCTCATTTTTCTTTTTATTTTCATTCTGTTTTTTCATTCTTGCCATTGACCACAGACCATCTTGGGGAGTAACCTGCTTGTAACATGTATTGAAATAGACATTGACACTCATTCATTCATGCATGCTTCATTGAAATGTACCCTATTGCTCAGGTTTGCTTTCAAAATAGACAGAAAAAGATTTTTTAATGTTTGTTTCAGACATTGACATTATCAAATGGAAATGAAATATTTTGTATATAGCATTGAAAGTAGAAAGAAAAATAGAGTTTCAAACAATAGCACAAGCTCAAATTGATGTAGAAGAGTGAAAGTCAGCCAAAGGCATGACTTCACGGATTTACAAAGCTTGGAAAATGGTAATTTTATTGGTTGGTGATACATTGAACACGATGACCGCTACATTTCATAGAAATTTTGAATTCACAAGTACCGAAGCCTCTGATGAAGACGATCATTGACAGTTGCAGATGCCCTAAGGGGTGATGGTGATTTGCCAGATATAGTTACTTGTCTTTTATTGTCAACCTCATTTTTGCATGAACCGCCGTTTCGGGTTTTCAGCTCATCGAGGCGCTCATTCTTGCCTGAGTTGCGTACAATCTCAGCGAGCTTTTTCATATTTATTTTTTTTGTCCCTAACTTTTGCCTGGATCGCCCTTTCGGGTTTTCGATCCACCGGGAAGCGCATTTTTGCCTAGGCCGCCCTTTCGGGTTTTCGACCTACCACGTTGTTCTTTTCTTTTTAGACAAAGTATTTCTTGACTATATCGGCATTAACAGGATTTGGGAGTTCAACACCATCCATGTGTGTAAGAATCAAAGAACCGCCAGAGAAAGCTTTCTTGACAACATAAGAACCTTTATAGTTAGGTGTCCACTTGCCCCTTGGGTCGGGTTGTTGACTTATCCTTCCTTTCAATACAAGTTCGCCTTCCTTGAATTCTCGAGGTCGGACTTTCTTGTCAAAAGCATTCTTCATTCGCACTTGATACAACTGTCCATGAGCCATAGCATCCATACGTTTCTCTTCAATCAGATTCAATTGATCGTACCGACTTTGACACCATTCAACCTCAGTTAGTTTTGCTTCCATGATTACTCGAAGAGATGGAATCTCCACTTCCAAAGGGAGAATTGCTTCCATACCATATACCAAAGAGAAAGGGGTTGCCCCGGTTGAACTGCGCACCGTAGTACGGTAACCATGCAAGGCAAAAGGTAGCATCTCATACCAGTCTTTGTAAGTAGTGACCATCTTCTGAACAATCCTCTTGATGTTCTTGTTAGCGGCCTCAACTGCACCATTCATCTGAGGTCTATAAGGAGAAGAGTTGTGATGTTCAATCTTGAATTCTTCACATAAAGCTTGCATCATGCTATTGTTCAGATTGGAACCATTGTCAGTGATAATTTTGTTGGGAACACCGTATCGACAGATGATGTTATTCTTGATGAACTTCACAACCACTTGCTTGGTCACATTTGCATAGGAAGCAGCTTCAACCCACTTGGTGAAATAGTCAATTGCCACTAGAATGAAACGATGTCCATTGGAAGCTTTTGGCTCAATTCTTCCTATCATGTCAATGCCCCACATAGAGAGAGGCCATGGGGAAGATATAACATTGAGAGCGTGTGGAGGCACATGAATCTTGTCAGCATAGATTTGACACTTATGGCATCTCTTAGCATGTTTGTGGCAGTCACGCTCCATGGTTATCCAGTAATAGCCGACTCTTAACAGTTTTCTCGACATGGTGTGACCCGAAGCATGGGTCCCAAAAGTACCGTCATGTACATCATGCATCAATTTCTCAGCTTCTTGCTTATCAACACACCTTAACAAGACCATGTCATAATTCCTCTTGTATAGGATTTCTCTGTCCAGAAGGAATTTACTAGCCCATCTTCGCAAAGTCTTTTTATCCCTGTTAGAAGCACCAGGTGGATATTCATGATTCTGCAAGAATTGTTTGATGTTGTAATACCAAGGCTTTTTATCATTCACATCTACATCAGCTTGATATGGCATATTTTCAATAGTAAACACATGAGCGGGTCTATCAAGACGTTGTACTTGGATTACGAGCACATCATTCCAGTGATTGACACGAAACATGGAAGACAAAGTAGCAAGAGCATCAGCCATCTGATTTTCATCCCGAGGGATGTGGTGCAGCTCAACCTTTGTAAAGTATGTCAACAGACGTCTTGCATAGTCACGGTAAGGGATCAGCTTCTCATGATGAGTCTCCCATTCACCTTTTATCTGATTAATAACAAGTGCAGAATCTCCATAGATGTCAAGGTGCTTAATTCTCAGATCAAGGGCTTCTTCAATGCCCAAGATGTATGCTTCATACTCAGCTATGTTGTTTGTGCATTCAAAAGTTATTCGAGCGGTGAAAGGAATGTGGTGCCCCTGCGGTGTTACAATGATGGCCCCAATTCCTTTACCATAAGCATTGACAGCACCATCAAACACCAATCCCCACTTGCTATTGGGATCTGGTCCTTCATTGATCAATGGCTCTTCACAGTCTTTTGCTTTCAGATACATAATCTCTTCATCAGGGAAATCAAACTTAATCGGCTGGTAATCATCAAGAGGTTGATAAGCAAGATGCTCAGCAAGGATGCTTCCTTTGATTGCTTTCTGAGCCTTGTACACAATATCATATTCAGACAACAACATTTGCCAATGTGCAATCTTTCCAGTAACAGCAGGCTTTTCAAAGATGTACTTGATTGGATCCATTCGGGATATCAACCAAGTTGTATGATTCACCATATAATGACGCAGGCGTTCGGCAGCCCAAACTAAAGCACATCAAGTCTTTTCAAGCATCGTATACCGAGTCTCACAGTCAGTGAACTTCTTGCTCAGATAGTAGATAGCATGTTCTTTCTTTCCAGTCTCGTCTTGTTGACCGAGGACACAACCCACGGAATCATCTAACACTGACAGATACATAATCAAAGGCCTTCCTTCCACTGGCGGGACAAGGATAGGTGGCTCTAACAGGTATTCTTTAATGCTATCAAAAGCTTCCTGACATTCATCATTCCATACAACAGGCTGATTCTTTCTGAGCAATTTGAAAATTGGACCACAGGTAGTAGTCATGTGAGATATGAATCTTGAAATATAATTCAGACGTCCGAGGAAACCTCTGACTTGCTTTTCAGTTTGAGGAACTGGCATCTCTCTGATGGCTCGGACTTTGTCAGGATCAACTTCAATGCCTCTTTGGCCGACAATGAAGCCTAGCAATTTTCCAGATCTTACACCAAATGTACACTTGTTAGGATTCAACCGTAACTTGTACTTTCTCAATCTTTCAAACATCTTTTTCAAATACACAACATGCTGCTCCTCATCACTTGATTTCACAATCATATCATCAACGTATACTTCAATCTTTTTGTGGATCATATCATGAAACAGAGTTGTCATACCTCTTTGATAGGTAGCACCAGCATTTATCAAGCCAAACGGCATCACTTTATAACAGAATGTTCCCCACGGAGTAATGAAGGACGTCTTTTCTCTATCTTCGGGTGACATTCGTATCTGGTTATAGCCAGAGAAACCGTCCATAAAAGAGAACACTTTGTTTTGAGCAGTACTGTCAACAAGCACGTCAATATGAGGCAATGGAAAGTTATCTTTTGGACTGGCTTTGTTCAGATCTCTGTAATCAACGCACATTCGAACTTTCCCATCTTTCTTTGGTACTGGTACAATGTTGGCAATCCACTCAGGATATTCAGCTATCATGAGGAAACCCGCATCAATTTGCTTTTGCACCTCAGCCTTGATCTTAAGAGCCATGTCTGGACGAGACCTTCTCAATTTCTGTTTGACAGGAGGACATTCAGGTCTTGTCGGTATCCGATGTTCCACAATCTTGGGATCTAGACCCGGCATATCTTCATAGGACCATGCAAAGACATCTGGATAATCATGGAGAAGCTGAGTGATCTTCTTTTTCACTTCTGGCTCAAGTGCAGCACCAATCTTGATCTCTCGCTTGTTCTCTTCAGTACCCAGGTTGATAAGCTCAATCTCTTCCTGGTGAGGCTGAATGGCTCTTCTTTCTTGTTCAAGCAGTCGAGTGATCTCATACGGTATCTCTTCATCATCCTCCTCATCTTCAGCTTCATATACAGGGAATTCAAAATTTGGAGGAACCATAGGGTCACTGTGTTCAACAGGTTTATTTTGGTTCAATCTGCATAATATGATTGAGATGATTTTTAGAAAAGGTTTTTCATGCAGATTTTTGAAATTAATAAGAAAAAAAATACAGATGTTTTGGTTTTTCTGGCATTACCATTATTTCCAAGAAAAAGGCACTAAAACTTAAAAAACAAAGAGTCGCGGAAAAAACGACAACTTTTATTGATAACGGCAATGCCGAAACAAACACGCCCTTACAATGATATCACTTTCGCCTTGGGCAGAGCGAAAGGATTGTTATTTTGAAAACAAAGAAAAACATGAGCAACAAGACACATTACATGGAAGCATGCATGACTAAAGGAACATCAATGGCCTCCCAATTTCTCACAGTGCCTCCTGGTACAACAAATGTAGGCACGTAACTACTTTCAGCAGCGTCTTCAGCAATGGCATTAATAAACCCAGCACTGTAGAAAGTTCCTGTTGAAACAGCAGATGTTGGGGAGAATCCAAGGCCCTCTTTACGTTTGTTTTCCAAAATCTGAATCACTTTGCCCCAGCCAGCAGCTTGCCCTTCTTGAACAGCCTTCTGGGCATCTTTCAATGAAGCCATGCTAGTACCAGCCCTCCGGGGTTCTGCACCCTCAACAGTCAAGCCTTGAAATGACGTCCCTTCAGCGGATCCTGCTTCAACACAAGAGAAAGATGACACTTGGCTAACCAGATATGCTTCTTCACCATGCACAGTGACAATCTTACCGTTCTTCACAAATTTGAGCTTTTGATGCAAAGTAGAAGTTACTGCCCCAGCGTCGTGAATCCACGGTCTTCCGAGGAGACAACTGTAAGAAGCATTGATGTCCATGACTTGGAAAGTAATCTGAAATGTCTCGGGACCAATGGTAATTGGCAAGTCTACTTCCCCAAGAACATCTTTGCGAGATCCGTCGAAAGCCTTAACCAGATAGCTACTTCCCCTCAGAGAAATTCCATGATGACTCAACTGCCTTAGTGTAGATTCAGGCATTACATTCAAGGATGATCCAGTGTCCACCAGCACGTTGGATATCATGTCAGACTTACAATGTACTGAGATATGCAAAGCCAAGTTGTGGTGTTTCCCTGCTTCGGGGAGTTCATCATCACCAATCCCCAAGTTGTTGCAAGCGGTAATGTTACCCACTATTCCATCAAACTGATCCACAGAGACTTCGTGGTCAACATAGGCCTGTTCCAGTACCTTCATCAACACTTTCCTGTGAGCTTCTGAGCTCAAGAGCAGAGACAAGATGGATATTTTTGACGGAGTGTGCAGCAGCTGGTCAACAATCTTATAGTCACTCCTTTTAATAAGCCTCAGAATTTCGTCCAGATTAGACTCTTCAATGGGCTGGCCCGAGGGGCTGGCATTCTCTTCCTCAAGGTTAGCCATGTTTCTTCTCTTGTACAATCTTGTCTGATGAACTCTATCTGGTTGGTGAATCTTGCGAGCACGAGCCACTTTTCAGACTGCGGCAGAAGAACCAGGAGACAATGAGCACGGGAAGCCATTTGTGACTGATGAATGATGCATATGATGCATGATATGCGAATTCAAAAAGACTCTTTTTTTTGTCAGAAGACTTGTCAAAGTGGTCGTGAACATCACGGAGAAACACGATTTTATTTGAAGATCTTAAGCAAAACTAGAAGTTTAGTTGAGATGGTATCACTTGGTGTTCACATCCGTGATGTTCAAAAAGATGACTTGTCTAAGTCCTCCGATAAATGCATGGAAAAAAGTTTATGCATGTATGCATGTATGCATGAATGCATGATTATGTTCAAGTTCGGAGAAAACATGGTGGGTTGAAGTTCAAAGTCGAGGAGTCATGGGTGGACACGGTGTCCGGTGAAACTAGGGCTTTAGGATAATAGTAACCGGGTTCTAAAAAAGTTCCCAAGTTGCAACCTCTCCGACGTATATCACGGTGTCACGAGACAACACTCGCTCCATGATTATCCGTGGAAGGTCTAACTTGAGTGTAGTATCGCGTGACGACTAAAACTCGAGACAACACTCGGTTTAGCCTCCGCACTACGTCCTAGAAAATGGCCATGGATGGGTTTGGTTATCTACGGTTCATAGCGTCATAGAACAATTAGAAGTAAAGTGCCTAAACGCGACAACACGCGCCGACAACATCACCCCCAAAATGCCTTAGCTATGTGGGATTGATCGCATAATCCAATACACGAGGCAACCCCTGGAATGAATTGTTGATTATATCCCTCCTAAATCCTAAGTTCACTCAGCCCGGGTGTAGGACTTTTGATATTCTCACCCCACACGTTTGCAAGAATTTAAACATTTATTCACATAAGGAAGCAAGTAAAAGAAGCAAGTAAAAACGAAGCGCAAGCGTGGAAATAAAGACTAGGCGTAACTCTCGAATCTCCCCAGTGAAGTCGCCAGCTGTTTTATCTTGGTTTTCGGGTGTCAAACATTGATTACGTTTGAACCTTTTTAACCGGTGATATCTTATTTTTTCTTGGGAAGGGAAAAAGTAAGCAAAACCCTTGAGAATCGAGGTTCGGGACTTGTTTTCGCTACGGGAAGGTGTTAGGCACCCATAACGACTATAGTATCCTATAGGAACCGTCTTTATTTTCTACGCGCGCGCTTTATTTTTAAATGCTACTTGAAAATGATATTTACACCTAAAAGTTTACTAAGTGAAGAATTGGAGGGAGAAGAAGGTGTTTGAATTTTTATTTTATTTGAATTGAAGGAATATTAGTTCCTTGCCTACGTACCCGTTTAAGGGATCAAATCCACCGTAGTTCTCTTCCAAAAATGTTTTTGTTTTTGTTGGTTGATTTTAAGTTTGAAAATTGGAATTTGAAGAATAAGAGAGAGAGAGGCCTCAAGGGCATAAGGTTGTGAAAATGTGAGGTTTGATTAGTTATTTGCAAAAAGGTCTAAGTATGATTAAAATTCTTTAAGATTTTTGTTTAAGAAAAGAAAAGGAAAATTCAATGGGATTTTGATCCCAGGGTTTATTAGGAAAACATTTGAGTGATGTCGTTCATATTTTTTTTGGAAAATTGATTTTTCCTAAGTGTAAAGCCTAAGCATTCATCTAAACATACAATCCTAAACATACATCTAAACATGCATATCCTAGCCATATACCTAAAGTGAGGTGTGTGCATGTGTCGGTGCTTGTGTCGGTGTACATCATTAGAGTCCATTGTCCTTATTACATCATACCCTAGATACATGCTATGGTCTTGCAAGAATTAAAAAGCATAAGAAAAATATTACAAAAATTCCTAGGTTTTACATTCTAATTTTTGGCATGAAAATTAAAGTGTAAGAAATAAAGTGGAAAGGAAGGATGAGATGCTTATGAAACATGAAACAAAAGGGTTAGTAGAATAAGATGTAAAATGAAATGGAAGCAAGCAAAAAGAGCATAGTAAAGTAACTAGAATTTAACAAGGAAATAGCCAAAAATTTAACCCAAAAGAAAGCATGATGAGATAGTACTTAAAGCTACTAGAATTCTAAGGCAAAACTAAGGCCTATAATCCTCACATCAATGGCAACATTCCAAAGGTTTTAAATCAATCATGATGTGAGAAATCAAGGGAAATTAGCATGCAATACAATCATAGTATTTTCAAGCCTATTTGCACTTTATTTAACACAAGAAACCCACATTATTCACAAGGTGACGGATCCATAACAAAACAGCAAGCACATACTAAAAAAAAGCAAAATCACTCCAAGAATGACATACTCAAAGCCACACTTATGCACCAAAATTCAAGGACAAAATCACATCACAATTTTCACAAGAAACATAACAAAAAGTGCACAAATTAACAAAACATGAACACATATATTCTTGAAGCAAGTTCCAATAGGTAATTACATTCCACAAGCAAGTATCAAATGCCAAAAACTGATCACCGCAACTTCACAAAAAAACCTTTAGAAATTTTCATCAAGATTTGAACTAAAATTGACACAAAGCACTTAATCAAGAATCAAAATATTTTTCACATGTTGTGATCAAGATTTAACATGCAAGACACACCAAAATTCATCAAAAGATACAAGAAACTTATTAGAAATTTTGTGAAATTTTCAAGAGGTTTCGAACACAAGCAGAGGTGTAAAAATCAGTTTGCAGTACACGAACAGCAAATAAATTCCCAGAAACGAAATCCACAACTCATGAGGGCCCAAGCCCAAACATGAGAGAAGGGCTGGGTCATGGGTATGGATCGGTTTGGGTCATGGGTTATGGACATGGGTTAAGAAAAAAAAATAAAATAAAATTGGAAAAGGTATAAAAGATGATTTTAGCTTGTTGTTCTTCACACAGGTTCACGTTACCCTCCCTCCTAACCTTACACATTTTCATTTTCCAAAACAAACAGCAGTCCCTACCACCTTCTTCTCCGGTGAGTATGAGTTTTCCGACGCGGTGGTCGGCGGCGGCGCCACCACGTCGGAGTTGCAAAACTGCTCGGTTTTCAACAAACTATATATCAAATCGAAGCTCTTTTCGTCCTCTATACGAATTCAACCTCAAAAATTAACAAAGATCCACGCACAGTTTCAGATCTACAAAGATAGAACGCAAGTAAAAGCTTACCTCGTTGAATCCGTTAGGACTTGGAGATTTAGCTTCTGAAAGAAAGAAAGCTTCGACTCTTGCTGCTTCAATCCGGCTTCGAGTTCCAAAAACGCTTGAGGCTTGACTTCGTTTGCTGAATTCACGCCATCTTTCCTTCTCTTACGGTTCAGTTCCCTTTTCTTCTTCTTCGAGCTTGATTTTGAATTTGTTCCGGTGTGTTTTCGAATTGATTGTTGCTGTGCAAGTGTATGAATGGCTTCGATTCCAGCCGTATGAGATTGTGCACCAGTCTTAGAGGTGAACGAATTTGAGGTTGTGGCTTAAGGTATGGAAAAATTGTTAAAGCTTTTAGCTATGGTGGTTATGGAGGTTTTTTGGGGGTTGAAGGTTGTTATGGTGGTGATGGAGGTTGAAGGAATTAGTTATGGTGGTGGAGTGAGTTGGTTATGGTGGTGGAGTGGTGGTTTGTGGTGGTTGAAGTGGTGGTTTAAGTTGGTTAGGGTGGAGGAGTTTGTTACGGTTAGAGAAAGAAGGGAAAAAATAAATTGGTTTTTGTGATTTTTTGTATTTTTTTGTAAAAAAGATTGAAAATAATTGGTGGAAAGAAAAAAATGATTAGTTGAGTTCTATTTGACCATGACCTTGACTTATTTATAGGTGATGTGGGAATGCTTGGACCAATGAAACAATGCCATGTGGCACTTGACTTGTAACAAACCTTGACTTTGACTTTAACAAACTTAAAAAGGGATTAAAATGCAAATAACAAAAGTACAAGGACCAAAATGAAAATTAAAACTAAAATTGAATTGCAAAAGTAAATAGAAAATTAACGTAAAGCGAGACGATTAAAAGCAACAAAGCAGATCAGAAATTTTATGTGAAATGACCAAAATGCCCCTAGGGACTAAAATGACTCAAAACGACTCAGATGCAATTTTAAAAATGATTTTTTAACAGAGAACTAAAGCAAGAATTTATACAAGCAAATTAAAAGACTCAGAGACAATTTTTAGAAATTAAACAGGGTTTTAACACATGAAAAGACTAAAATGCCCCTAGGGGCTAAACTGACTCAAAATGACTTCAAATGCAATTTTAAAATGGACTTTGACATAGAATTGAAATGAAGACTTATTCAAACTATTTGAAAGGACTCAAACAAATTTTTAAAAGACTGAAAGAAATTTCAATCATAGGAAATGACTAAAATACCCTTCTATGTGAATTTTGCAAATAATATTGAAATAAAATGCAAGGAAAGATGTAATTGATCAGAGACATATCAAATGACTTGAAATACAAGAAAAGAAGAATTGAGCTAGTATTTTTAGGTCCAAAATTGGGGTATAACATTACTTTGTGTGTTTAGAATTGGCTTCCTTGTTTTGCAAGTAATGTGAGTACTCTTGTGAAAATAAAGTGTAAAATATGCCTAAAAATGTGCTATGTGGCTTGGCTTGATATGTCCTTGTAATTCTTGTGTTGGAACTGAAATAAAACACTTTGTAAGATAGGCATGATATGAGAATTATAGGTCACATGTTTGCCTTGTCATTGTGGTAAACTTTTAGGCATATTTTGCTACTTGTTTTGCTAAGTTTTTGTCATTTTGGCAGTGCTATCTTGCTTGCTTATAATTACTATTCTATTATGCCTCATGCTACTAACCCTTTCATTTCTTGTTTCATGCATCCCATAAGCTCCTCTCATCTCATGTTCATCTCTATTTTTCTTGCAATTTAATTCTTACCAAGATTTAGCATGTAAAACTTAGGGACTTTGTAATTTCCTTTTATGCAATTTTTAAATTCTTGCAAGACCATAGCATGTAATTAGGGCATGATGTAATAAGGACAATGGACTCTAAATATGTACACCGACACAAGCACCGACACATGCACACACCTCACTTTAGATGTATGGTTAGGATATGCATGTTTAGATGTATGTTTAGGATTGAATGTTTAGATGAATGCCTAGGATTTACACTTAGAAAAATCATTTTCCAAAAAAACATGAACAATATCACTCAAATCATTTTCTCAATAAACCTTGGGATCAAAATCCCATTGTATTTTCTCTTTTACTTTCTTAATCAAATTTCAATGAATCTTAATCAAACTTGGACTTCTTTTGCAAATAACTAATCCCACCTCACCTTTTCTTAAAATCTCATGCCTTTAAGGCCTCTCTCTCTCTCTCTCTCATTCTTCAAAATTCCAATTTTCAAACTTAAAATCAACCAACAAAAACAAAAACAATTTTGGAAGAGAACTACGGTGGATTTGATCCCTTAAACGGGTACGTAGGCAAGGAAACAATATTCCTTCAATTCAAATAAAATAAAAATTCAAACACATTCTTCTCCCTCCAATTCTTGACTTAGTAAACTCTTAGGTGTAAATATCACTTTCAAATAGCATTTAAAAATAAAGCGCGCGCGTAGAAAGTAAAGACGGTTCCTATAGGATACTATAGTCGTTATGGGTGCCTAACACCTTCCCGTAGCGAAAACAACTCCCGGACCTCGATTCTCAAGGGTTTTGCTTACTTTTTCCCTTCCCAAGAAAAAATGAGATATCACCGGTTAGAAAGGTTCAAACGTAATCAATGTTTGACACCCGAAAACCAAGATAAAACAGCTGGCAACTTCCCTGGGGACATTCGAGGGTTACGCCTATTCTTTATTTTCACGCTTGCGCTTGTATTTTTACTTGCTTCTTTTACTTGCTTCCTATGTGAATAAATGTTTAAATTCTTGCAAACGTGTGGGGTGAGAATATCAAAAGTCCTACACCTGGGCTGAGTGAACTTAGGATTTAGGAGGGATATAATCGACAATTCATTCCGAGGGTTGCATCGTGTTTTGGATTATGCGATCAATCCCACATAGCTGAGGCATTTTGGGGGTGATGTTGTCGGCGCGTGTTGTCGCGTTTAGGCACTTTACTTCTAATTGTTCTATGACGCTATGAACCGTAGATAACCGAACCCATCCATGGCCATTTTCTAGGATGTAGTACGGAGGCTAAACCGAGTGTTGTCTCGAGTTTTAGTCGTCACGCGATACTACACTCAAGTTAGACCTTCTTACGGATAATCATGGAGCGAGTGTTTGTCTCGTGGCACCATGATATACGTCGGAGAGGTTGCAACTTGGGAACCTTTTTAGAACCCGGTTACTATCTCCTAAAGCCCTAGATTCACCGGACACCGTCTCCACCCATGACTCCTTGATTTTGAATCTCAACCCACCATGTTTTCTCCGTACTTGAACATACTCATGCATACATGCATAAACTTTTTCTATGCATTTTATCGAAGGGCTTAGGCAAATTGAATTTGTAAACATTGTAGGAATGGGGAAGACTAAGTCCTACAAGTTCAAGGAAGTGGATTTGGCTAGTTTGAGAGATTTGGCACTCAAGATCGAGGATCCGACTGGTTTCCGACATCGTTACGGGGCCTTACTTACTATTCTCCAGACTAATGTGGATGAGAAGCTTGTGCACACTCTAGTGCAATTCTATGATCGGGACTATCAGTGCTTCACTTTTCTCGACTTTCAGTTGGTGCCCACACTCGAGGCTTATTCTTGCTTGATGGATCTATCTATTGCTAAGGGGGTACCCTTCGCGGGACTTGAGAATCCTCCTACTCCATTGGTTATTGCTAAAGATCTCTATCTCAAGACCACCGATGTCTCCAAGAATCTTGTCACCAAGGCTCACATCCGAGGGTTCACTTCAAAGTATCTACTTGAGAAAGCCTATCTCGAAACTACTTGTCAGGACACTCTCGAGGCTATTCTTGCACTACTCATCTATGGGCTTATTCTCTTTCCACACCTTGATGACTTCATGGATATGAATGCTATTGTGATCTTCTGCTCCAAGAATCTGGTTCCTACTTTACTAGCTGACACATACCATGCTATTTATGATCGATCCGGCAAGGGTCGTGGATATATTCTCTGATGTGTACCTCTTCTCTATAGGTGGTTTATTTCGCACCTTCCAAAGTCTTTCCATGATAATCCAGGGAATTGGACTATTTCACAGCAGATCATGGCTCTCACTCCTAATGACGTGGTTTGGCTCACTCCCACTGCTAGAGTCAAAGAAATTATCTTTGGTGGTGGGAAGTTTCTTAATGTACCTCTTCTTGGTACCCGGGGTGGAATCAACTATAATCCGGAACTTTTTTATTCCTAATAATGTTTACAAAAGCTCTAATTTGTCTAAAACCCTTCGATAACACAAAAAGAGTCTTTTGCATATGCATCTGTACATATCATGCATCATTTTACATTCATAGTTTCTCGTCCGTGTCTCACGTGTTCTCTTTCCTACAAAAGGGTCGTCTCTGCCGCCTAAAGTCAAGCTACAACTGCAAAACGCTCGGGCTAAACAAGAAATTAGAATGAGTCCATTTGAACAAGAAATCCAGAAGCTTCGCGAAGAAGTAACAACACTCCGTGGGGAGGTGGAGAGGTTAAGCGCCTTGGTGACAATATTGGTAGCCGCACAGGGTCAGCCGACACTCTCATCACCAGCCAGCTTTCAAGCTCAAATACCTGATGTTACTGTTCCGATTCTGATGAAGGTTGCCAATACTCCCCAACATATGCCTGTGCTCTATGGTCTTGATGAAGTACCTCTTCCCCATGTCTCTGAGGTTCCAATGCCTACGCACCTGGTCAGAAGAAGTGATCCCACTGATGGTCCTGAAGAGAAAGAACAAAGTGCGAGTATGGTGAACTTCAATGCTGATACTGTTATACCTATTATCAAGGCTGCCCAAAACATGGGTCATCAATCTACTGCAACTGTGATACCTGTCTTCCATGCTGCTCAGAAACATGTTGCTACTGTTACACCTGTAATCAAAGTTGCCCAAAGTCCCAGTTATCAGACCCAGTTTCAACTTTACCAGCATCGAGGACAACAGAATCTCCAACAATCTCAACAGCCTCAACGGCAACATCAGGGTCCCCAACTTAAGCAAATCTTTCCTCCTATACCAGTGCAATATGCTACACTGCTCCCATTTCTTATTGCTAAAGGGCATTGTCAGACTAGGAAGGGCAAGCCTCCACCCAATCCTATGCATCCTGAATTCCGTACCGATCTCAGGTGTGTTTTTCACCAAGGTGCTAGGGGCCATGATGTTGAGGGATGCTATGCTCTGAGGTATATTGTGAAGAAGCTGATAGACGAGGGAGAGTTAACTTTTGAAAATAATACTTCTAATATCCGAGACAATTCTCTTTCAAATCATGCACCTGTTGTTAGTAAGACACGACCGTTACTACACCTTACACCAAGGGGCACGAAGCCTTGAGCTCGAGCATTGTTTTTTCTGTGAAAATGGAAGTCCAGAAATTGATTGAGGATAACATCTTTCTGTCCATACGTGGAAGTCAATTTGGAACCAGGGGCATGGCGCCTACTGCTGATACATGGGATATTCAGCCGCAACTGAGATGTTTTGTTGATGTTTTCTACTGATTGTTTGTTTGATAATTGTGTTTGTTTGATGTTTTTCAAAAATAAAAAAACCTTTCGTCTCGCCCGAAGACGAAAGTGAACTTATTTAGGGCACTTTGCTTCATGTGTTTGCATCACTAATAAAAAGTCGTTTCTATCGCGGCTTTGTTTTTTTTACTTTGTGCTTTCTTTGGAAAGAATGGTAATACCAAAAAACCGTAAAATTTTTACTTCACTTTGATCATTTCTGAATACCTGCATAATCATAATTTCTATTCAAAATCAAAAGCATGCATTGATAAACCCGTTGAACACTGTAACACTGTGCTCTCTCTCGACTTTGAGTTCCTATGTTCGAAGCTGAAGGAGCTGGAGATGAGAAGTTTTCCAATAAGATCTCTCGTCCACTAGAACATTCTAGTCATCTGAGCTGCAAATATGAGCATCAAGAAGATTGTCCCGCAGGGACATTTGCTTACAAAAAACTGATTCAGGGAGCTACCACTAGCCTGGCATGGATATCATACTTCAATACACATCAACAAGGGCAAAGGGATGCCTAGTTCCAAATGATAATGACAGGTTTGTATGTCTATGAACCCCAATGCAGTCAATGAATGCTTTGTCAAAAAAAAAAAAAGAGAAAGAAAAATAAAAAAAATTCAAAAAGCTCGACAAGTCACACACCTAAAAGGTGGCTTGGGCAAAAAAGAGCGTCTCGATGGACTAAAGCAGTCCATGCAAAAGTTAGAGACACAAAAAGTGTATCCTGATAGATCGAAGACCCGCAAGGGCAATCTATGCAAAAATTAAGGATTTATGACAAAGCAACTGCATCGGGTCCGACAAGATTCACCTGGGGAAATCCTTTTATCTCTGGTATATGGAATCAGTACTCCCGGTGGAAGTCATGATCATGTCAGTGAAAATTCTCATGGAAATCGAGTTTGTCTGTGTTTAAATGATGCTCAAACAAATGTGATCTGCTGGATTTGAATGTTAATGTTTTGTGCCATGGTCAACTATATCAAGAGGAAGATGGATCAAACTTTCGACAAGAAAGTCCATCCCGGTGCTTTTCAAGAAAGAGATCTCATGTTCAAGTATGGTCTTATATTTTCAAGCCCACTCCAGGGGCAAGTGGATGCTGAGCTATGAAGGCCCATGTATTGTCAAGATGTTTTTCTCCAGTGGTGCAATGACTCTTACAATCATGAATGATGTTGAACTTCCTCATCCTATGAACACTGATGCAGTTAAGAAATACTTTGTCTAGATATACGAAAAGAACAACGTGGTAGGTCGAAAACCCGAAAGGGCGGCCTAGGCAAAAATGCGCTTCCCGGTGGATCGAAAACCCGCAAGGGCGATCCAGGCAAAAACTAGGGACAAAAAATGAATATGAAAAAGCTCGCTGAGATTGTACGCAACTCAGGCAAGAATGAGCGTCTCGATGAGCCGAAAACCCGAAAGGGCGGTTCATGCAAAAATGAGATTGAAACGAAAAGACAAGTAACTGTATCAGTCAGTCACGACTCACTTGGGGCATCTCAGCTATCGAAGGACCCCGATTCAAAACGTCATCTATCAGAGGACTCCAGTTCGGAATACCTCTAATATAAAGTCTCTGCTATGCAAGGCGTATCAAATTCAAGACATCTCCAATGCAAAGTCTCTATGGTTCAATGTATCTGTAAATTCAAAGCATCTCCAGTTCAACGTACTTACAACTCCAAAACATCTGTGTTTCAAAGCATCTGCAATCTGGAAGTGTCTACCATTCAAGCATTCGAACAAAGGAATTCAAAGTTGCCAGTGAGAACAATGTTATTGTGTTCAATGTATCCTTTCAAATATGATTACCATCTTCCAAACTTTTTAGATCTGTGGAGCTGCGCCCTCGGCCGGTTACCACTCTCCTACATCCATTTGAGCCTGTGCCCATTTATTTGGAACTCTCATTTCTTCTACTTGCAAAATTTCTTCTATTTGTGATGCTAATACTTAAAGCAAAATTTCAAAAATCTTTTTTTCAAAAAAAAAAATCTTTTTATGCAAACAACAAACATGCACTATCTTTGAACTTATGAACAGGTGAAACATGCATCAACATCCATCTCAACATGCAATATGTACATACAATCTCTCCAGGACAAACTGTGGTCAATGGCAAGAATGAAAAAACAGAATGAAAAATGGAAAAATGGAAAATGGAAAATTGCAAATGAAAAGCTCGCTAAGTCGAAAACCCGAAAGGGCGGCTTAGGCAAAAATGAGCACCCCGCTGATTGACAATCTATGAAGGCAATTCAGGCAAAAATGGGGCAATGAAAAGAATTTATTCCCGGTGATTCGAAAACCCGAAAGGGCGGTTCAGGCAAAAATGGGATTGAAAAATGAAAGAATGAAAAATGAAAATGAAAGCATTGACCACAGGTGCGACATTCAAAGTCTATCCAATGCTGGTTCTGGAGGACTGGCGACTTCTGCCAAAGCCTTGTCTAAAGGACTTCCATGTGAAACATCCAATGTATATCCATTACTAATTCCTGAGAAATGGCGACTTCTGCACGAGTTTGTTCGAAGAATTTTCAGGGGCAATTTTCAAAGTTTATCCAGCTTGCGGCTTCTACCAAGGTTTTGATCAAATGGCTTCCTCCAAGAAGCATGTACTATTGCAAGTATGATATGATCAGGTTCTCTCAGTTATGGTTTTGATACGTCTTTCAACGACGTCATCCCCTTTGAAGATAGCCGAGTGCGTATGTTGTAGCTCAAGTCACTACGTGCCCAATCTTCCAATGTTTTGTCTATCTCTGTGAAACTTTCTTGCCAAATTATAAACCAATCATGCATTTCCAAGCATTCATACATGCATAATCATGCATTTTATGTGCTCATACATTTAATAATCTTGTTATACTATACATACATGTTGCATTTCCAATCTTCAACTGTCAAATTCAATTCAATCTCAACTTTCAATCCAATCTCAATGTCAATTTAACCCAATTTCAATCTCCAAACTCAATTCAATTCCAATCTCCAATTCAATTCAATTTCAACTCTCAATTCAATGACTATGTCTATGTCTCTGATTAATTTCTCTCTCAACCTCAAACTTTCAATTCAATGTCTTTGTCAATGTCAATTCACTCTCAATTTGCTTTTGGGCCAACAAAAATGGTCATGTCTATTTCCAAATCAAGTCAATATCAACTTACTCTCAATTTGTATCTTTCCAAATCAAACTTCCAATTTGTTATCAGTCAAGTGGCTAGTTCGATCCAAAGAACAGCTTGTACCTGCTTATATGCCTACATTTCCGGTCAAACCACAAGTTCGATCCAAAGAACAGTTTGTACCCTGCTTATTTTTGTTATCGGTCAAACGACAAGTTCGATCCAAAGAACAGTTTGCACCAGCCTGCATGTTGTAATGCTGATCAAGCCACAAGTTCGATCCAAAGAACAGCTTGTATCATCCTTTTACCTATACCTCCAGGTCAAATGGCAAGTTCGATTTAAAGAACCATTTGTACCTGCCTATCTGTTTACATTCTCAATCAAGCGACAAGTTCGATCCAAAGAACAGCTTGTATCTTCCTATATGTCTATTGTCTCCGGTCAAGTGCCAAGTTCGACCCAAAGAACAGCTTGTACCTGTCTTGTATTTCTATTCCTAGTCAAGTAGCAAGTTCGATCCAAAGAACAGCTTGTATCCATCTCTTGTTTGTATTTCTTGGTCAAGTGGCAAGTTCGATCCAAAGAACAGCTTGTACCCATCTCTTGTTTGTATTTCTTGGTCAAGTGGCAAGTTCGATCCAAAGGACAGCTTGTACCCATCTCTTGTTTGTATTTCTTGGTCAAGTGGCAAGTTCGATCCAAAGAACAGCTTGTATCCATCTCTTGTTTGTATCTCTTGGTCAAGTGGCAAGTTTGATCCAAAGAACAGCTTGATCCAAAGAAGCGTATTTTTATGTCCAAAAACAGTGCAAATGTTAATATTTAAGTATCTTCGTCCCGTCAAATCAAAGACTTCGTCTCTTGACTCTCCGGACAAAGAAACTTAAATAGGGGCAGCTGTTATACCCTAATTTTGGACCTAAAAATACTTGTTCAAAATATACTTTCATCTTTGATATATGTCTATTACTCTTGAAAATTGGCAATTTGCTGTTGTTTACACTGACACTTTACTCTGCTTTCATCTCTCAATTTAGCTCTAAAAACCTTTTCAACTGTGTATTTGTCCATGTTTTCTTGCAATTCAAGTCATCCAAAATCATCTTTCTTGCATTTTAAGTCATTTGAATTTGTCTCTGATCAATTGCATCTTTCTCTGCATTTTATTTCAATGTTATTTGCAAAATCCATAAAAAAAGGGTATTTTAGTCATTTCCTATGTTAAAATTTCTTTCAATCTTTGAAAAATTGTTTAAGTCTTTTCAATTGGTTTGAATAAGTCTTCATTTCAACTCTATGTCAAAATCCATTTTAAAAAAATTGCATTAGAAGTCATTTTGAGTCAGTTTAGCCCCTAGGGGCATTTTAGTCTTTTCATGTGTTAAAACCCTGTTCAAATTCTAAAAATTGTTTTTGAGTCTTTTAATTTGCCTGTATAAACTCTTGCTTTAATTCCTTGTTAAAAATCATTCTAAAATTGCATTTGAGTCGTTTTGAGTCGTTTTAGTCCCTAGGGGCATTTTGGTCATTTCACACGAAATTTTGGCAGAGAGAGGTTACTTTAAAGTACCTCATTTAAGTAATTGGTTCGTTTTAGTCCGTTTTGTTGTTTTTAATCGTTTCACTTTAAGTTATTTTCCATTTTACATTTTTTAATCAATTTTAGTTTTAATTGCATTTTAGTCCTTGAAGTCTTGTTATTTGCATTTTGGTCCTTTTAGTTTGTTATTTTTGCAGGTCAAAGTTGGTCAAAGTTTGTTACAAGTCTAGTGCCACATGGCATCAGCAGATTGGTCCAGTCATCACAGTCATCATCTATAAATCCCAGTCATCACAGTCAAAGGGTCCACATTCAATCATTATCACACTTTCCCAAAATATCACAAAAAAATATCAGAGAAGAAAGAGAGAAAAATTTCTCCCTCCTCTTCTCCCCTGTAACCGAATTTCACTACCTCAATCACCACCGTCTAACAAACTCCGACCACACTAACCACCTCATTCCACCACCACCAAACCTCCATATCCACTCCATCTCAGAATCGCATACACCATTTCACTACCGTAAATCGTTTTCATAAAATCTTCACACAACAACACGCATCCTAACTGTTTCGGTTTGAACTCAAACAATCACAATCTCACATCACAAATTCCAAGCCGATTCAAACAACAACGAGGTCCTCCAGTTCGTGATTTCAACCAATCCTAACAAACAACAACTTTAGTTCATCCAGATCAAGAAGAAGAAGAATTGTCCAGATCGAGTTTGAAAACGTCCAGATCGGTGAAAACGCTTGCTGGATCGGAATCTTGTCGAAGCTTTCCGTGTTAAATCCTTCGATTCTCCGATCTTACCCCAGGTATCGCCGTTTTCCTCTTTTCATCTGTTCTACATTTTGTACTCCACCTATAATCACGTCGTAATTCCCTTTTGTTGCTGGTTCAAGAGTGATTTCGTTTGTTTCTCCATTTTTTGCGTCGAATTCAAGCTTCAGTGAATCATCAGTGTTTGTTCTTTCTTGTTTGATGCCTGCGTTCGTTTTTGCCTTGTGTTGCGTGTTTAGAGATGAGAAGTGATTAGTGAAAGATGAGAGAACAAACGTTTAAGAAGAAGAAGGATGATTTGGGAGATGATTAGGCTGCTGCGAATCTGTTGGTGTGTTGGTGTTGTGAGAAGAAGCTTGTTTTGTTTGAGGGAAGAAGATAGTTTAATGAGAGAGTTTGTGTTTGTTGATCCGTAAAAGAAAAGGAGTTGGGGAAAATGGTATTTTGTCAACAAAACCAAGTCTTATGCTATATCCATTTCCTCAACCGGCTCCATACCTGATCCATAACCCGTTTCCTCACCTTGGATTGGGCTTGGGCCTAATTTCATTGTTAAATTCGTTTTACCCTGTTCTCTTGCTATAAGAACACTGTGTTTTGCTATCTGAACCGCTATGTTGTTTAACTTTCATGCAAAAAAAATCCAAAAATTTACCAATGCATTTCTTGATATTCCTGGTTGTTTTGATGTCTTTTTTACATGTTAATTCTGATTGAAAAATATGTGATAATATCTTGTTTTCTTGCCAACCTTTTCTTGATAAATCTTGTGTACTTTTACCAAACTTTGATCATGTATTTTTTTTTATTTTTTTTGCTATGTGATATGGATGCTTGAGATTTGATTTTGTGATTGGTCTACCCCTGGAAATGACTATGGTTTTATTACTTTGTGTGTTTAGAATTGGCTTCCTTGTTTTGCAAGTAATGTAAGTACTCTTGTGAAAATAAAGTGTAAAATATGCCTAAAAATGTGCTATGTGGCTTGGCTTGATATGTCCTCGTAATTCTTGTGTTGGAACTGAAATAAAACACTTTGTAAGATAGGCATGATATGAGAATTATAGGTCACGTGTTTGCCTTGTCATTGTGGTAAATTTTTAGGCATATTTTGCTACTTGTTTTGCTAAGTTTTTGTCATTTTGGCAGTGCTATCTTGCTTGCTTATAATTACTATTCTATTATGCCTCATGCTACTAACCCTTTCATTTCTTGTTCATCTCTATTTTTCTTGCAATTTAATTCTTACCAAGATTTAGCATGTAAAACTTAGGGACTTTGTAATTTCCTTTTATGCAATTTTTAAATTCTTGCAAGACCATAGCATGTAATTAGGGCATGATGTAATAAGGACAATGGACTCTAAATATGTACACCGACACAAGCACCGACACATGCACACACCTCACTTTAGATGTATGGCTAGGATATGCATGTTTAGATGTATGTTTAGGATTGAATGTTTAGATGAATGCCTAGGATTTACACTTAGAAAAATCATTTTCCAAAAAAACATGAACAATATCACTCAAATCATTTTCTCAATAAACCTTGGGATCAAAATCCCATTGTATTTTCTCTTTTACTTTCTTAATCAAATTTCAATGAATCTTAATCAAACTTGGACTTCTTTTGCAAATAACTAATCCCACCTCACCTTTTCTTAAAATCTCATGCCTTTAAGGCCTCTCTCTCTCATTCTTCAAAATTCCAATTTTCAAACTTAAAATCAACCAACAAAAACAAAAACAATTTTGGAAGAGAACTACGGTGGATTTGATCCCTTAAACGGGTACGTAGGCAAGGAAACAATATTCCTTCAATTCAAATAAAATAAAAATTCAAACACATTCTTCTCCCTCCAATTCTTGACTTAGTAAACTCTTAGGTGTAAATATCACTTTCAAATAGCATTTAAAAATAAAGCGCGAGCGTAGAAAGTAAAGACGGTTCCTATAGGATACTATAGTCGTTATGGGTGCCTAACATCTTCCCGTAGCGAAAACAACTCCCGGACCTCGATTCTCAAGGGTTTTGCTTACTTTTTCCCTTCCCAAGAAAAAATGAGATATCACCGGTTAGAAAAGTTCAAACGTAATCAATGTTTGACACCCGAAAACCAAGATAAAACAAAGGTAAAATTTAAAAGGAACGAAAAATTGTCTACTACCAACGAGGGGATAGCTTAAAGAAGACGAATGATAGGTATTACCCACTATCGTATAAGGATAGCTTAATGAAGGTAAAATGAAGGAGATGTTGACTACTATCGGTATGAGTACAGCTTAATGAAGACAAAAGACAAGTATTACCTACTATCGGGATTGATAGTTGTATGAAGGTAAAATGAAAGAGACATTGTCTACTATCTGTATGGATAGCTGTATGAAGACAAATGACAAGTATTTCCTACTATCGGGATTGATAGCTGTATGATGGTAAAATGAAAGAGACATTGTCTACTATCTGTATGGATAGCTGTATGAAGACAAATGACAAGTATTACCTACTATCGGGATTGATAGTTGTATGAAGGTAAAATGAAAGAGACATTGTCTACTATCTATATGGATAGATGTATGAAGACAAATGACAAGTATTACCTACTATCAGGATTGATAGCTGTATAAAGGTAAAATGAAAGAGACATCTCTTGACCAGACACACTGGGGATGACACTTTTGATAAAAATGAATATGTATTCGCAAGCTGTTCGCATGAAGAACTTGCCACTTCAAATGTTTGCTTAGTGACATCTCTTGACCATACACTGATGATGAAACTTTGGAGAAAATTGAATGTATTTGCAAGCTGTTCGTATGGAGAACCTGCCACTTGGAATGTTTGCTTAGTGACATCTCTTGACCAGACACACTGGGGATGAAACTTTTGAGAAAATTTAAAGGTATTTGCAAGCTGTTCGAATGGAGAACCTGCCGCTTGAAATATTTGCTTAGTGACATCTCTTGACCTGACACATTGGGGATGGCACTTGTAACACCCTACTTCTATTAAGCGGTAAAATGCGCGAATATACAAATATATTCTAGAAATAGATGCTACGTCTTCCAAATTAAAACATACATGCAAAAAGATCATGTTACATCATATAGCAGCGGGACATACATACAATCCATAAACCACCTCAAAGTCTCAATATAATAAGAACATATCCTCCAATGTCAAATACAAATAACATCTCAACTCCAAAATACATAATCAAACTAAATCCAACATGCAAATCCTAGATCAGAACCCTAATCTAGACACTTGCATATAAAAGAGGAACTCCACTCCTCGGCAACATCAATCAAACAGACTAAACATCCTGCACTCCATCTACCCGTCCATACGGAAAGGTAGGTGGTAAACCACTGAGGGTTAGCATTACATCATCATAATCCACTTAAAATTAACAAGAAACTTTGAGAATGAAAGATACATTTAAGAACGATGGATAACAAACTATACACGTATTCACAAGTATTCTTAACATTCACATCATTCAATATCAACATCTAAAGTTCATATCCACAAGTGTATCATACACACATCACAAAATCAACCATCTTAATCAACAATTAACAAATTCAATCATCATTCACAACTCAAATGCATTTCAATTCACCAACAAGTATGCAATGGCTCTAGACTCATCTAGATGCATGTGGTACCTATTCTCCTTAAGTTCGTCACCCATGATGCAACAAAAACATCATTATCAACAGCTATAGTCAACGGCAATATGGATATAACATCCGACACGTCATATGATGCATGAACATATGACTCAATTCACTATGCATATGTTCACAACAATTCAACGGCTATAATCAACGGCTATAAGTCAACGACTATAATCATCATTCAACTATATCATATAGTTTCATATCTCCACATAGTTCCTTACATTCCAAATAAAAGAACAATTACAACATATGATCACAAACATCATATTCATCACCTAACAATCATTCATACATCATCTCATAATCATATCAATCTAATCATAGAGGGTTCATAAGCAATTGGCCCTCAATGATCATTTTCAATCAAGTTCGTCTCAAAAATCACAATATTGAAAATAATTGAGCATTTAAGTCAAAACCAAGTAAACGAGTTCCAATGCCTCAACTAGGCATACCACTAGGCCACATATGAATGCAGTAGAGGATACCTTGACGTTTCACCGGCTAAAAGCGACGAGTTCATGAAAATCACAAGTCCGTCTCAATTATCATTTATCAAAGAATTTCCCAATTTCTAAGTAAAACAAGTAGGTTCACTACATCACAGTTTAACCACCTTAGTTGAACTCATAAAAATCAAGTTTTCAAAGATTAAAAACATTCCACGAGGATTGGGTTGACTTAGAACTAGTTATGCAGGATTTTTCGACAAAACTTTCAAGAGTATTTTCCCCATAACTTGAAAACCAAGAATCATATTCAAGTCAAACCAACGCCCTTAGAAAGCTAAAAATATTATCTACAATTTTCATGTTTATACCAAAAACCAGTTCACGACAGAAACGAGGGAAAAAGATGAAAGAATGCGAAACAGGGGGTTCTGCCGTGTGCAACTCGCAACTGCGAGTAAATTCACTCGCCATTGCGAGTTGGCTCCAGGGAGCCCCTGTTGCTCGCAACCAACTCGTAACTGCGAGTACGGTTGCGAGTTATGACAGTAGTTTCGGGAAAAAGAGCCATTTTCACCCCCAAACCCCAATTTTGACTTCCCAATGCCCAAATTTGATCCCAAAGTTTGTTTGAACATTTCTAAACATGAAAAGACACTCAATTCCATATAAAATTTGTCCCAAAACATTCTCTTAACAAAAATCATCATTTGACCCATTTTTCATCAAAACTTCAAAAACAACACAAAGTCATAGCAAACTTCACAATTATGATTGCCCAAGGTTTTAATCATCAACAACAACATCTCTCAACAACAACAGCAACTAACCATCATGAATTCATCAACATTTCATCACAACAACAACTCACATCATCATTTTTGGACAAAAATGCAAAGCATACATATAACCACAATTTAAGCATGTAATTTCATCATCAACAACTCAATTAACATTCAATTTACATACCCAAACATTGCACCAAAACATGAACACGAATTTACAATCAATTAGGCTCAATTCATCAATTTCACAAATGGGTAAAAATAAAAAGTTAGGAATTATGGTTGAAACCTAACCCTCTTACCTCTAGCACAAAGAATCTCTAACTCAAGCTTCAATATAGCTCCTAGATGATGAATCCCCTCTTGCCTCTAACCCTTGTTCTTGTTCTTCCCTCTAGCCTCTAACTCTTCTCTTCTCAAATGAAAAATGTTGTGAAGGAAACCCTATTTCTCTTCTAACATTTAGTTTATATAGGCTCCCCTAATTGGGCTTATCTCACAAACCTTAATGGGCCTAACCCATTTCTATTTAAACCTCAAAAATGTTACTACTCACTTAACGGTAAAATATGACACTAACGGTCACTTAACGGTAAAATAAAATAATTACTACACCTTCTAGTAACTTGGTAAAATAATACTCTTACTAAGCACTAAAAATAACTTCCGACAAAAATTACAAAATTACCCCTGCTCTCAAAATGACCAAAATTCCCCTAAGTCCAAAATGACTAAAATGCCCTTCTAATACCGAATTCTACGATTCCCAACCAAAAATACTCACAGAGGCAATAATCACATAAGAGCACATATAACACACATAAATAAATAATAAAATAAATCTAGCAAAAAATCGGGCTGTTACAACTCTCCCCCACTGAAAAAAATTTTCGCCCTCGAAAATTACCTGAAGGAAACAACTCCGGGTACGCAACCCTCATCCTACTCTTCGATTCCCAAGTGGCACTCTCACCAGTCGGCCCAACCCAAATCACTTTAACCAAAACGTATCCTTGTCACGCAAACGCTTCATCTCCAGATCCTCAATCCTCACTGGCCAAGTCTCAACGGTCAAATTATCCCTTACTTCCAAATCATCCACTTGAATCACATGAGACGCATCATACACATACTTCCGCAACTGAGACACATAAAACACATCATGAAGATTCGACAAAGATGGCGGTAATGCAATCCGATACGCTACAACCCCAACCTTCTAAACAACCTCAAGCGGTCCAACAAAACGAGGAGTCAACATCCGACACTTCAAAGCACGACCAACACCGGTTACAGGATTCACTCTCAAAAACACATGATCACCAACCTGAAACTCAATGTCCTTCCTCCTCTTATCATGATAACTCTTCTGCCTACTCTGAGATGCTCACATCTTCTCTTGAATCATCTTAACCTTTTCCGTAGTTTCTTGCACAACATCCGGTCCTAACAAAGCACTTTTTACTGACTCATCCCAACACAACGGTATCCTAAACCTTCGACCATACAAAGCTTCAAACGGTGCCATCCCGATACTAGAATGGAAACTGTTGTTGTAAGTAAACTCAATCAACGGTAAACATTCAACCCAACTGACACCTTGTTCCAAAACACAAGCTCTCAACAAATCTTCCAAACTCTGAATAGTCCTCTCAGTCTGACCATCAGTCTGGGGATGATAAGCAGAACTCAACCTCAACTTAGTTCCCAAAGCAGCTTGCAAACTCTCCCAGAACTTAAAAGTAAACCTCGGATCCCGATCCGACACAATACTAGAAGGAGCACCATGCAATCTAACAATCTGCTCAATGTAGATCTCAGCCAACTTCACCACAGACATACCGGTCTTGATAGGAACAAAATGTGTCGACTTCGTCAACCGATCAACAATTACCCGAATTGAATCAAAACCCTTAACAGTCTTCGGCAAAGCTCCAACAAAATCCATAGAGATACTATCCCACTTCCACTCTGGCACAAACAACGGTTGCATCAAACCTGATGGCTTCTGATGTTCAATCTTAGACTTCTGACAATCCAAATAAGCATACACAAACTCTGCGATCTCCTTCTTCATTCCAGGCCACCAAAACAACCTCTTCAAGTCCTGATACATCTTAGTCGCTCCTGGATTAATACTCAAACTACTCCTGTGACCTTCTTCCAAAATCCGTCTCTTAAGCTCAAGAACATCTGGCACACAAACAAGATCGCGAAACATCAAAACACCGTTCTCATCCAATCCGAAATCTCCTCCCTTGCCTTGGTTAACCAACACCACACGATTTACAAGTTCCAAATCTTCCTTCTGTTCATTCTTGATCTCCTCCAAAATATTACTCGTCAGCTTCAACATTCCTAACCTCACACCATCCGGCGTCAACTCACTAACCAAACTCAAGTCTCGAAACTGCTCGATCAACTCCAATTCTTTAACCATCAAAACAGACATATGCAGCGACTTTCAACTCAAAGCATCAGTAACAACATTCTCCTTTCCAGGATGATAGCTCAATTGGAAATCAAAATCCTTAAGATATTCCAACAATTTTCTCTGCCTCATATTCAACTCCTTCTGGTCGAACAAGTACTTCAAACCCTTGTGATCACTGAACACTTCAAACTTAGAACCATACAGATAATGCCTCCAAATCTTCAACACATACACCACGGCTGTTAATTCCAAATCGTGTGTCAGATAATTCTTCTCATGCACTTTCAACTGCCTCGAAGCATAAGCCACAACTTGACGATTCTGCATAAGCACACCACCAAGACCCATCTTAGAAGCATCACAATACACAACAAACGATTCCTTCGGATTCGGCAAAATCAACACTGGAGCTGAAGTCAATCTCTTCTTCAATTCTTGGAAACTCTTCTCACACTTAGCATCCCAAACATAAGCTTGCCCCTTCCGAGTCAACTGCGTCAATGGCAACGCCAACTTAGAGAATCCTTCAATGAACTTTCGATAATAACCTGCCAATCTAAGAAAGCTCCTCACTTCAAAAACAAACTTAGGTGATTCCCATTGCAACACTGCATCAACTTTCGACGGATCCACGACAATACCACCTTTAGAAATCACATGACCAAGGAAATTCACTTCGCGTAACCAGAACTCACACTTCGACAACTTAAGAAACAACTTCTTCCCTTCAAGACACCTAACACAATCCTCAAATGCTCTGCATGCTC
The DNA here is from genome assembly GCF_051527215.1 of Medicago sativa. Taxonomy (NCBI): domain Eukaryota; kingdom Viridiplantae; phylum Streptophyta; class Magnoliopsida; order Fabales; family Fabaceae; genus Medicago; species Medicago sativa. Next base: position 51,191,256 of record NC_140749.1, read on the forward strand.
TTCTTCTGACTTAGAATACACCAAAATATCATCGATAAACATCACCATAAAACGGTCCAGAAAAAGATGAAATATCCTATTCATATACTCCATGAAGACACCTGGTGCATTAGACACTCCAAATGGCATCACAGAATACTCATAGTGTCCATACCTCGTTCTAAACGCAGTTTTGGATATATCTTCCGCCTTTACTCTAATCTGATGATATCCTGATCTCAAATCAATCTTGCTGAACACCTCCGCGCCAACCAACTGATCCATCAAATCATCGATCCTCGGAAGCGGATACCGATTCTTAATCATCACTTTATTCAACTGCCGATAATCCACACACAACCTCATGCTTACATCTTTCTTCTTAACCAACAACACTGGAGCACCCCACGGAGAAACACTCGGCCTGATAAATTGCTTCTCGAGTAACTCTTCCAATTGCTTCTGCAACTCACCCAACTCTGATGCAGACATCCGATACGGCGCAATCGAGATATGACTCGTTCCCGGAACCAAATCAATTGCAAACTCAACTTCCCTCTCCGGCGGTAACTCGGTAATGTCGTCCGGAAAAACTTCTGGAAACTCTTGCACTACTGGCAAATCACCAACTCCTTTCTCACTACTTTCCTTCAAGGAAGCAAACATCATGAACACACTAGCTTCACCATCCAAAGACTTCTTCACTTGTTCCGCGGTCAAGAACTTCCCACCTTCCTCAGCTATCGGCTTAGAAAACGTTACACTCTTGGTCAAACAATTAATGTTAACACCAAAAGTCAACATCCAATCCATACCGAAAATCACGTCTATATGCTTCAACGGAAGATACACAAGATCCAACTCAAAATCCACGTTACCAAAACTAACAGGACACTTAGCACACACTAAGGAAGTAGTCACCGAACCACTAGCCGGGGTGTCGATAACCATCCCTCGCGACAACAGAGTCACAACCAAACCCAAACGCTCAACACAACTAGCCGCAATAAAAGAATGAGTAGCACCAGTATCAATAATTGCAATCAAATGAGTACTATTGATAAAACACATACCTCGGATGAGATTATCCGGATGCTCCACCTCTTCCGCATTCAATGCAAACTCCTTCCCTGCCGCCTTCTTCGGCTTGGTACACTTAGTACTAAGATGACCCTCTTCACCACAGTTGAAACAAGTAATATCCTTCTTGCACTCAAACGTCTTGTGACCCTTCTGTCCACACTTGTAGCAACTATCACCCTTCCTGCAATCACTAGAGTAATGACCCAAGATTCCACACTCGTCGCATCTCACATTGGCAACATTCGGCTTAGAGCCTCCACCAGATTCCCTCTTCTTTCCTTTGTCCTTGTTGTACGGCTTCCCAAATCCATGACTCTTTCCTTTCTTCTCATTCATCGCCTTATAATGATTCACCTAAAAGAATGAACAACACAACAAGTACAGACAGTACTCCCGCACATGTCGCATACAAACAGGAAATTCAACGGGTTTTGGTCTGGACAAGACCGACCACGGCTCTGATACCAACTTGTAACACCTACTTCTATTAAGCGGTAAAACGCGCGAATATACAAATATATTCTAGAAATAGATGCTACGTCTTCCAAATTAAAACATACAAGCAAAAAGATCATGATACATCACATAGCAGTGGAACATACATACAATCCATAAACCACCTCAAAGTCTCAATATAATAAGAACATATCCTCCAATCTCAAATACAAATAACATCTCAACTCCAAAATACATAATCAAACTAAATCCAACATGCAAATCCTAGATCAGAGCCCTAGTCTAGACACTTGCATATAAAAGAGGAACTCCACTCCTTGGCAACATCAAGCAAACAGACTAAGCATCCTGCACTCCATCTACCCGTCCATATGGAAAGGTAGTTGGTAAACCACTGAGGGTTAGCATTACATCATCATAATCCACTTAAAATTAACAGGAAACTCTGAGAATGAAAGATACAGTTAAGAACGATGGATAACAAACTATACACGCATTCACAAGTATTCTTAACATTCACATCATTCAATATCAACATCTCAAGTTCATATCCACAAGTGTATCATACACACATCACAAAATCAACCATCTTAATCAACAATTAACAAATTCAATCATCATTCACAACTCAAATGCATTTCAATTCACCAACAAGTATGCAATGGCTCTAGACTCATCTAGATGCATGTGGTACCAATTCTCCTCAAGGTCGTCACCCATGATGCAACAAAAACATCATTATCAACGGCTATAGTCAACGGCAATATGGATATAACATCCGACACGGCATATGATGCATGAACATATGACTCAATTCACTATGCATATGTTCACAACAATTCAACGGCTATAATCAACGGCTATAAGTCAACGACTATAATCATCATTCAACTATATCATATAGTTTCATATCTCCACATAGTTCCTTACATTCCAAATAAAAGAACAATTACAACATATGATCACAAACATCATATTCATCACCTAACAATCATTCATACATCATCTCATAATCATATCAATCTAATCATAGAGGGTTCATAAGCAATTGGCCCGCAATGATCATTTTCAATCAAGTTCGTCTCAAAAATCACAATATTCAAAATAATTGAGCATTTAAGTCAAAACCAAGTAAACGAGTTCCAATGCCTCAACTAGGCATACCACTAGGCCACATATGAATGCAGTAGAGGATACCTTGACGTTTCACCGGCTAAAAGCGACGAGTTCATGAAAATCACAAGTCCGTCTCAATTATCATTTATCAAAGAATTTCCCAATTTCTAAGTAAAACAAGTAGGTTCACTACATCACAGTTTAACCACCTTAGTTGAACTCATAAAAATCAAGTTTTCAAAGATTAAAAACATTCCACGAGGATTGGGTTGACTTAGAACTAGTTATGCAGGATTTTTCGACAAAACTTTCAAGAGTATTTTCCCCATAACTTGAAAACCAAGAATCATATTCAAGTCAAACCAACGCCCTTAGAAAGCTAAAAATATTATCTACAATTTTCATGTTTATACCAAAAACCAGTTCACGACAGAAACGAGGGAAAAAGATGAAAGAATGCGAAACAGGGGGTTCTGCCGTGTGCAACTCGCAACTGCGAGTAAATTCACTCGCCATTGCGAGTTGGCTCCAGGGAGCCCCTGTTGCTCGCAACCAACTCGTAACTGCGAGTACGGTTGCGAGTTATGACAGTAGTTTCGGGAAAAAGAGCCATTTTCACCCCCAAACCCCAATTTTGACTTCCCAATGCCCAAATTTGATCCCAAAGTTTGTTTGAACATTTCTAAACATGAAAAGACACTCAATTCCATATAAAATTTGTCCCAAAACATTCTCTTAACAAAAATCATCATTTGACCCATTTTTCATCGAAACTTCAAAAACAACACAAAGTCATAGCAAACTTCACAATTATGATTGCCCAAGGTTTTAATCATCAACAACAACATCTCTCAACAACAACAGCAACTAACCATCATGAATTCATCAACATTTCATCACAACAACAACTCACATCATCATTTTTGGACAAAAATGCAAAGCATACATATAACCACAATTTAAGCATGTAATTTCATCATCAACAACTCAATTAACATTCAATTTACATACCCAAACATTGCACCAAAACATGAACACGAATTTACAATCAATTAGGCTCAATTCATCAATTTCACAAATGGGTAAAAATAAAAAGTTAGGAATTATGGTTGAAACCTAACCCTCTTACCTCTAGCACAAAGAATCTCTAACTCAAGCTTCAATATAGCTCCTAGATGATGAATCCCCTCTTGCCTCTAACCCTTGTTCTTGTTCTTCCCTCTAGCCTCTAACTCTTCTCTTCTCAAATGAAAAATGTTGTGAAGGAAACCCTATTTCTCTTCTAACATTTAGTTTATATAGGCTCCCCTAATTGGGCTTATCTCACAAACCTTAATGGGCCTAACCCATTTCTATTTAAACCTCAAAAATGTTACTACTCACTTAACGGTAAAATATGACACTAACGGTCACTTAACGGTAAAATAAAATAATTACTACACCTTCTAGTAACTTGGTAAAATAATACTCTTACTAAGCACTAAAAATAACTTCCGACAAAAATTACAAAATTACCCCTGCTCTCAAAATGACCAAAATTCCCCTAAGTCCAAAATGACTAAAATGCCCTTCTAATACCGAATTCTACGATTCCCAACCAAAAATACTCACAGAGGCAATAATCACATAAGAGCACATATAACACACATAAATAAATAATAAAATAAATCTAGCAAAAAATCGGGCTGTTACAACTCTCCCCCACTGAAAAAAATTTTCGCCCTCGAAAATTACCTGAAGGAAACAACTCCGGGTACGCAACCCTCATCCTACTCTTCGATTCCCAAGTGGCACTCTCACCAGTCGGCCCAACCCAAATCACTTTAACCAAAACGTATCCTTGTCACGCAAACGCTTCATCTCCAGATCCTCAATCCTCACTGGCCAAGTCTCAACGGTCAAATTATCCCTTACTTCCAAATCATCCACTTGAATCACATGAGACGCATCATACACATACTTCCGCAACTGAGACACATAAAACACATCATGAAGATTCGACAAAGATGGCGGTAATGCAATCCGATACGCTACAACCCCAACCTTCTAAACAACCTCAAGCGGTCCAACAAAACGAGGAGTCAACATCCGACACTTCAAAGCACGACCAACACCGGTTACAGGATTCACTCTCAAAAACACATGATCACCAACCTGAAACTCAATGTCCTTCCTCCTCTTATCATGATAACTCTTCTGCCTACTCTGAGATGCTCACATCTTCTCTTGAATCATCTTAACCTTTTCCGTAGTTTCTTGCACAACATCCGGTCCTAACAAAGCACTTTTTACTGACTCATCCCAACACAACGGTATCCTAAACCTTCGACCATACAAAGCTTCAAACGGTGCCATCCCGATACTAGAATGGAAACTGTTGTTGTAAGTAAACTCAATCAACGGTAAACATTCAACCCAACTGACACCTTGTTCCAAAACACAAGCTCTCAACAAATCTTCCAAACTCTGAATAGTCCTCTCAGTCTGACCATCAGTCTGGGGATGATAAGCAGAACTCAACCTCAACTTAGTTCCCAAAGCAGCTTGCAAACTCTCCCAGAACTTAAAAGTAAACCTCGGATCCCGATCCGACACAATACTAGAAGGAGCACCATGCAATCTAACAATCTGCTCAATGTAGATCTCAGCCAACTTCACCACAGACATACCGGTCTTGATAGGAACAAAATGTGTCGACTTCGTCAACCGATCAACAATTACCCGAATTGAATCAAAACCCTTAACAGTCTTCGGCAAAGCTCCAACAAAATCCATAGAGATACTATCCCACTTCCACTCTGGCACAAACAACGGTTGCATCAAACCTGATGGCTTCTGATGTTCAATCTTAGACTTCTGACAATCCAAATAAGCATACACAAACTCTGCGATCTCCTTCTTCATTCCAGGCCACCAAAACAACCTCTTCAAGTCCTGATACATCTTAGTCGCTCCTGGATTAATACTCAAACTACTCCTGTGACCTTCTTCCAAAATCCGTCTCTTAAGCTCAAGAACATCTGGCACACAAACAAGATCGCGAAACATCAAAACACCGTTCTCATCCAATCCGAAATCTCCTCCCTTGCCTTGGTTAACCAACACCACACGATTTACAAGTTCCAAATCTTCCTTCTGTTCATTCTTGATCTCCTCCAAAATATTACTCGTCAGCTTCAACATTCCTAACCTCACACCATCCGGCGTCAACTCACTAACCAAACTCAAGTCTCGAAACTGCTCGATCAACTCCAATTCTTTAACCATCAAAACAGACATATGCAGCGACTTTCAACTCAAAGCATCAGTAACAACATTCTCCTTTCCAGGATGATAGCTCAATTGGAAATCAAAATCCTTAAGATATTCCAACAATTTTCTCTGCCTCATATTCAACTCCTTCTGGTCGAACAAGTACTTCAAACCCTTGTGATCACTGAACACTTCAAACTTAGAACCATACAGATAATGCCTCCAAATCTTCAACACATACACCACGGCTGTTAATTCCAAATCGTGTGTCAGATAATTCTTCTCATGCACTTTCAACTGCCTCGAAGCATAAGCCACAACTTGACGATTCTGCATAAGCACACCACCAAGACCCATCTTAGAAGCATCACAATACACAACAAACGATTCCTTCGGATTCGGCAAAATCAACACTGGAGCTGAAGTCAATCTCTTCTTCAATTCTTGGAAACTCTTCTCACACTTAGCATCCCAAACATAAGCTTGCCCCTTCCGAGTCAACTGCGTCAATGGCAACGCCAACTTAGAGAATCCTTCAATGAACTTTCGATAATAACCTGCCAATCTAAGAAAGCTCCTCACTTCAAAAACAAACTTAGGTGATTCCCACTGCAACACTGCATCAACTTTCGACGGATCCACGACAATACCACCTTTAGAAATCACATGACCAAGGAAACTCACTTCGCGTAACCAGAACTCACACTTCGACAACTTAAGAAACAACTTCTTCCCTTCAAGACACCTAACACAATCCTCAAATGCTCTGCATGCTCTTCTTCTGACTTAGAATACACCAAAATATCATCGATAAACATCACCATAAAACGGTCCAGAAAAAGATGAAATATCCTATTCATATACTCCATGAAGACACCTGGTGCATTAGACACTCCAAATGGCATCACAGAATACTCATAGTGTCCATACCTCGTTCTAAACGCAGTTTTGGATATATCTTCCGCCTTTACTCTAATCTGATGATATCCTGATCTCAAATCAATCTTGCTGAACACCTCCGCGCCAACCAACTGATCCATCAAATCATCGATCCTCGGAAGCGGATACCGATTCTTAATCATCACTTTATTCAACTGCCGATAATCCACACACAACCTCATGCTTACATCTTTCTTCTTAACCAACAACACTGGAGCACCCCACGGAGAAACACTCGGCCTGATAAATTGCTTCTCGAGTAACTCTTCCAATTGCTTCTGCAACTCACCCAACTCTGATGCAGACATCCGATACGGCGCAATCGAGATATGACTCGTTCCCGGAACCAAATCAATTGCAAACTCAACTTCCCTCTCCGGCGGTAACTCGGTAATGTCGTCCGGAAAAACTTCTGGAAACTCTTGCACTACTGGCAAATCACCAACTCCTTTCTCACTACTTTCCTTCAAGGAAGCAAACATCATGAACACACTAGCTTCACCATCCAAAGACTTCTTCACTTGTTCCGCGGTCAAGAACTTCCCACCTTCCTCAGCTATCGGCTTAGAAAACGTTACACTCTTGGTCAAACAATTAATGTTAACACCAAAAGTCAACATCCAATCCATACCGAAAATCACGTCTATATGCTTCAACGGAAGATACACAAGATCCAACTCAAAATCCACGTTACCAAAACTAACAGGACACTTAGCACACACTAAGGAAGTAGTCACCGAACCACTAGCCGGGGTGTCGATAACCATCCCTCGCGACAACAGAGTCACAACCAAACCCAAACGCTCAACACAACTAGCCGCAATAAAAGAATGAGTAGCACCAGTATCAATAATTGCAATCAAATGAGTACTATTGATAAAACACATACCTCGGATGAGATTATCCGGATGCTCCACCTCTTCCGCATTCAATGCAAACTCCTTCCCTGCCGCCTTCTTCGGCTTGGTACACTTAGTACTAAGATGACCCTCTTCACCACAGTTGAAACAAGTAATATCCTTCTTGCACTCAAACGTCTTGTGACCCTTCTGTCCACACTTGTAGCAACTATCACCCTTCCTGCAATCACTAGAGTAATGACCCAAGATTCCACACTCGTCGCATCTCACATTGGCAACATTCGGCTTAGAGCCTCCACCAGATTCCCTCTTCTTTCCTTTGTCCTTGTTGTACGGCTTCCCAAATCCATGACTCTTTCCTTTCTTCTCATTCATCGCCTTATAATGATTCACCTAAAAGAATGAACAACACAACAAGTACAGACAGTACTCCCGCACATGTCGCATACAAACAGGAAATTCAACGGGTTTTGGTCTGGACAAGACCGACCACGGCTCTGATACCAACTTGTAACACCTACTTCTATTAAGCGGTAAAACGCGCGAATATACAAATATATTCTAGAAATAGATGCTACGTCTTCCAAATTAAAACATACAAGCAAAAAGATCATGATACATCACATAGCAGTGGAACATACATACAATCCATAAACCACCTCAAAGTCTCAATATAATAAGAACATATCCTCCAATCTCAAATACAAATAACATCTCAACTCCAAAATACATAATCAAACTAAATCCAACATGCAAATCCTAGATCAGAGCCCTAGTCTAGACACTTGCATATAAAAGAGGAACTCCACTCCTTGGCAACATCAAGCAAACAGACTAAGCATCCTGCACTCCATCTACCCGTCCATATGGAAAGGTAGTTGGTAAACCACTGAGGGTTAGCATTACATCATCATAATCCACTTAAAATTAACAGGAAACTCTGAGAATGAAAGATACAGTTAAGAACGATGGATAACAAACTATACACGCATTCACAAGTATTCTTAACATTCACATCATTCAATATCAACATCTCAAGTTCATATCCACAAGTGTATCATACACACATCACAAAATCAACCATCTTAATCAACAATTAACAAATTCAATCATCATTCACAACTCAAATGCATTTCAATTCACCAACAAGTATGCAATGGCTCTAGACTCATCTAGATGCATGTGGTACCAATTCTCCTCAAGGTCGTCACCCATGATGCAACAAAAACATCATTATCAACGGCTATAGTCAACGGCAATATGGATATAACATCCGACACGGCATATGATGCATGAACATATGACTCAATTCACTATGCATATGTTCACAACAATTCAACGGCTATAATCAACGGCTATAAGTCAACGACTATAATCATCATTCAACTATATCATATAGTTTCATATCTCCACATAGTTCCTTACATTCCAAATAAAAGAACAATTACAACATATGATCACAAACATCATATTCATCACCTAACAATCATTCATACATCATCTCATAATCATATCAATCTAATCATAGAGGGTTCATAAGCAATTGGCCCTCAATGATCATTTTCAATCAAGTTCGTCTCAAAAATCACAATATTCAAAATAATTGAGCATTTAAGTCAAAACCAAGTAAACGAGTTCCAATGCCTCAACTAGGCATACCACTAGGCCACATATGAATGCAGTAGAGGATACCTTGACGTTTCACAGGCTAAAAGCGACGAGTTCATGAAAATCACAAGTCCGTCTCAATTATCATTTTTCAAAGAATTTCCCAATTTCTAAGTAAAACAAGTAGGTTCACTACATCATAGTTTAACCACCTTAGTTGAACTCATAAAAATCAAGTTTTCAAAGATTAAAAACATTCCACGAGGATTGGGTCGACTTAGAACTAGTTATGCGGGATTTTTCGACAAAACTTTTCAAGAGTATATTCCCCATAACTTGAAAACCAAGAATCATATTCAAGTCAAACCAATGCCCTTAGAAAGCTAAAAATATTATCTACAATTTTCATGTTTGTACCAAAAACCAGTTCACGACAGAAACGAGGGAAAAAGATGAAAGAATGCGAAACAGGGGGTTCTGCCCTGTGCAACTCGCAACTGCGAGTAAATTCACTCGCCATTGCGAGTTGGCTCCAGGGAGCCCCTGTTGCTCGCATCCAACTCACAATTGCGAGTGCGGTAGCGAGTTATGACAGTAGTTTCGGGAAAAAGAGCCATTTTCACCCCCAAACCCCAATTTTGACTTCCCAATGCCCAAATTTGATCCCAAAGTTTGTTTAAACATTTCTAAACATGAAAAGACACTCAATTCCATATAAACCATCATGAATTCATCAACATTTCATCACAACAACAACAACTCATATCATCATTTTTGGACAAAAATGCAAAACATACATATAACCACAATTTAAGCATGTACTTTCATCATCAACAACTCAATTAACATTCAATTTCCCAAGGCCACAGGCCAATTTAAATACTTAGTGGTAGCAGCTGAATACTCCACAAAATGAACCGGCTAAAGAGTTTAGGCCCAATACTAACACGGCCCAAATTCTGCATTTGGCAATATTACGCGAAACACACCCCTCCCTGTGAGGGGAGTGCTCAGAGCAATAGTGACCAGTTTAAACGAACGGTAACAGTCATTATCATGGCTCCCATGAATCTCTCCTCGGTGGTCACACTTCCTACGAATTCGTAACCGCCGAGCACACATGTGGCTTACAACGTCTCAGCATTCACCCACCACTATATAAAGAGGAATTTTGGCAGTCCCCAAGGTTAGAATCTTCTCACTCTCTGAACCCTTATATTGACTTGAGCTTTGGAATGTTAGTAGGTACACCCCACCCCCTGACATTCCAGTTGCTAACTAGACCATTCCACCATCGTACAGAAACTGCATCAGTAATCACCTTTTGATTAGGTATGATCAGCTTGGTATGATTTGATGCACTTGCCTAAGTTAGAAATCAATAAGCTCTAAGGCTTATGATATTTAGGGAGATTTTCACTACCTCTTTTTGTATCTAAGTCATATATTGACATTATTTATCAGAGTAGATACTTATAATTATGTAGTGACATTGTCAAAAATTATATTGGCATTTTTGTTTTTAATATCTTATATAATAATACATTTTCAAGGTCAAAGACATTGAAAGGTAAAAAAAAAAAATGAAAGTGTGTGAAATTTTTTGACATAGAATTACATTTTATGTTTATAACTAACATATAATATTCTTCATATTAATGGTTATGTGACACCCTAAACCTAAATTCAAGATGAGGAAATCAATAGTTTTTGGTAACATTTTGTAAGAAGTATAATATTTAAAATAATTCTTAGAAAAAAATAAATCAAGACACTTATTCCATTAAAACAATTATTTGGATAAAATTATTGTTTTTCAACTAGATATCACCTATCAAAGCGCGAAATTACAAGGAACAATGAATCCCAAATAGAACTTTATTAATACAAGTTAAAGTGGATAAACATCTTTGATAGTCACCAACACACTGGCTTCCTCTGAACGTTGTTTAAGGTTGCTGATTTTACAAACTCCTAACACAAACCACGAAGGTGAGTAATCAAATCATGTTAATTTATAATAGCAGTCAGTAAACAATTACAGGTAGTTATATATTCAAATATGATAACTAAATAAAAATATTGAAAATTTAAATGATTCACTATAGTTTAACACATATACACAACATCAATTGTGGTTAAGGAGTCAAAAACATATTGTTAATTAAAGTAATATATCTACTCATTCATGTTCATCATCAAGTCATTAATGTGGTCACAACTAATGGCTAAACATATGAGTTCAGACTCAACTGTATTGATTTATAATAATAATAATAATAATAATAATAATAATAATAACAACAACAACAACAACAACAACAACAACAACAACAACAACAACAACAACAACAACAACAACAACAACAATAATAATAATAATAATAAGGGTAGTGTTAACTTGTGTCCTCAGGGCACATGTTAAGAAACCTAAAAGAAGAAATTTTCTCTAAAATTTTGTGCATTTAGATGATAAAAAAGTTAAATATTAAATTCAATGCACACATTCCAATAAGTTTTTTCTATATTTGAATCATTAACTTGTGCCTTGAGGGCACAAGTTAACATTTCCCTAATAATAATATCTTTGGATTACACATAATTTTCTGGTTGATTTCAAGCAAAACAGACTTCTAATGACGAAGATTGGAACAAAATAATGAAACTAATCAATGGAAGTGTTGGTGTTTTAAGAGATGAGATGGGAGGGTTATAAAATTGAAAATTTGTACTTGAATTGCTAAGTCAATCGTAGGAACATTTTTTTAAAACTCAGTATCTGATCCAAGGACCGATTAATCCGAGGAGACCAGTCCCACCGCTCACTTGCGGGGGCCTCGTTTACAGCCAGAGCAAAGCTATGTATGGACGTACCCACTGAAATTGGCACCAAATAGAATTGAACCTGAGACCTTGAAAGGAGCACACTCCAAGATCGCAAGTCAACCACTAGGCCAACTCCAAGTGGGTCAATCGTAGGAATATTATCTTGAAGTTTTAGCAAAAATGGAGCAATTTTCTTGCATATCCTTGTACCATCAAGATTGAGTTCTGCATCTTGTTTTAACTACCTTGTTATGTTACTTCTCTACCAACCTTTTCTTCTCGATTGACACTATTGCTTTCTCTAATATTAGGGATTAGCTGAATTTATTTTGTCAAAATATAAACACTTTATCGGTAAAAACTTTTAAAAAAATTATTAAAAAAGGTATTCAAATAGACTAACCTGCATTTACACAAATTACTAATACACCTCACAAATGTATGAGGGGGACACTTAAAGAAGTCTGGACAATCACCAGCGACAGTGCACTTTATATCTGCAAAGTAAAATAACAATAAATCAATTTCATCAAAAGGTAATGAAAGGTTGTGTATAACATAAAGAACAAAATGCAAAACCACTTACCTTTACCGGTTACAACAAGAATTAAAGAAAGAAATATTATCAAAGCATAAAAAGACTTAGAAATTTGAGCCATATTTTTCCTCCTTTACAAGTAATAAGTTGAAAGTTATTTCAACACTTTATAAGTAAAATATTTGCTTTGTTAATTTCAAGCAAATAGTTTTTACCCTTTAGGTGCTGCAAGAGACCATTAATAAATCAAAGTTATTAAATATGAATAAGAAAGGTCAAGATGTCGTATTTACCCTTTAGCTCACTTAATTGATCACCCAGCCTTGTTAAATTCCAAAAAAATCATTAGATTTTCTTATTATTCGAGATTTTCATGATAGACAATGGAAAAATGTAAAAAGATAAATATTATTGATGTACGCTAAAAAAAATAGGTTTAAAAAGTATGCATCAATTAGGTGACAACATATTTATTTATACAGTAAAAGTACCATCGTATAATTTCTTTTTGATAAAAATATAAGATCAAATTTGTGACAACCTAAACAAAAAAATGCGACACTGAAGGTGAGAAAAAATTACGAGAAGGAGGGAGGTTGAATTGTGTTGGTCTAAGAACTTAGTCAGAATCTGATGTTGCAGATTCTGACTCAGAATTTGAATGCAGCGAAAATACAAAACATAAAGATGAGAGATAAAGAGTTAGAGAGAGAAGACAGACACAAATCAGTTTATATTAGTTTCTGCCACAACACAGGAGTAGTTTGAAGGTGAGAAAAAGACACAAGAAGGGGGGTTGAATTGTGTTAGCTTTTTCAGGTTTCTTTTTCTTTTGTTAAAAAGCAGCCTGATCAGAATCTGAAGTACATTGGTTCTGAAGCAGAGTTTGAGTGCAACAGATAAGTACAAAACACAAAGATAAAGAGATAAGAATAGAGAAAGAAGACGCAAAACAATTTTATATTGGTTCCTCATACAATCCAGAAGTAGTCCAGTCCTCTTGCATTTCCAATAGAACCACAACTTATTACAAATGCTCATGAACACATCCAAGATACTTCCTTATGCTCAATCACAACTGCAAGAGAGTTCTATTTGCTCAAGCACAATTGCAGGAGACTTATGTTTTCTCAAGCACAACTGCAAGAGACTTCTGTTTGCTCAAGCACAACTACAAGAGACTTCTGCTCTAGGACTCTACCTAAATATTTCGCTTGCTTAAGCTCACAAATTAAGACTTCCCTTTGCTCAATCCCCATTGGTTGGGACTGCTAAGTGCTCAAGGCTTCGTCAAGAGATTTATATGCTCAAGCACGCAGGCAAGAGACTTTCTAATGTGTTTGCCCCAACTGCAAATATGTTAACTTGTTCTTACGCTTTTTCTAACTAGTAAGCGTAAACTGAACAAGTGAACAGACTCCCTAAGATTTCAAAGTAAACTTGAAAAGAAATCCTAAGTGCTTTGCGCTATTAAATTTGACAGAGTAATGACACAGTTGAATAGAAAAGTCTTGTTACTTCTTCTTCAGGTCTTCAGCTCCTTATATAGGCAGTGATTTGAGAGAGGATAGAGAAGAGTGCCAGCGCAAATAGAATCGTTGAGAAGCTTCAATCACGAACGTTGGCCCTTTGCCTAATCTTGTTGGAAAATACTTTGAATCTCTTTTGCTGAAAGGGGAATTATGAGTTACTTTCCTCGTTCCTGATGTCCTTTACACGTAGACAGAAGAAGGCAAAATAATTGCTCTTCTATATGCAATGATAGAGACATCTCACATTATAAGACAAATGCTTATATGGATTCTAGGTCCCTCAGAATGACGTAGCCTAGCCGGCTTCTTTATTAAAGTCCTTCACATAATTTGTGGATGTTACTCCCCAGCTTCTGTGAGACTCCTGTCCACTAGGATGTTGACTTCTGGTTGACCTTTCAGTAGAATTTCATCCATAGTCTTCTAAGTTTCCCAATTCCTTTCTGGTGCTTTTAATATGTTCCTTCTTCATGATAAAAGTTCCTGCACACTTGAACATATGTTAGTCATTCAATTGTTCTTCAATATTTTGTTATCATCAAAACCCAATAGAACTTGTGTGAACCATTCTTGTTCTAACAATCACCCCCTTTTTGATGATGACAAACAATAGTATTTTGAACAATTGTTGTTTATTTAATTAACAGTTAGACTTCAGGGTCTGAGGTTTGCAAGGTCCCTCTAAGTATGACAGTCTAAGGTCTGAGGTTCGCAAGGTCCCCCTGAGGCTGTGATAGTCTATTAAGGTTAGGTTTGCAAGATCACACTAAGTGCAATTCCCGGTTAATTAAATTCATTCTTAGTTACTCTTAAGTGCATCAGAATAAGTAATCAAATGTTTATCAGAACACTGACAAGATATCAAAGTTTTTTGATCACACAAAGGTTTGTAAGCTCTGATTAAGATCAATATGATACTTTATTAGAGTCTGATAATTTTAACAGTTAAGCGTATATTTTTTTATTTTTATAATAATATTGCATAAGAAATAGACAAAAAAACTAGGTTCTTTAAGCTCCTATGTTTGGCTCAGCATTCAAATACTTTACCCTTCTCCCCCTTTTGACATCAACAAAAATAGAACCCAAGCATAGGAGCAAGATATAAAATGAGAGAGAGAAATATACATGAAGTCTAAAATGATGAAGTGCAAAGTTAAAGATACAAACCATAAATAGAAGATAAGTTTTAAACACAAAAAAAGTCAAATATCACTGGCTCCTATTTATTTCTAAGCTGAGACACCATATCAACCAGCTTCATGCCATTTTTGTTGGTTTCTTCTAATCTAGCATCTGCACTCTGCTGAGCTTGAGATAATTCCTTTACTTTTGTGATCAATGTCTGATGTGTATCCTTAAAGAATGCCACCTCAGCTCGTTAATGTGTGGATTAGGAAAGTGTACCAAATCGTTTACCAAGTAATAAAGTGATAAGTAGAGTATCATATCCACATGGATTTTCGTTTTGCCAAACAATTCTCGTTACTTATTTTTGTAAGTTTGACGATACAAAAGATAAGGGTTAGAAATCTTGCAATTTTTATCTGTTTGCAACAGAGCAAGTTTACGTGTTTTTGGTTGCAGAAAAGTAAGCAGCGGTTAGGATTCTTCGAATCCCCCCTATTTATATTGTTGGATATTAAATAACAGTAACATCGCGTATATTTATCCTAGGTAGACTATACTAGTGATGAGGCCGTTGGGACATGACTAACCTATAAGGTTGGAAGCTGCACCTGCTGATCACACGGTGATCCTTATGTGTGGGGTCTATAAATCTCGGTTAACTAGGTATATTTCTCCTAAGTCTGGTTGCACCTGCTGATCGCACGGTGATCCTTACATGCGGGGTCGTACCGTCTTTAAGGTAATTGAAAGCATAAACTTAAATTGGTGTCTCAGTTTTTCCTAGGGAAATGAAGGTCAAGGTTCCATTAGTTCAGCCCATCTATGAATCTTTGGACACTCATAGCCCACCCTCTCGCACTTACTTAGTAGATCTACAAACGAGCAACCCTAATCTATGTCTACCTTACTAAGGGTTTAAGAGAATAGTTCTATTAGGCTACAACTTATTTCCTTCAAGCAGATACTTCTTTCCTTAATTACTAATCAGTTACATCCTAGGTTCAGCAGAGTTACTACTCAGTCTTAGAAATGTCACCTCCTAAGTACTTACTACTAGGGTCAATTCTCTTTCGGTATATTTCGCTAATTACTAACTAATTACTTCCTAAATAGATAGTTATTAAAATAATGCTATAAATATCAAGATATAAGCAGCAAGATAATAATAACAATTGAGGCCCTGTCACAACCTAAATATCTAATCTAGAGTTGCACCTACTACAGAAATAAACTAAGGAATTTTCTAATAAAACTTAATAGCGAACAAAAGATAAATAAAATAAAAACATACACTAGAAAATCAAGGAGAAGATAAAAACTCTCCTGAATCTCCAAAGTTTCCTTCCTCTTGAACTACCAGAGTTCAGAACGAGAAATTCTGAATAAGGAAGGCTAGTATTTATAGTGAGAGTTTCTACCTGGGTTTGGGCTAAAAGTGCGGGCTTTACCCACAACATAAGCATGAAAAGACGCTTGCGTCCCGCATTTTTGGATGCATGGGGCGCATGACAGATGCACAGGGCGCATGTGTGTGCCCCATGAATCATGCCTTAGGCGCATGGTATATAAATTCCATGCCCTAGGAAATTTTTCATGCCCTAGGCGCATTGCATCTAATCCTGGTCCCAAATTCTCCGATTTTCGTCGTTTTAGGTCTTCGTCTTCAAATAACTTGCCTCAGAATTTGGGAACATAATTCTTCCCATTTGTAATTTTCCCGAGGCCTCTTGAATCTTCATTCTTTTTCTTCCTAAGTCTTCACAATTCTTCAGTTGTTCTTAATTTCCCGATTTACATGATTTCTTTGTGAATTACTTCAAAAACCCCCTAAAATTGCTATGTTTTGGGAAAACTAGAATTACATACTCAAATATAGAAAACATTACAAAAGTCCCAAAGTCATAGGAAATCATAGGCAATTTTTCTAATACTCCTCCTTTTTGCTGCTAAAACCTACTGAAAATAACTGAAAAACATGCTAAGAGTTACGTAAGATGACCTGTCATCACAACCCCAAACTTAGACTGTTGCTTGACCTCAAGTAATGAAAGAAAAACATAATTTATTCAGTAAAAACATATCTTTCAGGGAGTTGTGCTTAAGAATCATTCATCACATTTACAGCAGAGCAGCAACTAACATACCACAGTACATTCAAGAGGGTTAGACTTGGTGAAAGTAACCTATATTCTCAGCCATACTCTTTTCTATGATACACGTATGTATCTCCTAAAGCCAGTAGGGCACAACATTTTCCTTACTCCAGTCGTCACATGAATGTTCCTTGCTATAAATTTGGAACAATTCTAAACAGATAGTCAAGTTAAAGTTATTCACACACTAAGAGGACTTTGAGGGTTATAACCTGGCTTAGGTTAATGGTGGATATAATTTGGGAAGTAGGCTAACAAAAGAACTTGGAGTTAGTTCACTAACCTAGGGATTCCTTCTAATCATTAATGCATTGCCATCCTTCTTTCCTTGATTCAAACAAGATGGGTAAAATAGTAGAACTATTTGTCTTTTTATTTTTGACAGAATCATACTTTTTTTTAAGAGACCATTTTTTTGGCTCTTGATTTTTTTTCATTTTTTTTCTATTTTTTTTGGTGTAGATCCATGGTCATCTACATTTTTTTTTCATTTTTCTTTTTTTGACAAATGTTTTCTACTGTTAACCCACCCCAAACTTAAAATGTTGCTAATTCCAAAGAGCAACCCCAAACTTAGTTTCAAGGCATGTGTAGTCATAATAATACCTATCTAACTCCAAGTGAAATCAAACACAGTGCATTTAAAGTGTAGGACTTTGACATGAATCGTCACTAATAAAGAAAGAAATTTTCGTCTGGAAGCTCATAGTGGTTTTACAAAGGATAATAAGAATATAACAGGGTGGCTTGAAAGGCTCAAGGTACCAAAGAAAAATTGTCTCGTGTGTAATATAACCTAACCGATCGTTCATAAAGAACGGTCGCAAATTCAAGCAATAATAGCATTCATATGGAACACTCATATATATTGGAAATATTTAGGTATCTAACAACCTAGAATGGATATGGAAATATTTGGCTTTGAATCTTACCGGTTATGCTATTCGGAAAAGAGATGGTGATCCTATAAGTACCTTTCACTAGTAAGGCCCAGAAAGTATCGTGCTCTTGAATGTAAGGGTAAAGTAGCCTTCGCCTAAAATGATTTGAATAATACCTAAGACTAAAACAAATTTAAGCATAAAAGGAAAAGTTATATATGTAAATGCAAAAGAAATAAATTTTTATTACATAATACTGCTAGCCTGTAAATTTATCAGGCTCATTTAATATGGTAGACATTGTTTGACCTTTTTACTTTGCAGGAATCGAAGAGCTTTCTCATTTCAATTGAATAATCTCGACGAAACATTAAGCCTAAGGCGCATAGTCAGAGTTTTGACGAAGCAAGGATGAAAGAGCAATCTCGCGTCAAAGTCAAGCAAAAGGGCGGGAAAGCACGATTTCAAGTATTGAAGCGGTTTCCATGTAGTGGAGACGTGGGACAGGCAGTTGTCCAAGATGGAGGAACTGCTGATCATGGAGTTAGTGGTTCACCATCTAGGTTTTAATATAAATAAGAGTTTCCAAGCCGGAAAATGGGTCACAAATCATATACAGAATTCTACAACACTCAAACTATCAGCATCTAGGGAAACAAGTTATACATAATGTATGTAAACTGATTTGTAGACCACCCCTTTTATTTTAATGCAATGCATTTTACCTTTTCTTTGAGTTTACATGCGTAAACTTACTTTTATCAGTCTTTTATTTGCTTTGTTTTAAGCTTTTAATTGCAATCTCAAACCTGTTGAGAGACAGTGCCTTTTACTATCGAACCCGTTCTGCTCATTAAGCAACCCGAGTGCATTTCGTGGCCTTTGTTATACCCTAATTTTGGACCTAAAAATACTTGCTCAAAATGTTTTCTATCTTTGATATATGTCTATTTACTCTTGAAGAATTGCCAATTTGCTATTGTTTACACTGACATTTTACTCTGCTTTATCTCCCAATTTAGCTTTAAAAATCTTTTCAAATGTGGATTTGTCTATGTTTTCTTGCATTTCAAGAATTTGAATTGTCTCTGGTCAATTGCATCTTTCTTTGCATCTTATTTCAATGTTATTTGCAAAATTCATGAAAAAGGGTATTTTAGTCATTTCCTGCATTCAAACTCATTTTGGTCCTTGAAAGTTGTTTGGGTCTTTTCAATTGGTTTGTATAAGTCCTTGTTTCAATTCCATGTCAACATCCATTTCAAAAATTGCATCTGAGACATTTTGAGTCAGTTTAGTCCCTAGGGGCATTTTGGTCATTTCACATGAAATTTTGACAGAGAGAGGTTACTTTAAAGTACCTCATTTAGTAATTGTTTCATTTTAGTCCTTTTGTTGATTTTATTTTTAGTTCCACTTTACGTTATTTTCATTTTATCATTTTAATTCAATTTTAGTTTAATTGCATTTTAGTCCTTGGAGTCTCATTTATTTGCCTTTTGGTCCATTTTTTAGTCCAACTAACTTTTCAGGTGCCACATGTCTCTATCCTATTGGTCCAAGGCCAAAGAGCTAGCCTATAAATGGGTCCCATGGGTCAAAGAGTAAACACACTAATCATTTTTTCACAAATACACAAAAAATCACAAAAATCAATTTTTCTTTTTCCCTCTTTCTTCTCTAACCGTAACCACCTCCATCACCACCATAACAAACTCTTCCCACCTCCATCACCACCATAACTAACTTTCCAACCACCACAATCTTCATCTTTAACAAACTTCTACCACCACAAAACCTCCATAACCACCACATCCCCACCATAACAAACTTCAACTACCACGTTTCCACCATAACCACCTTCAACCGCCACCTCCTTCATCCCTAACAACCTCAAACCTCCATCAATCCACTACATTTTCAGTTTCAGAACCTCTAAGCTTCCATAACACAAAACCGAGTTTGAACTGTAGATACAGAAGCGGACAGAACTGAAACAAAAGGAGGATTCAGCCGATTCAAGCTTAAAGAAGGTGAGCAGAACCAAACCGAGTCCAAGCTACAACGAATTCGAACCGGATCAAAGAGAAGAAGCTGAGAACGAGCTGTTGTGAGAGAAAGAGTTCGTGCGGCACAAAATCGGACCGGTACAACGGTGATAAGAGTAAATCCAGCACAGATTCCAGGACGAGGTAGAAACTTTCTCTTGTGTGTTCGTTTTCTTGCTATGTTTAATTGTAGATCTGGATCGTTTGTGAACTGTTTTGGAAAATTTTAAGTCCGGATTTGAATAGAGGAGAAGCAGTGGAGCCTTTTGATGTAAAAATCTTTTGAAAAGAGTAAAAATTGTTCCGGTACGGCGGCGCTCCGGCCAACCACCGTACCGGAAGAGCTCCGGCCACCTTCTCTTATCTTCTTCTCCGTTTGACTGTGTTGTAATGGGAGAGGGAGCAATTTTGAAATGCAAGGCCATGTGAGCATAACACACAACAACCTCTCTTTTATACTCCTCCATTTTTTAACCCATTTTTCTAATATCCCATGGATATGCTCCATAGCTAACCCACAACCCATGGATCTAACCGATCCAGCTCTTTTGCCTAAGCCCAGTTTCCAAGTCTGCATGCCTTCTGCTATGTGAACCCCCCCTTTCCTATGCGTTTGACTGATTTCTTGCTGGTTATACCCCCTGAGCATGTGATTCGTTGCTAAAAATTCAAAAAAAACGTGAATGTCTTTCTTGTTGTTTTGATTGAATCTTGATGTTATTTGCATGATTGAATCTTGGTAACAATTGTGTGAAAAATATGTTGAGTTCTTGTTAATTCAATGTGATTCATTCGTGTGCGAATTTTGTTAAAAATTTCTAAGTTCTTGTAAACTTTTTCTTGCGGTGATTTTGACACTTAAGGCATATGTTTTGGAATGTGATGTCATGCTAAAATCCATTTCAAGATTATGTGTGACCTTGCTCTTACTTTTAGCTCACTTTTAGTCAAGACTTTTGTGAAAATTTTGATGTGATCTTGAACTTGGATTTTGGCCTATAATTGTGGCTTTGAACATGTAACTTTTGAAGTGAATTTGCCTTTTGTTTTGGTGTATGCTTGCTGTTTTGACCTAGTTTTTGTGGACCTTGTGTTTGGTAAATAATGTGAAATAAAAGTGCATAAAGAACTTGAAAATCTTGTAAACTTTGGCATAGTTAAACCCCTAGATTCTCATGTTGGTTTTCTTGGAATAAGTCATCTAAAATTCCTCCAATATTATGAGAACCTAGGCTTTAATTTTCGTCTTAGCTTTACATTGAATTCCAAGTTCTTTTATCACTTTTTGTCAAGTTTGTTGGTTTACTTCACTTACAAGTTATAATTGCTTTACTATTTTGTTTCTATTTCCCTTCGAGTTACTAATCTTCTATTTCATGTTTTATGCATTCCATAGGCATATTTCCTTCTTTAGTTTTGGTTTTATTTCATGCACTTTAATTTTCATGCAAAAGCTTAGAATGTAAAAAACCTAGGGATTTTATGTACTTTACTTATGCTTTTATTTTCTTGCAAGACCATAGCATGTATTTAGGCAAATGATGTAAAGGACAATGGACTCTAATGATGTACACCGACACAAGCACCGACACATGCACACACATCACATGGATACTTTAGATGTATGCTTAGGGAATGTATGCTTAGATGTATGTTTAGGGACTTTGAAACTTAGACAAAATTCTCTTTTCAAAAAATATGAACAACTTCACTCAAATCTTTTTCTAAATAAACCTTGGGATCAAAATCCCATTGTATTTTCCCTTTATTTTCTTAAACAAAAACTTTAATGAATTCTAATAATACTTAGACTTTTTTTACAAAATAACTAATTCCACCTCACCTTTTCTAAATCTCATGCCCTTGAGGCCTCTTTCTATTCTTCAAAATCCCATTTTCAAACTTAAAATCAACCAACGAAAACAAAAACATTTTTTGGAAGAGAACTACGGTGGATTTGATCCCTTAAAAGGGTACGTAGGCAAGGAACCAATATTCCTTCAATTCAAATAAAACAAAATTCAAACATCTTCTTCTCCCTCCAATTCTTCACCTAGTAAACCTTTAGGTGTAAATAACACTTTCAAAATAGCAGTTAAAAATAAAATGAAATGCGCGCGTAGAAAGTAAAGACGGTTCCTATAGGATACTATAGTCGTTATGGGTGTCTAACACCTTCCCGTAGCGAAAACAACTCCCGGACCTCGATTCTCAAGGGTTTTGCTTATTTTTTCCCTTCCCAAGAAAAAATGAGATATCAAAGGTTAAAAAGGTTCAAACTTAATCAATGTTTGACACCCGAAAAACCAAGATAAAACAGCTGGCAACTTCACTGGGGAGATTCGAGAGTTACGCCTAGTCTTTATTTTCACGCTTGCGCTTTTGCTTTTACTTGCTTCTTTTTACTTTCTTATGTGAATAAATGCTTAAATTCTTGCAAACGTGTGGGGGTGAGAATATCAAAAGTCCTACACCCGGGCTGAGTGAACTTAGGATTTGGGGGGGATATAATCGACAATTCATTCCGAGGGTTGCCTCGTGTATTGGATTATGCGGTCAATCCCACATAGCTGAGGCATTTTGGGGGTGATGTTGTCGGCGCGTGTTGTCGCGTTTAGGCACTTTGCTTCCGATTGTTCTATGACGCTATGAACCATAGATAACCGAACCCATCCATGGCCATTTTCTAGGATGTAGTGCGGAGGCTAAGCCGAGTGTTGTCTCGAGTTTTAGTCGTCACGCGATACTACGCCCAAGTTAGACCTTCTGCGGATAATCGTGGAGTGAGTGTTTGTCTCGTGGCACCATGATATACGTCGGAGAGGTTGCAACTTGGGAACCTTTTTAGAACCCGGTTACTATTCCCTAAAGCCCTAGTTTCACCGGACACCGTGTCCACCCTTGACCCCTTGACTTTGAATCTAAACCCTCCATGTCTTCTCCGTACTTGAATATGATCATGCATACATGCATAAAACTTTTTCCATGCATTTATCGAAGGGCTTAGACAAATTGAATTTGTAAACATTGTAGGAATGGGGAAGACTAAGTCTTACAAGTTCATGGAAGTTGATTTGGCTAGTTTGAGAGATTTGGCACTCAAGATCGAGGACCCGACTGGTTTCCGACACCGTTATGGGGACTTACTCACTCTTCTCCGGACTAATGTGGATGAGAAGCTTGTGCACACTCTGGTGCAATTCTATGATCGGGAGTATCGGTGCTTCATTTTCCTGATTTTCAGTTGGTACCTACTCTAGAGGCTTACTCTTCCTTGACGGGTTTACCCATAGCCAAGGGAGCACCTTTCACAGATTTTGAGCATCCTCCCATGCCTTTGGTTATTGCTAAAGACCTCTATCTCAGGACCACCGATGTCTCCAAGAATCTTGTCACCAAAGCTCACATCCGAGGGTTCACTTCGAAGTATCTACTTGAAAAGGCCAATCTCAAAACCACTTGTCAGGACACTCTCGAGGCTATTCTTCCATTACTCATCTATGGGCTTATTCTCTTTCCGAATCTTGACAACTTCGTGGATATGAATGCTATCATGATCTTCCGCTCCAAGAATCCGGTTCCTACTTTGTTGGCTGACACATACCATGACATTCACGATCGGTCCGGCAAGGGTCGTGGGTACATTTACTGCTGTATACCTCTCCTCTATAGGTGGTTTATTTAGCACCTTCCGAAGTCTTTCCATGACAATTCGGAGAACTGGACTATTTCACAGCGGATTATGGCTCTCACTCCTAATGAAGTGGTTTGGCTCACACCAGCTTCTAGAGTCAAAGAAATTATCTTCGGTGGTGGGAAATTTCTTAATGTACCTCTTCTTGGTACCCGGGGTGGAATCAACTATAACCCAGAGCTCGCCTTGCGACAATTCGGTTTCCCGATGAAAGAGAAGCCTATCAATCTTGCTACATCCCCTTACTTTTTCCATTACTCTAATGCTCCTATCGGGATAAGAGAAGATTTCATAGAGGCTTGGTCTAAGCTTCGGAAGAAAGAGGTGAAGCATATGGGTGTGAGATCCGGTATTGCTCATGAGGCTTATACCCAATGGGTAATAAACCGAGCTGAGGAGATTGGCATGCCTTACCCCTCCATGAGATATGTGTCTGCATCTATTCCAACCATGCCTTTGCCTCTACTACCAGCTACTCAGGAGATGTATCAGGAGCATCTAGCTATGGAGAGCCGAGAGAAGCATCAGTGGAGGGCTAGATACTATGAGGCTGAGAACTTGATTATGACTTTGGATGGAGAAGATGAGCAGAAGACTCATGAGGTTTTGACATTGAAGAGGGAGTTAGCCAAAGCTAGGGAAGAAATTGAAGAAAAGGATAAGTTGCTTATGCAAGATTCCAAGAGGGCTAGGGGTGCCCGTAATTTCTATGCCCGATACTACAGCTATGAGTCTGAGTCTGAGTCTGAGGATGACACTTCCACTTCCTATGCTTGAGGATTACTGTTCCCTGTTGTTGTTCCCAGTTGTTATTGTTGTTTTCCATTTTCAAATTCTATCCCTTGGCTTAGCGTTTCAAAGGGAACTATTTTTGTAAAATCTTGTGATGTCTTCAGTTGTTTAGTAGTGTTTACCAATTGCTAATTTGTCTAAAACCCTTCGATAACACAAAAAGAGTCCTTTTGCATATGCATTTGTACATATCATGCATCATATGCATCATACATTGACCACCAAAAACATAAAACTTCCCCTGTGCTCATTACCTCCTGGTTTCTCTGCCGCAGTCTGAAAAGTGGCTCGTGCTCGTAAGGTTTACCAACCAGATAGAGTGCATCAAACAAGATTCTACAAGAGAAGAAACATGGCTAACTTTGAGGAAAAGAATTCTCAGCTCCGTGCCGAACTGGCTGCTATGAAAGAAGACCTAGCTAAAGCTCATGACATTATGTCCACTCTAATGGCTGCACAAGAACATCCGACCATGTCTGTTCCAGTTACTACTGAAGTGGCTCCATCCATCCCACTATCCACAGTGACTTCTGATGCCCGATTTGTCATGCCCAATGGTCGCCCGTATGGACTCTCAGCTTTCTATGCTCCTAACACTGCAGCCGGTATCTCTGGTGTCGCTAATCAATGACAGATTCATGCAGCAAACTTGACTTCTGCAAATACTTCTATGCCTCAAGTAACTCCCATTATTACCGAGCCTATTGTACACACTGTGCAACAGGTAATCGATGTTGACACTCCACGTGGACAGGACCCCATAGTGGAGGCCATGAGAGAACAGTTAAGAGAGCTAGCTGGAGAGCTCCGTGAGGTCAAGGCTAACCGTGGAAACGTTGTTTCTGCTAAGGCTCGTGATCTATGCCTGATATTCCGACTTGAGATTCCTAAGAAATTCAAAATGCCAGATTTCGATAAATACAATGGATCCTCTTGTCCACATAGCCATGACATCCGGTACGTCCGAAAGATGGCCAACTATGCAGATAATGATGCGCTGATGATTCACTGCTTCCAGGATAGCTTGGCAGAAGATGCGGCAGACTGGTACACTAGTTTGAGCAAAGACAATATCCATACTTTCGAGGAACTCGCTGCTGCTTTTGAAAGTCATTATGAGTTTAACACCCGTTTGAAGCCGAACAGGGATTCTCTTAAGTCTTTGTCTCAGAAATCAGATTAAACCTTTCGTGAATATGCTCAGAGATGGAGAGGGGCAGCTGCCTGTGTTTCTCCTCGACTAGATGAGGAAGAACTAACACAGACATTCCTGAAGACTTTGAAGAAGGAATATATTGAAAAGATGATAGTCTCTGCACCCAATAACTTCTCCGACATGGTTACTATGGGAACTCGTCTAGAGGAGGCTGTCAGAGAAGGTATCATTGTTCTTGAAAAAGGTGAGTCCTCAGCTAGCGCACCGAAGAAATATGGTAATGGCCAACATAAGAAGAAGGAATCCGAAGTAGGTATGGTGTCTGGTAACCCATCTACAGCTGCTACTCAGTCGCCTCTACCCTACCAATACATGCAGTACTCTCAACATCCTTTCTTCCCGCCATTCTACCAGCAGTATCCTCTGCCGCCGAGTCAACCATCAGTACCCGTTAATGCCATCGTTCAACAGGTACAACCACAGCCTCCTGCTCCAAAGCAACCTCCACAACAGCAGGGCCCTCGGCCCAGGACTCATTTTCCACCAATACCAATGCGGTATGCTGATCTGCTCCCAACCCTACTTGCTAAGGGACATTGTGTCACCAGACCAGGCAAGCCTCCGCCTACGCCGTTGCCTCCCAGGTTCAGACAGGATTTCACATGTGAATTCCATCAAGGCGCTCAAGGCCATGATGTGGAAGGTTGCTATGCTCTGAAGTATGTTGTGAAGGACCTGATAGACAGATGACGGTTGACTTTTGAAAATAGTGTTCCGCATGTGCTCGATAATCCACTTCCAAATCATGGTGCCGTTAATATGATTGAGGCTTTCGAGGAAGCTCAGTTTCCCCAAGAAGGCCCCATTTTAGATGTCCGAAATGTTGTTACTCCTTTGGTACCACTACATGTCAAGCTCTGCCAAGCTTCCTTGTTCAGTCACGATCATGCTTCCTGTTCAGAGTGTCTTCAGAACCCCATGGGTTGTTGTGCGGTGCAAGATGATATACAGAGCCTAATGGACGATAAGTACTTGGTTGCCAGCGACGTCTGCATGATTGTGCCAGTATTTCATGATTCCCCTGTTGGGGGTGTGCCTTAGACAAAAAATGTTGAACCCTTAGTAATCAGGTTACCTGGCCCGATATCTTATGCCTCTACTCAGGCAATCCCTTACAAGTATGGTGCGACCATGATTGAGAACAGGGTAGAAGTGCCTCTGGTATCCCCAGCTATAGTCGGTAATATTGCTGAAGGGACAACGACTCTGAGAAGTGGAAAGGTTCGTCCACCCTTGTTCCAAAAGAGGGTTGTTACACCTGCTGCCACAATAACTCCACCAGTTGCTCCTCCTGTTGACAAGAACGTCGGCCCCTCAGGTCAGTCTATTGAAGAGTCTAACCTGGACGAGATTTTGAGGCTCATCAAAAAGAGCGATTATAAGATTGTAGACCAGCTGCTGCAAACTCCATCAAAAATATTCATCTTGTCTCTACTCCTGAGCTCAGAAGCCCACAGGAAAGTGTTGATGAAGGTGTTGGAACAAGCCTATGTTGACCATGCAGTCTCCGTGGATCAGTTCGTTGGAATAGTGGGTAACATTACTGCTTGTAATAAGTTGTGGTTTGGTGATGATGAAATCCCCGAGGCAGGAAAACACCACAACTTAGATTTGCATATCTCAGTACACTGCAAGTCTGACATGATATCCAATGTGTTGGTGGACACTGGATCATCCTTAAATGTAATGCCTGAATCTACACTGAGATAGTTGAGCCATCATGGAATTTCTTTGAGGGGAAGCAGTTATCTGGTTAAGGCTTTTGACGGATCTCGTAAAGATGTTCTTGGAGAAGTGGACCTGCCAATCACCATTGGTCCTGAGACATTCCAGATCACTTTCCAGGTCATGGACATCAATGCTTCTTATAGCTGCCTCCTTGGAAGGCCGTGGATTCACGGCGCTGGGGCAGTAACTTCTACTCTGCACTAGAAGCTCAAGTTTGTGAGGAACGGTAAGCTTGTTACTATACATGGCGAAGAAGCGTATCTGGTTAGCCAAGTGTCATATTTTTCTTGTGTTAAAGCAGGGTCCGCTGAAGGGACGTCCTTTCAAGGTTTGACTGTTGAAGGTACAAAATCCCGAAGAGGTAGTGCTGCTATGACTTCATTGAAAGACGCCCAGAAAGTTGTTCAAGAGGGACAGGCTGCTGGCTGGGGCAAAGTGATACAGATCTTGGAGAACAAGTGCAAAGAGGGCATTGGGTTCTCCCCAATCTCAGGCGTGTCAACAGGAACCTTCTATAGTGCTGGGTTTATCAACGCTATTGCTGACAATGCTGCTGAGAGTAGTCATGTGCCTACGTTTGTTGTACCAGGGGGCACTGTGAGGAATTGGGAAGCCATTAATATTCCTTTAGTCATGCATGCTTCCATGTAATGTGTCTTGTTGCTCATGTTTTTCTTTGTTTTCAAAATAACAATCCTTTCGCTCTGCCCAAGGCGAAAGTGATGTCTTTGTAAGGGCATGTTTGTTTCGGCATTGCCGTTATTAATAAAAATTGTCGTCTTTTCCGCGACTCTTTGTTTTTTTTATACTTTTTATTGCCTTTTTCCTTGGAAATAATGGTAATGCCAGAAAAAACCAAAACATCTGTATTTTCTTATTAATTTCAAAAATCTGCATGAAAAACATTTTTCTAAAAACATCCCAATCATATTGTGCAGATTGAACCATAATAAACCCGTTGAACACAGTGACCATATGGTTCCTCCAAATTTTGATTTCCCTTTATATGAAGCTGAAGATGAGGAAGATGGTGAAGATATACCGTATGAGATCACTCGACTGCTTGAGCAAGAAAGAAGAACCATTCAGCCTCACCAGGAAGAGATTGAGCTTATCAACCTGGGTACTGAAGAAAACAAACGAGAGATCAAGATTGGTGCTGCACTTGGGCCAGAAGTAAAAAAGAAGATTACTCAGCTTCTCCATGACTATCCAGATGTTTTTGCATGGTCCTATGAAGACATGTCGAGACTAGATCCCAAGATTGTGGAGCATCGGATACTGACAAGGCCCGAATGCCCTCCTGTAAAGCAGAAATTGAGAAGGTCTCGTCCAGACATGGCTTTTAAGATCAAGGCTGAGGTGCAGAAGCAAATTGATGCGGGTTTCCTCATGACATCTGAATATCCTGAGTGGATTGCCAACATTGTACCAGTACCAAAGAAAGATGGGAAAGTTCAGATGTGTGTTGATTACAGAGATCTGAACAAAGCCAATCCAAAAGATAATTTCCCATTGCCCCATATTGATGTACTCGTTGACAGTACTGCTCAGGCTAAAGTGTTCTCCTTTATGGATGGTTTCTCCGGCTATAACCAGATACGGATGTCACCTGAAGATAGAGAAAAGACATCTTTCATTACTCCATGGGGAACATTCTGTTATAAAGTGATGTCGTTTGGCTTGATAAATGCCGGTGCTACCTATCAAATGGGTATGACTACTTTGTTCCATGATATGATTCACAAAGAAATTGAAGTATATGTTGATGACATGATTGTGAAATCAAGTGATGAAGAGCAGCATGTTGTGTATTTGAAAAAGATGTTTGAAAGATTGAGAAAGTACAAGCTGCGGTTGAATCCTAACAAATGTACATTCGGTGTAAGATCTGGAAAGTTGCTGGGCTTCATTGTCAGCCAAAGAGGCATTGAAGTTGATCCTGACAAAGTCCGAGCCATCAGAGAGATGACGGCTCCCCAAACTGAAAAGCAAGTCAGAGGTTTCCTCGGACGCCTGAATTATATTTCAAGATTCATATCTCACATGACTACTACCTGCGAACCAATTTTCAAATTGCTCAGAAAGAATCAGCCTGTTGTATGGAATGATGAATGCCAGGAAGCTTTTGATAGCATTAAAGAATACTTGTTGGAACCACCTATCCTTGTCCCGCCAGTGGAAGGAAGGCCTTTGATTATGTATCTGTCAGTGTTAGATGATTCAATGGGTTGTGTTCTCGGTCAACAAGACGAGACTGGAAAGAAAGAACATGCTATCTATTACCTGAGCAAGAAATTCACCGACTGTGAGACTCGGTATACAATGCTTGAAAAGACTTGTTGTGCTTTAGCTTGGGCTGCCAAATGCCTGCGTCATTATATGGTGAATCATACAACTTGGTTGATATCCCGAATGGATCCAATCAAATACATTTTTGAAAAGCCCGCTGTCACTGGAAAGATCGCACGTTGGCAGATGCTGTTATCTGAATATGATATTGTGTACAAAGCTCAAAAAGCAATCAAAGGAAGTATCCTTGCTGAGCATCTTGCTTATCAACCTCTTGATGATTACCAGCCGATCAAGTTTGATTTCCCTGATGAAAAGATTATGTATCTGAAAGCAAAAGACTGTGAAGAACCACTGATCAATGAAGGGCCAGATCCCAATAGCAAGTGGGGATTAGTCTTTGATGGTGCTGTCAATGCTTATGGAAAAGGGATTGGGGCCATTATTGTAACTCCGCAAGGGCACCACATTCCTTTCACTGCACAAATAACTTTTGAATGTACGAACAATGTGGCTGAATATGAGGCATGCATCTTGGGCATTGAAGAAGCAATTGACCTGAGAATCAAGCATCTTGACATCTATGGAGATTCTGCACTTGTTATTAATTAGATAAAGGGTGATTGGGAGACTCATCACGAGAAGTTGATCCCTTACCTTGACTATGTAAGACGTCTGTTGACATACTTTACAAAGGTTGAGCTGTGTTTTATCTTAGTTTTCGGGTGTCAAACATTGATTACGTTTGAACCTTTTTAACCGGTGATATCTTATTTTTTCTTGGGAAGGGAAAAAGTAAGCAAAACCCTTTGAGAATCGAGGTCCGGGAGTTGTTTTCGCTACGGGAAGGTGTTAGGCACCCATAACGACTATAGTATCCTATAGGAATCGTCTTTAATTTCTACGTGCGCGCTTTATTTTAAATGATATTTCGAAGGTGTTTATTTAAACCTAAGAATTTACTAAGTGAAGAATTGGAGGGAGAAGAGGATGTTTGAATTTTTATTTTATTTGAATTGAAGGAATATTGGTTCCTTGCCTACGTACCCGTTTAAGGGATCAAATCCACCGTAGTTCTCTTCCAAAAAATGTTTTTGTTTTTGTTGGTTGATTTTAAGTTTGAAAATGGGATTTTGAAGAATAAGAGAGAGGCCTCAAAGGCATAAGATTGTAAAAAAGGTGAGGTGGAATTAGTTATTTTGCAAAAAGGTCTAAGTATGATTAAAATTCATTGAAATTTTGATTAAGAAAATGAAAGAGAAAATCAATGGGATTTTGATCCCAAGGTTTATTAAGAAAATGATTTGAGTGAAGTTTGCTCAAGTTTTTTGAAAAATGATTTTTCAAAGTGTAAAGCCTATGCATTCACCTAAACATACAATCCTAAACATACATCTAAACATGCATATCCTAGCCATACATCTAAAGTGAGGTGTGTGCATGTGTCGGTGCTTGTGTCGGTGTACATCATTAGAGTCCATTGTCCTTATTACATCATGCCCTAGTTTACATTCTATGGTCTTGCAAAAAATTAAATTGCATAAAAGTAAAGTACAAGAATTCCTAGGTTTTTTACATACTAAGTCTTGTTATGAATCAAAGTGCAAAGAAATGAAAGGGTGAGAAAGAGATGGAAGATGAAATGCTCATGATGTATGAAACATAAAGTAGAGTGGTTAGTGAAAATAAGGCATGAAATGATAGAAAGGTAGGCAAGGCAATACTAAAACAAAGAATAGTAAAAATGACAAAAATAAAGTGTCAAAATGTAGTGGGAATTTATCATGACCTATTAATGAGTACATGACCTATAATTCTCTTATCATGAGCAATGTTCAAAGACTTCATTGTATTATGAGTGTGAGAATCATAGGGCATATTCAAGTCAAGGATTATGACACATTTTAGGTACATTTTAGCACTTTATTTTTACTCACACACATTTACATGACTTGTAACACAAGAAACTAATTACACATATTCATATGCAGCAAGAAACACACACAAACAGTAGCTAAAACTTCACAAAATCAAGTGGCATAGGTTACAAACATTCATCAAGAAAATGGAACTAGACTCAAGCAAATTTCTACAAATTTTTAATACAAAACATCACAAAATAGCAAGAAAACTACCACATTATCTTTTACCAATTTTTAATATGTAAAAATTATCACAAAATACTACAAAACTATCAAGAAGCCTATATGAATTTTTTTTAGAATTTTTTAAAGAATTTTTAGACACAAGAACACATAAAACTTCACAATTTTCTTAACAAAAATAGCAAACAATTAACTAGAAAATATCACATACCTTTTAATCAAGGTTTAACATATAACAACATCACAAAAATATCAAGAAAATGATCAAGAACACATAGGGAATTTTTAGGAATTTTTAAAGGACTTTTAGACTTAAAATATGCAAGAAAATCACTAATTTTAACAAGAATAGTAAAAAAAATGCTACACATATTTTTAATCAAGATTTAACACATAACAACATCATAAAAATATCAAGAAAATAATCAAAAATACGTAGGAAATTTTTAGGAATTTTTAAAAGAAATTTTGGATGAACAGGGGTGTGAAAAGCATGTCACATGGTGCATATAGCAAGAAAACCAAGGAACAAACGAAATCCAGCAAAGAGGAGATCCAGGCCCAAGGTCTTGATGGATCTGGATCATCCAAATCCTCAGAGGCGTTGGATTGATCCAATTTCATCAAAACCCTAAATCCA
This sequence comes from Medicago sativa, assembly GCF_051527215.1. Classification (NCBI taxonomy): domain Eukaryota; kingdom Viridiplantae; phylum Streptophyta; class Magnoliopsida; order Fabales; family Fabaceae; genus Medicago; species Medicago sativa. Next base: position 51,224,125 of record NC_140749.1, read on the forward strand.
AGGGCTAGGAACATGCAGCGCATGATAACACGAAATGAACACACAGGAAAGGCTAATCACGTCCATACACTTCATCATCAAACAAAATTTAACGGCTGAGATTGCAAGAGTGGACTGAACCAAAGTGAACCAGCAAGGTTTGGGTGAACCGGCCGGTTCAAAAACGTTTATAAAAGGAGAGTGAGGCCGGTTCACCTCATTCCTTCCTTCTCACTCTCTCTCTAGGTTTAAACTTAGAGAGAGAGGCTCCTCCTTCTCTCTTCTTCTCCGTCGTCTTCCCTGCCGGTTTCTGGAATGAAACGGCCGGAGAAGATGAAGATTCATCGGAATCTTCATCAACTCCGCCGTGAATTCCAGATTCCGGCGAGCTTCATACTCGAATCACATGACTCCAAACCCTAATCTATTCTATTTTTCATGCTGATTATGAATTTGAACTTGATTTTACAAAATAAACGGTGAATCATCCTAGATCTACATTTTAGGGTTTCGACTTTGAACTTTTTCAATCTTTTTCGAAAGGATGAGCCTCAACGCTTGCTGATCTGTTCAGTTTCACCGTTTATTTTTTTGTTACGAGCTTTCGATGATGAGTTGGAACAAAATGAGAAACGTTCGTGTGTTTACCTGACTTTTAATTTGGAGATTTGAACAGATAACTCTTCAGAGAGCTTCGTTATGGCTTTAGATTCCTCTGGTGAGTTGTTCGAAACTTTTGAAACCGAAAATAAATCGGTAAATCTTCTTCTCCTTTCTTGCTGGTTCAAAACCCTACTTCGTTCCCTCTTCTTCTCTCTCTGAATCTTCTTCTTGTGATCGCTCTATGCTTGAATTGCAAGAAGAGGATGAAATAACGGTTCGATGATGAAGATTTTCATGGAAAATCTCTGGGAACTTGGTACGAACTCAATTGAATTTTGACGAACACTTGTTGAATTGAAATGATTTTTGTTTGGATCTTCTGGAAATTTGTGTTGATTTTGTGTAATTTGTGACGAATTTGGTGAAGATTTGAGTTGGTTAGGGTTTGTTAGATGATGAAGTTCTTCGTGAGCTTCATCATATTCTTGATGAGAAATGGTGTTTGATTCTGTTAGAGGAGAGAGAATTGGTGGAAACGTGTTTGTTGAGTTGGCAAAATGTGATTGATTCTGTAATGATTAGACCCTTTTATAGCTTGACATGTGTTCCTGAGATCAAATGGCATGGTGACATGTGTCCTGGACTCTAACTGATTCGGCCCTGGACCAATTTAGACTCAGGGGTCTCTTTGCAATTTCGAAAGTTTCAAGGACTGCCCTGCAAAAAAAAACTACCAAGGACTAATCTGCAATTTGCGGAAATTAGACGACTGGACTGCAATTGACCCAAAAAAAGGACTCAAAACGAAAATTGACCTAAAATTAAAAAAGACTTAAAATAAAATGACACAAAGGGGCCAAAATGCAATTTTAGAATTTTTAGGACTAAAATGAAATTAAAATAAAATTGAATTAAAATTGGTAAAATGGAAAATAACGTAAAGTGAAACGATTAAAATTGACAAAACGGACTAAAATGAACCAACTACCTAAATGAGGTACTTTAAAGTAACCTCTCTCTGCCGAAATTTCGTGTGAAATGACCAAAATTAAAAGACTCAGAGACAATTTTTTAGAATTCAAACAGGGTTTTAACACATGAAAAGACTAAAATGCCCCTAGGGGCTAAACTGACTCAAAATGACTTCAAATGCAATTTTTGAAATGGATTTTGACATAGAATGGAAACAAAGACTTACTCAAACTATTTGAAAGGACTCAAACCATTTTTCAAAGACTGAAAGAAATTTTAACATAGGAAATGACTAAAATACCCCTTTATGAATTTTGCAAACAACATTGAAATAAGATGCAAAGAAAGATGCAATTGATCAGATACATATTCAAATGACTTGAAATGCAAGAAAAGAAGAATTGGACAAGTATTTTTAGGTCCAAAATTAGGGTATGACAGCTGCCCCTATTTAAGTTTCTTTGTCCGGAGAGTCAAGAGACGAAGTCTTTGAGTTGACAGGACGAAGATACTTAAATATTAACATTTGCACTGCTTTTGGACATGAAAATACGTTTTCAAATTTTCAAAAATATGAATGCCATGCAATATTTTGATTATGAATGCAAGACAAACAACTGGAGTCTACAGAGCATGTCACAACACTGGGGATTTAAGTAGACATTGACAGGGTAGACAAACCAGGGGATAGAAAAATGGGGTACAAGTTGTCCTTTGGATCGAACTAGCCACTTGACCAAGGAATACAAAACAAGAGATAGGTACAAGCTGTTCTTGGGATCGAACTTGGCACTTGACCGGAAGCATAGACATATAGGTAGATACAAGCTGTTCTTTGGATCGAACTTGTCGCTGGGTTGAAAATACAAACAGATAGGCAGGCACAAACTGTTCTTCGGATCGAACTGGCTGTTTGGATGGAGATATAGACAAAAGGGTAGATACAAACTGTTCTTTGGATCGAACTTGCCGCTGGATCATCACCACATCATGTAGGTAGGTGCAAACTGTTCTTTGGATCGAACTTGTCGTTTGACTGATAACAAAGCATAAGCTGGGTTCAAATTGTTCTTTGGATCGAACTTGTCGTTTGTCCAGAAATACAGGTATATAAGCGGGTACAAGTTGTTCTTGGGATCGAACTAGTCACTCGACCGATAACAAGATATGAATTGGAAGATTGATTTGGAAAGATACAAATTGAGAGTAAGTTGATATTGACTTGACTTGAAGATAGACATGACCATTTTGTTGGCCCAAGAGCAAATTGAGAGTTGATTAATATTGACAAAAACATTGAATTGAAAGTTTGAGATTGAAAGAGAGATTGAAAGTTAAGATTGGTCAGAGACACAGACATTGACATTGAATTGAGAATTGAAGTTGAATTGTATTGAAAATTGAGATTGAGTTGAATTGAAAGTTGAAATTGAATTGAATTGGAGATTGAAATTGAATTGAGTTAAATTGACATTGAAATTGGATTGAAGGTTGCAATTGAATTGAATTTGACAGTTGAAATTGAAATTGTGATTGGATTGAAATTGAAGATTGAAATTGAATTTGACAGCTGAAATTAGATTGGGTTGAAATTGAGATTGAATTGAAATTGGGATTTGAGTTGAGTTGGAAATTGAAATTGGGTTGAATTGAAAATTGAACGTTGATTCAAACTGAAAATGGAAATTGAACTGAATTGAAAGTTGAAATTGGAAATGCAATATGTATGTATGATATAACAAGATTATTGAATGTATGAGCACCTAAAATGCATGATTATGCATGTATGAATGCTTGAAATGCATGGTTGGTTTGTAACTTGACAAGAAAGTTTCACAGAGATAGACAAAACATTGGAAGATTGGGCACGTAGCGGCTCGTGCTGCAACATATTCACATAGAAATCCTCTTTGGAGAGACCGTCGTTGAGAGACGTATCAAAACCAAGGCTGGGGGCAATAAAACTTGTAGAGGAGGGCCCCTTGGAAGATTCTTGGATTCAGGTCGCCGTTGTTAGGCGTGTCAGTGCTGGGTAAACATTGGATGTTCGCATCTGTGGTCAATGCTTTTATATTCTTTTCCTTTTTCATTTTCAATCCCATTTTTGCCTGAACCGCCCTTTCGGGTTTTCGATTCACCGGGGAGTAAAGTTCTTTTCATTGCCCCATTTTTGCCTGAATTTCCTTCATAGGTTGTCAATCAGCGGGGTGCTCATTTTTGCCTAAGCCGCCTTTTCGGGTTTTCAACTTAGCGAGCTTTTTATTTTCATTTTTCGATTTTTTCATTTTCATTCTGTTTTTTTTCATTCTTGCCATTGACCACAGATCATCCTGAGGAGTAACCTGCTTGTAACACGTATTGAAATAGACATTAACATTCATTTGTTCATGCATGTTTCGTTGAAATGTACCCTGTTGCTCTGGTTTGCTTTCAAAATAGACAGAAGAAAATTTTTAAGTTTCCAAAAGTGTTTGTTCCATACATTGACATTATCAAATAGAAAGAAAATATTTTGTACATAGCATTGAAAGTAGAAAGAAAAAATAGAGTTTCAAACAAATATCACAGGCTCAAATTGATGTAGAAGAGTGAGAGTCAGCCAAAGGCATGACTTCACAGATTTACAAAGCTTGGAAAATGGTAATTTTATTGGTTGGTGATAAATTGAACCCGATGACCGCTACATTTCATAGAAATTCTGAATTCGCAAGTACAGAAGCTTCTGATGAAGAAAATCATTGACAGTTGCAGATGCCCCAAGGGTGATGGTGATTTGCCAGATATAGTTACTTGTCTTTTGTTGTCAACCTCATTTTTGCATGAACCGCCTTTTCGGGTTTTCGGCTCATCGAGGCGCTCATTCTTGCCTGAGTTGCGTACAATCTCAGCGAGCTTTTTCACATATTTTTTTTTTGTCCCTAACTTTTGCCTGGATCGCCCTTTCGGGTTTTCGATCCACCGGGAAGCGCATTTTTGCCTAGGCCGCCCTTTCGGGTTTTCGACCTACCACGCTGTTCTTTTCTTTCTAGACAAAGTATTTCTTGACTATATCGGCATTAACGGGATTTGGGAGTTCAACACCATCCATGTGTGTAAGAATCAAAGCACCACCAGAGAAAGCCTTCTTGACAACATAAGGACCTTCATAGTTAGGTGTCCACTTGCCCCTTGGGTCGGGTTGCTGGCTTATCCTTCTTTTCAATACAAGTTCGCCTTCCTTGAATTCTCGAGGTCGGACTTTCTTGTCAAAAGCATTCTTCATTCGCACTTGATACAACTGTCCATGAGTCATAGCATCCATACGTTTCTCTTCAATCAGATTCAATTGATCATACCGACTTTGACACCATTCAGCCTCAGTTAATTTTGCTTCCATGATCACTCGAAGTGATGGAATCTCCACTTCCAGAGGGAGAACTGCTTCCATACCATATACCAGAGAGAAAGGAGTTGCCCCTGTTGAACTGCGCACTGTAGTACGGTAACCATGCAAGGCAAAAGGTAGCATTTCATGCCAGTCTTTGTAAGTAGTGACCATCTTCTGAACAATCTTCTTGATGTTCTTGTTAGCGGCCTCAACTGCACCATTCATCTGAGGTCTATAAGGAGAAGAGTTGTGATGTTCGATTTTGAATTCTTCACATAAAGCTTGCATCATGCTATTGTTCAGATTGGAGCCATTGTCAGTGATGATTTTGTTGGGAACACCATATCGACAGATGATGTTATTCTTGATAAACTTGACAACCACTTACTTGGTCACATTTGCATAGGAGGCAGCCTCAACCCACTTGGTGAAGTAGTCAATTGCCACTAGGATGAAACGATGTCCATTGGAAGCCTTTGGTTCAATTCTTCCGATCATGTCAATCCCCCACATAGAGAAAGGCCATGGGGAAGAGATAACATTGAGGGCACGTGGAGGCACATGAATCTTGTCAGCATAAATTTGACATTTGTGGCATCTCTTAGCATGTTTGTGGCAGTCATGTTCCATAGTTATCCAGTAATAGCCGGCTCTCAACAGTTTCCTTGACATGGTATGGCCCGAAGCATGGGTCCCAAAAGTACCATCATGTACATCATGCATCAATTTCTCAGCTTTTTGTTTGTCAACACATCTCAACAAGACCATGTCATAGTTCCTCTTGTATAGGATTTCTCCGTCCAGAAGGAATTTACTAGCCCATCGTCTCAAAGTCTTTTTATCCCTGTTGGAAGCACCAGGTGGATATTCATGATTCTGCAAGAATTGTTTGATGTTGTGATACCAAGGCTTTCCATTATTCACATCTTGATCAGCTTGATCTGGCATATTTTCAATAGTAAACACATGAGCGGGTCTATCAAGACGCTGCACTTTGATTACGGGCACATCATTCCAGTGATTGACACGAAACATGGAAGACAAAGTAGCAAGAGCGTCAGCCATCTGATTTTCATCCCGAGGGATGTGGTGCAGCTCAACCTTGGTAAAGTATGTCAACAGACGTCTGGCATAGTCACGGTAAGGGATCAGCTTCTCATGATGAGTCTCCCATTCACCCTTTATCTGATTAATAACAAGTGCAGAATCTCCATAGATGTCAAGGTGCTTAATTCTCAGATCAATGGCTTCTTCAATGCCCAAGATGCATGCTTCGTATTCAGCTATGTTATTCGTGCATTCAAAAGTTATTCGAGCAGTGAAAGGAATGTGGTGCCCCTGTGGAGTTACAATAATGGCCCCAATTCCTTTACCATAAGCATTGACAGCACCATCAAATACCAACCCCCACTTGCTATTGGGGTCCGGCCCTTCATTGATCAGTGGTTCCTCACAGTCTTTCGCTTTTAAATACATGATCTCTTCATCAGGGAAATCAAACTTAATTGGCTGGTAATCATCAAGAGGTTGACAAGCAAGATGCTCAGCAAGGACACTTCCTTTGATTGCTTTCTGAGCTTTGTACACAGTATCATATTCAGACAACAACATTTGCCAACATGCAATCTTTCCAGTAACAGCAGGCTTTTCAAAGATGTACTTGATTGGATCCATTCGGGATATCAACCAAGTTGTATGATTCACCATATAATGACGCAGGCGTTTGGCAGCCAAGCTAAAGCACAACAAGTCTTTTCAAGCATTGTATACCGAGTCTCACAGTCGGTGAACTTCTTGCTCAGATAGTAAATAGCATGTTCTTTCTTTTCGGTCTCGTCTTGTTGGCCGAGAACACAACCCACAGAATCATCTAACACCGACAGATACATAATCAAAGGCCTTCCTTCCACTGGCGGGACAAGGATAGGTGGTTCCAACAAGTATTCTTTAATGCTATCGAAAGCTTCCTGGCATTCATCATTCCATACAACAGGCTGATTCTTTCTGAGCAATTTGAAAATTGGTCCGCAGGTAGTAGTCATGTGAGATATAAATCTTGAAATGTAATTCAGACGTCCGAGGAAACCTCTGACTTGCTTTTCAGTTTGAGGGGCCGGCATCTCTCTGATGGCTCGGACTTTGTCAGGATCAACTTCGATGCCTCTCTGACTGACAATGAAGCCTAGCAACTTTCCAGATCGTACACCGAATGTGCACTTGTTAGGATTCAACCGCAGCTTGTACTTTCTCAGTCTTTCAAACATCTTTTTCAAATACACAACATGCTGCTCTTCATCACTTGACTTCACAATCATGTCATCAACATATACCTCAATCTCTTTGTGAATCATATCATGAAACAGAGTTGTCATACCTCTTTGATAGGTAGCACCAGCATTTATCAATCCAAACGGCATCACTTTATAACAGAATGTTCCCCATGAAGTAATGAAGGACGTCTTTTCTCTATCTTCAGGAGACATTCGTATCTGGTTATAGCCAGAGAAACCATCCATAAAGGAGAACACTTTGGATTGGGCAGTACTGTCAACAAGCACATCAATATGAGGCAATGGAAAGTTGTCTTTTGGACTGGCTTTATTCAAATCTCTGTAATCAACACACATTCGAACTTTCCCATCTTTCTTTGGTACTGGTACAATGTTGGCAATCCACTCAGGATATTCGGCTGTCATGAGGAAACCCGCGTCGATTTGCTTTTGCACCTCAACCTTGATCTTAAGAGCCATGTCTGGACGAGACCTTCTCAATTTCTGTTTGACAGGAGGACATTCAGGTCTTGTCGGTATCCGATGTTCCACAATCTTGGGATCTAGACCCGGCATATCTTCATAGGACCATGCAAAGACATATGGATAATCATGGAGAAGCTGAGTGATCTTCTTTTTCACTTCTGGCTCAAGCGCAGCACCAATCTTGATCTCTCGCTTGTTTTCTTCAGTACCCAGGTTGATAAGCTCAATCTCTTCCTGGTGAGGCTGAATGACTCTTCTTTCTTGCTCAAGCAGTCGAGTGATCTCATACGGTATCTCTTCATCATCTTCCTCATCTTCAGCTTCATATACGGGGAATTCAAAATTTGGAGGAACCGTAGGGTCACTGTGTTCAACGAGTTTATTATGGTTCAATCTGCATAATATGATTGGGATGATTTTTAGAAAAAATGTTTTCTATGCAGATTTTTGAAATTAATAAGAAAATACAGATGTTTTGGTTTTTTTTGGCATTACCATTATTTCCAAGAAAAAGGCACTAAAAGTATAAAAAAAACAAAGAGTCGCGGAAAAGACGACAACTTTTATTGATAACGGCAATGCCGAAACAAACATGCCCTTACAAAGATATCACTCTCGCCTTGGGCAGAGCGAAAGGATTGTTATTTTGAAAACAAAAACATGAGCAACAAGACACATTACATGGAAGCATGCATGACTAAAGGAACATCAATGGCCTCCCAATTTCTCACAGTGCCTCTTGGTACAACAAATGTAGGCACATAACTACTCTCAGCAGCATCTTCAGCAATAGCATTGATAAACCCAGCACTGTAGAAAGTTCCTGTTGAAATACCAGAGGTTGGGGAGAATCCAAGGCCCTCTTTACGCTTGTTTTCCAAAATCTGAATTAGTCTTCCCCAGCCAGCAGCTTGCCCTTCTTGAACAGCCTTCTGGGCGTCTTTCAGTGAAGCCATATTAGCACTAGCCCTCCGGGGTTCTGCACCCTCAACAATCAAGCCTTGGAATGACGTCCCTTCAGCGGACCCTGCTTCAACACAAGAGAAAGATGACACTTGGCTAACCAGATATGCTTCTTCACCATGCACAGTGACAATCTTACCATTCCTCACAAACTTGAGCTTTTGGTGCAGAGTAGGAGTTACTGCTCCAACGTCGTGAATCCATGGTCTTCCGAGGAGACAACTGTAAGAAGCATTGATGTCCATGACCTGGAAAGTGATCTGGAATGTCTCAGGACCAATGGTGATTGGCAAATAGCTGCTTCCCCTCAGAGAAATTCCATGATGACTCAACTGCCTTAGTGTAGATTCAGGCATTACATTTAAGGATGATCCAGTGTCCACCAACACATTGGATATCATGTCAGACTTGCAGTGTACTGAGATATGCAGAGCCAAGTTGTGGTGTTTCCCTGCTTCGGGGAGCTCATCATCACCAAACCCCAAGTTATTGCAAGCAATAATGTTACCTACTATTCTATCAAACTGATCCACAGAGACTTCATGATCAACATAGGCATGTTCCAGTACTTTCATCAACACTTTCCTGTGAGCCTCTGAGCTCAAGAGCAGAGACAAGATGGATATCTTTGATGGAGTTTGCAGCAGTTGGTCAACAATTTTATAATCGCTCTTTTTAATAAGCCTCATTTTCGTCCAGATTAGACTCTTCAATAGATTGGCCTGATGGGCCGGCGCTCTTGTCAACAGGAGGAGCAACTGGTGGAGTTATTGTGGCAATAGGTGTAACCACCTTCTTTTGGAACAAGGGTGGACGAACTTTCCCGCTTCTCAGAGCTGTAATTTCACTAGCAATGTTATCAACCGTAGCTGGGGGTACCAGAGTCACCTCCACTCCATTCTTAATCATGGTTGCATTGTACTTGTAAGGGATTGCTTTTGTAGAGGCATAAGATACTGGACCAGGTAACCTGATCACTAAGGGCTCAACATTCCTTGTCTGAGATGCAGTTTCAATAGGAGAATCATGAAACACTGGCACAATCACGCAAAAATCACTGGCAATCAAGTGTTTGTCATCCATCAGGCTCTGTATATCATCTTGCACCACACAACAGCCCATAGGATTTTGAAGACATTCTGAACAAGAAGCATGATCGTGATTGAACAAAGAAGCCTGGCAAAGTTTGACATGTAGCGGTACCAAGGGAGTAACGACATTGCGGACATCCAACATGGGATCCTCTTGAGGAACAGGAACTCTTTCAAAAGCCTCGATCATGTTAACAGCAGCATGGTTTGGAAGTGGATTGTCAAGAACATGAGGAACACTATTTTCAAAAGTCAACCGTCCTTTTTCTATCAGGTCTTTTACAATATACTTCAGAGCATAGCATCCTTCAACATCGTGGCCTTGAGCGCCCTGATGGAATTCACATGTAAGATCCTGTCGGAACCTGGGAGGCAAAGGATTAGGCGGAGGCTTGCCTGGTCTAGTGACGCAGTGTCCTTTAGCAAGTAAGGTAGGGAGCAGCTCAGCATACCGCATAGGTATTGGTGGAAAATAAGTCTTGGGCCGAGGACCCTGTTGTTGCTGCTGTTGCTGTTGAGCAGGAGGCTGATGTTGTACTTGTTGAGCAATGGCATTAACGGGCACTGGTGGTTGATCCGGTGGTAGAGGATATTGCTGGTAGAATGGTGGGAAGAAAAGATGTTGAGAGTACTGCATGTATTGGTAGGGTAAAGGTAACTGAGTAGCATTAGCAGGTGTAGACTGATTACCAGATACCATCCCTACTTCGGATTCTTTCCGCTTATGGTGGCCATTACCGTACTTCTTTGGTGCGCTGGCTGAAGATTCACCCTTTTCGAGAACAATGATACCTTCTCTGACAGCCTCTTCTAGACGAGTTCCCATGGTAACCATGTCAGAGAAGTTGTTCGGAGCAGAGACTATCATTCTTTCCTTATATTCCTTCTTCAAAGTCTTCAGGAATGTCTGTGTTAATTCTTCCTCATCGAGTCGAGGAGAAACACGGGCAGCTGCCCCTCTCCATCTCTGGGCATACTCACGGAAGGTTTCATCTGATTTCTGAGACAAGGACTTAAGAGTCCCTATTTGGCTTCAGACGGGTGTTGAACTCATAATGACTTTCAAAGGCAGCAGCAAGATCCTCGAAAGTATGGATATTGTCTTTGCTCAAACCAGTGTACCAATCTGCCGCATCCTCTGCTAGGCTGTCTTGGAAGCAGTGTATCATCAGTGCATCATTATCTGCATAATTGGCCATCTTCCGGACGTACCGAATGACATGGCTATGTGGACAGGAAGATCCATTGTATTTGTCAAAATCTGGCACCTTAAACTTCTTAGGGATCTTAAACCGGGATACCAAGCATAGATCACGGGCCTTAGCAGAGACATTGTTTCCGTGGCTAGCCTTGACCTCACGGAGTTCTCCGGCCAACTCTCTTAACTGTCTCTTCATTGCTTCCATTACAGGGTCTTGTCCACGCGGAGTATCAACATCAATCACCTGTTGCACAGTATGGACAATAGGATCGGTAACAACAGTAGTTACTTGAGGCATAGAGGTGGATACGGGAATCGGTCCTTGACCAGCAAAACCAGAGACACCAGCAGCAGTATTAGGAGAATAGAAAGCTGAGAGCCCATAAGGACGTCCATTGGGCATAACAAAACGAGCATCAGAAGCTACAGTAGACAGTGGGATAGAGGGAATCCCTTCAGCAGAAACTGGGACAGATGTGGTTGGTTGTTCTTGTGCAGCCATCATGGTGGACATAGCGTCATGAGCCTTAGCCAAGTCTTCTTTCATAGCAACCAATTCGGCACGGAGCTGAGCATTTTCTTCTTTAAAGTTAGCCATGATTCTTCTCTTGTAAAATCTTGTTTGATGAACTCTATCTGGTTGGTAAACTTTGCGAACACGAGCCACTTTTCAGACTGCGGCGGACAAAACCAGGAGGCAATGAGCACGAGAGAAGTTTTTTGTGACCAATGAATGCATATGATGCATGAAATGTGTAAATGCATATGCAAAAATACTCTTTTTGTGTTATCGAAGGGTTTTAGACAAATTGGAGCTCTTGTAAACATTACTAAACAACAATTAACATAAACGGGAAACAAACAACCAACATATAGTTTTACAAGACGATTCCCTTTGAAATGCTAAGCCAAGGGATAGACTTTGAAATGTAAAGCAGCAATAACAACTGTAAATAACAACAGGAAATGGAAATCCTCAAGCATAGTAAGTGGAAGCATCATCCTCAGACTCAGACTCATAGCTGCAGTATCGTGCATAGAAGTCACGGGCACTCCTAGCCCTCTTGGAGTCCCTCATAAGCAACCTATCTTTTTCTTCAATCTATTTCCTAGCTTTAGCCAACTCTTTCTTCAGTGTCAAGACCTCATGAGTCTGTTGTTCATCCTTTCCATCCAAAGTCATAATCAAGTTCTCAGCCTCATAGTATCTAGTCTTCCACTGGTGCTTCTCTCGACTCTCCATAGCTAGATGCTCCTGATACATCTCCTGAGTAGGTGGTAGTAGAGGCAAAGGCATGATAGGAATAGATGCAGACACGTATCTCATAGAGGGGTAAGGCATACCAATCTCCTCAGCTTGGTTTATCACCCACTGGGTATAGGCCTCATGAGCAACACCGGACCTTACACCCATATGCTTCACTTCTTTCTTCCGAAGCTTAGACCAAGCATCCATGAAATCCTCTCTTATTCCCGTGGGAGCATTGGAGTAGTGGAAGAAGTAAGGAGATGTAGCAAGATTGATGGGTTTTCCTTTCATTGGGAAACCAAATTGCCGCAAAGCGAGCTCCGGGTTATAGTTGATTCCCCCGGGTACCAAGAAGAGGTACATTAAGAAACTTCCCACCACCAAAGATAATTTCCTTGACTCTAGAAGCTGGAGTGAGCCAAACCACTTCATTAGGAGTGAGAGCCATAATCCTTTGTGAAATATACCAATTCTCCGGATTGTCGTGGAAAGACTTCGGAAGGTGTGAAATAAACCACCTATAGAGGAGAGGCACGCAACAAAGAATGTACCCGCGGCTCTTGCCGGATCGATCATGAATAGCATGATATGTGTCAGCTAACAAAGTAGGAACCGGATTCTTGGAGTGGAAGATCATAATAGCATTCATGTCTACGAAGTCATCAAGGTTTGGAAAGAGAATAAGCCCGTAGATGAGGAGTGCGAGAATAGCCTCGAGAGTGTCTTGACAAGTGGTCTTGAGATTGGCTTTCTCAAGTAGATACTTCAAAGTGAACCCTCGGATGCGAGCCTTAGTGACAAGATTCTTGGAAACATCAGAGGTTGTAAGATGGAGATCCTTAGCAATAACCAAAGAAGTAGGAGGATTCTCAAGTCCCGCGAAGGGTACCCCCTTAGCAATAGATAAACCCATCAAGCAAGAATAAGCCTCTAGAGTAGGCACCAACTGAAAGTCAGAAAAAGTAAAGCACCGATACTCCCGATCATAGAATTGCACTAGAGTGTGCACAAGCTTCTCATCCACATTAGTCTGGAGAATAGTAAGTAAAGCCCCGTAACGGTGTCGGAAACCAGTCGGATCCTCGACCTTGAGTGCCAAATCTCTCAAACTAGCCAAATCCACTTCCTTGAACTTGTAGGACTTAGTCTTTCCCATTCCTACAATATTTACAAATTCAAATTGTCTAAGCCCTTCGATAATAATGCATGGAAAAAGTTTATGCATGTATGCATGAATGCATGATTATGTTCAAGTTCGGAGAAAACATGGTGGGTTGGAATTCAAAGTCGAGGAGTCATGGGTGGACACGGTGTCCGGTGAAACTAGGGCTTTAGGAAATAATAACCGGGTTCTAAAAAGGTTCCCAAGTTGCAACCTCTCCGACGTATATCACGGTGTCACGAGACAACACTCGGTCCATGATTATCCGTGGAAGGTCTAACTTGAGTGTAGTATCGCGTGACGACTAAAACTCGAGACAACACTCGGTTTAGCCTCCGCACTACGTCCTAGAAAATGGCCATGGATGGGATTGGTTATCTACGGTTCATAGCGTCATAGAACAATTAGAAGTAAAGTGCCTAAACGCGACAACACGCGCCGACAACATCACCCCCAAAATGCCTCAACTATGTGGGATTGATCGCATAATCCAAAACACGAGGCAACCCCCGGAATGAATTGTCGATTATATCCTTCCTAAATCCTAAGTTCACTCAGCCCGGGTGCAGGACTTTTGATATTCTCACCCCACACGTTTGCAAGAAATTAAACATTTATTCACATAGGAAAGCAAGTAAAAGAAACAAGTAAAGAGAGCGCAAGCGTGGAAATAAAGACTAGGCGTAACTCTCGAATCTCCCCAGTGAAGTCGCCAGCTGTTTTATCTTGGTTTTTGGGTGTCAAACATTGATTACGTTTGAACCTTTTTAACCGGTGATATCTTATTTTTTCTTGGGAAGGGAAAAAGTAAGCAAAACCCTTTGAGAATCGAGGTCCGGGAGTTGTTTTCGCTACGGGAAGGTGTTAGGCACCCATAACGACTATAGTATCCTATAGGAATCGTCTTTAATTTCTACGTGCGCGCTTTATTTTAAATGATATTTCGAAGGTGTTTATTTAAACCTAAGAATTTACTAAGTGAAGAATTGGAGGGAGAAGAGGATGTTTGAATTTTTATTTTATTTGAATTGAAGGAATATTGGTTCCTTGCCTACGTACCCGTTTAAGGGATCAAATCCACTGTAGTTCTCTTCCAAAAAATGTTTTTGTTTTTGTTGGTTGATTTTAAGTTTGAAAATGGGATTTTGAAGAATAAGAGAGAGGCCTCAAAGGCATAAGATTGTAAAAAAGGTGAGGTGGAATTAGTTATTTTGCAAAAAGGTCTAAGTATGATTAAAATTCATTGAAATTTTGATTAAGAAAATGAAAGAGAAAATCAATGGGATTTTGATCCCAAGGTTTATTAAGAAAATGATTTGAGTGATGTTTGTTCAAGTTTTTTGAAAAATGATTTTTCAAAGTGTAAAGCCTATGCATTCACCTAAACGTACAATCCTAAACATACATCTAAACATGCATATCCTAGCCATACATCTAAAGTGAGGTGTGTGCATGTGTCGGTGCTTGTGTCGGTGTACATCATTAGAGTCCATTGTCCTTATTACATCATGCCCTAGTTTACATTCTATGGTCTTGCAAAAAATTAAATTGCATAAAAGTAAAGTACAAGAATTCCTAGGTTTTTTACATACTAAGTCTTGTTATGAATCAAAGTGCAAAGAAATGAAAGGGTGAGAAAGAGATGGAAGATGAAATGCTCATGATGTATGAAACATAAAGTAGAGTGGTTAGTGAAAATAAGGCATGAAATGATAGAAAGGTAGGCAAGGCAATACTAAAACAAAGAATGGTAAAAATGACAAAAATAAAGTGTCAAAATGTAGTGGGAATTTATCATGACCTCTTAATGAGTACATGACCTATAATTCTCTTATCATGAGCAATGTTCAAAGACTTCATTGTATTATGAGTGTGAGAATCATAGGGCATATTCAAGTCAAGGATTATGACACATTTTAGGTACATTTTAGCACTTTATTTTTACTCACACACATTTACATGACTTGTAACACAAGAAACTAATTACACATATTCATATGCAGCAAGAAACACACACAAACAGTAGCTAAAACTTCACAAAATCAAGTGGCATAGGTTACAAACATTCATCAAGAAAATGGAACTAGACTCAAGCAAATTTCTACAAATTTTTAATACAAAACATCACAAAATAGCAAGAAAACTACCACATTATCTTTTACCAATTTTTAATATGTAAAAATTATCACAAAATACTACAAAACTATCAAGAAGCCTATATGAATTTTTTTTAGAATTTTTTAAAGAATTTTTAGACACAAGAACACATAAAACTTCACAATTTTCTTAACAAAAATAGCAAACAATTAACTAGAAAATATCACATACCTTTTAATCAAGGTTTAACATATAACAACATCACAAAAATATCAAGAAAATGATCAAGAACACATAGGGAATTTTTAGGAATTTTTAAAGGACTTTTAGACTTAAAATATGCAAGAAAATCACTAATTTTAACAAGAATAGTAAAAAAAATGCTACACATATTTTTAATCAAGATTTAACACATAACAACATCATAAAAATATCAAGAAAATAATCAAAAATACGTAGGAAATTTTTAGGAATTTTTAAAAGAAATTTTGGGTGAACAGGGGTGTGAAAAGCATGTCACATGGTGCATATAGCAAGAAAACCAAGGAACAAACGAAATCCAGCAAAGAGGAGATCCAGGCCCAAGGTCTTGATGGATCTGGATCATCCAAATGCCTCAGAGGCGTTGGATTGATCCAATCTCATCAAAACCCTAAATCCAAGGGCTAGGAACATGCAACGCATGATAACACGAAATGAACACACAGGAAAGGCTAATCACGTCCATACACTTCATCATCAAACAAAATTTAACGGCTGAGATTGCAAGAGTGGACTGAACCAAAGTGAACCAGCAAGGTTTGGGTGAACCCGCCAGTTCAAAAACGTTTATAAAAGGAGAGTGAGGCCGGTTCACCTCATTCCTTCCTTCTCACTCTCTCTCTAGGTTTAAACTTAGAGAGAGAGGCTCCTCCTTCTCTCTTCTTCTCCGTCGTCTTCCCTGCCGGTTTCTGGAATGAAACGGCCGGAGAAGATGAAGATTCATCGGAATCTTCACCAACTCCGCCGTGAATTCCAGATTCCGGCGAGCTTCATACTCGAATCACATGACTCCAAACCCTAATCTATTCTATTTTTCATGCTGATTATGAATTTGAACTTGATTTTACAAAATAAACGGTGAATCATCCTAGATCTACATTTTAGGGTTTCGACTTTGAACTTTTTCAATCTTTTTCAAACTTTTTCGAAAGGATGAGCCTCAACGCTTGCTGATCTGTTCAGTTTCACCGTTTATTTTTTTGTTACGAGCTTTCGATGATGAGTTGGAACAAAATGAGAAACGTTCGTGTGTTTACCTGACTTTTGATTTGGAGATTTGAACAGATAACTCTTCAGAGAGCTTCGTTATGGCTTTAGATTCCTCTGGTGAGTTGTTCAAAACTTTTGAAACCGAAAATAAATCGGTAAATCTTCTTCTCCTTTCTTGCTGGTTCAAAACCCTACTTCGTTCTCTCTTCTTCTCTCTCTGAATCTTCTTCTTGTGATCGTTATATGCTTGAATTGCAAGAAGAGGATGAAATAACGGTTCGATGATGAAGATTTTCATGGAAAATCTCTGAGAACTTGGTACGAACTCAATTGAATTTTGACGAACACTTGTTGAATTGAAATGATTTTTGTTTGGATCTTCTGGAAATTTGTGTTGATTTTGTGTAATTTGTGACGAATTTGGTGAAGATTTGAGTTGGTTAGGGTTTGTTAGATGATGAAGTTCTTCGTGAGCTTCATCATATTCTTGATGAGAAATGGTGTTTGATTCTGTTAGAGGAGAGAGAATTGGTGGAAACGTGTTTGTTGAGTTGGCAAAATGTGATTGATTCTGTAATGATTAGACCCTTTTATAGCTTGACATGTGTTCCTGAGATCAAATGGCATGGTGACATGTGTCCTGGACTCTAACTGATTCGGCCCTGGACCAATTTAGACTCAGGGGTCTCTTTGCAATTTCGAAAGTTTCAAGGACTGCCCTGCAAAAAAAACTACCAAGGACTAATCTGCAATTTGTGGAAATTAGAGGACTGGACTGCAATTGACCCAAAAAAAGGACTCAAAACGAAAATTGACCTAAAATTAAAAAAGACTTAAAATAAAATGACACAAAGGGGCCAAAATGCAATTTTAGAATTTTTAGGACTAAAATGAAATTAAAATAAAATTGAATTAAAATTGGTAAAATGGAAAATAACGTAAAGTGAAACGATTAAAATTGACAAAACGGACTAAAATGAACCAACTACCTAAATGAGGTACTTTAAAGTAACCTCTCTCTGCCGAAATTTCTTGTGAAATGACCAAAATGCCCCTGGGGGACTAAAACGACTCAAGATGACTCAGACGCAATTTTAAAATGGATTTTTAACAGGAAATTAAAGCAAGAGCTTATACAAGCAAAATTAAAAGACTCAGAGACAATTTTTTAGAATTCAAACAGGGTTTTAACACATGAAAAGACTAAAATGCCCCTAGGGGCGAAACTGACTCAAAATGACTTCAAATGCAATTTTTGAAATGGATTTTGACATAGAATGGAAACAAAGACTTACTCAAACTATTTGAAAGGACTCAAACCATTTTTCAAAGACTGAAAGAAATTTTAACATAGGAAATGACTAAAATACCCCTTTATGAATTTTGCAAACATCATTGAAATAAGATGCAAAGAAGGATGCAATTGATCAGAGACATATTCAAATAACTTGAAATGCAAGAAAAGACGAATTGGACAAGTATTTTTAGGTCCAAAATTAGGGTATGACAAGCTGCACCATATCCCTCGGGATGAAAACCAGATGGCTGATGCCCTTGCTACTTTGTCTTCCATGTTTCGTGTGAACCACTGGAATGACGTACCCGTGATCAAAGTGCAGCGTCTTGATAGACCCGCTCATGTGTTTACTATTGAAAATATGACAGATCAGGCTGATGAAGATGTGAATAATAGAAAACCTTGGTATTATAACATCAAACGGTTCTTGCAGAATCACGAATATCAACCGGGTGCTTCCAACAGGGATAAAAAGACCTTGAGAAGATGGGTTAGTAGATTCCTTTTGGACAGAGAAATCCTATACAAGAGGAACTATGACATGGTCTTGGTGAGATGTGTTGATGAACAGGAAGCTGAGAAATTAATGCATGATGTGCATGACGGTACCTTTGGGACCCATGCTACAGGTCACACTATGTCAAGGAAACTGTTAAGAGCCGGCTATTACTGGATAACCATGGAGCGTGACTGCCACAGACATGCTAAAAGATGCCACAAATGTCAAATCTATGCTGATAAGATTCATGTGCCTCCACATGCTCTCAATGTTATCTCTTCCCCATGGCCTTTCTCTATGTGGGGCATTGACATGATCGGAAGAATTGAACCAAAAGCTTCCAATGGACATCGTTTCATTCTAGTGGCGATTGACTATTTCACCAAATGGGTCGAAGCTGCTTCATATGCTAATGTGACCAAGCAAGTGGTTGTCAAGTTTATCAAGAATAACATCATCTGTCGATACGGTGTTCCCAGCAAGATCATCACTGGCAATGGTTCCAATCTGAATAATAGCATGATGCAAGCTTTATGTGAAGAATTCAAGATTGAACATCACAACTCTTCTCCTTATAGACCTCAGATGAATGGTGCAGTTGAGGCCGCTAACAAGAATATCAAGAAGATCGTTCAGAAGATGGTCACTACTTACAAAGACTGGCACGAAATGCTACCGTTTGCCTTGCATGGTTACCGTACTACAGTGCGCCGTTCAACTGGGGCAACCCCTTTCTCTCTGGTATATGGTATGGAAGCAGTTCTCCCTTTGGAAGTGGAAATTCCGTCCCTTCGAGTGATCATGGAAGCGAGATTAACTGAGGCTGAATGGTGTCAAAGTCGGTATGATCAGTTAAATTTAATTGAAGAGAAACGCATGGATGCTATGGCTCATGGACAGTTGTATCAAGTACGAATGAAAAATGCTTTTGATAAGAAAGTCCGACCTCGAGAATTCAAGGAAGGCGAACTTGTATTGAAAAGAAGGATAAGTCAGCAACCCGACCCAAGGGGCAAGTGGACACCTAACTATGAAGGTCCTTATGTTGTCAAGAAGGCTTTCTATGGTGGTGCTTTGATTCTTACACACATGGATGGTGTTGAACTTCCGAATCCTGTAAATGCCGATATAGTCAAGAAATACTTTGTCTAAAAAAGAAAAGAACAGCGTGGTAGGTCAAAAACCCGAAAGGGCGGCCTAGGCAAAAATGCGCTTCCTGGTGGATCGAAAACCCGAAAGGGCGGTCCAGGCAAAAGTTAGGGACAAAAAAAATGAATATGAAAAAGCTCGCTGGGATTGTACGCAACTCAGGCAAAAATGAGCGTCTCGATGAGCCGAAAACCCGAAAGGGCGGTTCATGCAAAAATGAGATTGATAATAAAAGACAAGTAACTATATCTGGCAAGCCACCATCACCCCTTGGGGCATCTGCAACCGTCAATGATCATCTTCATCAGAAGTTTCTGTACTTGTGAATTCAAAATTTCTATGAAATGTAGCGGTCATCGTGTTCAATGTACCACCAACCAATAAAATTACCATTTTCCAAGCTTTGTAAATCTGTGGAGTTATTCCTTTGGCTGACTTTCACTCTCCCACATCAATTTGAGCATGTGCTTTTGTTTGAAATTCTATTTCCTTTCTACTTTCAATGCTATATACAAAATATTTTCTTTCTATTTGATAATGTCAACGTCCGAAACAAATATTTTTTAAAATTGAAAAAAAATCTTTTCCTGTCCATTTTGAAAGCAAACCTGAGCAACAGGGTACATTCCACTGGAACATGCATGAATAAATGTGTATCAATGTCCATTTCAATACATATTACAAGCAGGTTGTTCCCCAGGATGATCTGTGGTCAATGGCAAGAATGAAAAAACAGAATGAAAAATGAAAAATGAAAAGTGAAAAGGAAAGGCTCGCTAAGTCGAAAACCCAAAAGGGCGGCTTAGGCAAAAATGAGCACCCCGCTGATTGACAACCTGTGAAGGCAATTCAGGCAAAAATGGGGCAATGAAAAGAATTTATTCCCGGTGAATCGAAAACCCGAAAGGGCGGTTCAGGCAAAAATGGGATTGAAAAATAAAGGAATGAAAGAATGAAATAATATGAAAAGCATTGACCACAGATGCGAACATCCAATGTTTACCCGGCACTGACACGCCTAACAACGGCGACCTGTATCAAAGAACCTTCCAAGGTTCCCTCTCCTACAAGTTTTGTATATGTGATATGATATATTGCCCTCAGCCATGGTTTCGATACGTCTTTCGACGACAGTCTCTTCAAAGAGGATCGCTGTGTATATGTCATGGCACGAGCCACTACGTGCCCAATCTTCCGATGTTCTGCCTGTCTCTGTGAAACTTCCCTGTCAAATTGTAAACCAACCATGCATTTCAAGCATTCATATATGCATAACCATGCATTTTATGTGCTCATACATTAAATGACCTTGTTATACCATACATACATGCTGCATTTTCAATTCCAACTCTCAATTCAACTCAATCCCAACTTCCAATTCAATTCAATTTCAACTCTCAACTCAATGCCTATGTCTATGTCTCTGTTAAACTCTCAATTCAATTCCAATGTCTATGTCTATGTTTGTGTCTCTGATTATTTTCAACCTTCAATGACTCTTTCAATGCCGACTTTCGATTCAATTCAAATCAATGCTAATCCACTCTCAATTTGCTTTTGGGCCAACAATAATGGTCATGTCTATCTTCAAATTAAGTCAATGTCAACTTACCCTCAATTTGTATCTTGTTAAATCAAACTTCCAATTTGTATCTTACTATATGTCTTGTTATTGGTCAAGTGGCTAGTTCGATCCAAAGAACAGCTTGTACTTGCTTATATGCCTATGCTTCCGGTCAAACGGCAAGTTCGATCCAAAGAACAGTTTTTTCCTATCTACATGTTGATCAAGCAGCAAGTTCGATCCAAAGAACAGCTTGTATCAGCCTCCTGTCTATGTCTCCAGGCCAAACAGCAAGTTCGATCCAAAGAACAGCTTGTACCCATCTCTTGTTTGTATTACTTGGTCAAGTGGCTAGTTCGATCCAAAGAACAGCTTGTACCTCTCTTTTGTCCCCTGGTTTGTCTACCTCGTCAATGTCTACCTAGATCCCCAGTGATATGACATGCTCTGTAGACTTCAGTTGCTTGTCTTGCATTCATAATCAAAATGTTGCATGACATTCATGTTTTTGAAAATGTGAGAAGCGTATTTTTATGTCCAAAAACAGTGCAAATGTTAATATTTAAGTATCTTCGTCCCGTCAAATCAAAGACTACGTCTCTTGACTCTCCGGACAAAGAAACTTAAATAGGGGCAGCTGTTATACCCTAATTTTGGACCTAAAAATACTTGCTCAAAATGTTTTCTATCTTTGATATATGTCTATTTACTCTTGAAGAATTGTCAATTTGCTATTGTTTACATTGACATTTTACTCTGCTTTATCTCCCAATTTAGCTTTAAAAATCTTTTCAACTGTGGATTTGTCTATGTTTTCTTGCATTTCAAGACATTTGAATTGTCTCTGGTCAATTGCATCTTCTTTGCATCTTATTTCAATGTTATTTGCAAAATTCATGAAAAAGGGTATTTTAGTCATTTCCTGCATTCAAACTCATTTTGGTCCTTGAAAGTTGTTTGGGTCTTTTCAATTGGTTTGTATAAGTCCTTGTTTCAATTCCATGTCAACATCCATTTCAAAAATTGCATCTGAGACATTTTGAGTCAGTTTAGTCCCTAGGGGCATTTTGGTCATTTCACATGAAATTTTGACAGAGAGGTTACTTTAAAGTACCTCATTTAGTAATTGTTTCATTTTAGTCCTTTTGTTGATTTTATTTTTAGTTCCATTTTACGTTATTTTCATTTTATCATTTTAATTCAATTTTAGTTTAATTGCATTTTAGTCCTTGGAGTCTCATTTATTTGCCTTTTGGTCCATTTTTTAGTCCAACTAACTTTTCAGGTGCCACA
Organism: Medicago sativa; assembly: GCF_051527215.1. Lineage (NCBI taxonomy): Eukaryota > Viridiplantae > Streptophyta > Magnoliopsida > Fabales > Fabaceae > Medicago > Medicago sativa. The sequence continues at coordinate 51,246,618 of NC_140749.1, forward strand.
TGTCTCTATCCTATTGGTCCAAGGCCAATGAGCTAGCCTATAAATGGGTCCCATGGGTCAAAGAGTAAACACACTAATCATTTTTTCACAAATACACAAAAAATCACAAAAATCAATTTTTCTTTTTCCCTCTTTCTTCTCTAACCGTAACCACCTCCATCACCACCATAACAAACTCTTTCCACCTCCATCACCACCATAACTAACTTTCCAACCACCACAATCTTCATCTTTAACAAACTTCTACCACCACAAAACCTCCATAACCACCACATCCCCACCATAACAAACTTCAACCACCACGTTTCCACCATAACCACCTTCAACCGCCACCTCCTTCATCCCTAACAACCTCAAAACTCCATCAATCCACTACATTTTCAGTTTCAGAACCTCTAAGCTTCCATAACACAAAACCGAGTTTGAACTGTAGATACAGAAGCGGACAGAACTGAAACAAAAGGAGGATTCAACCGATTCAAGCTTAAAGAAGGTGAGCAGAACCAAACCGAGTCCAAGCTACAACGAATTCGAACCGGATCGGAGAGAAGAAGCTGAGAACGAGCTGTTGTGAGAGAAAGAGTTCGTGCGGCACAAAATCGGACCGGTACAACGGTGATAAGAGTAAATCCAGCACAGATTCCAGGACGAGGTAGAAACTTTCTCTTGTGTGTTCGTTTTCTTGCTATGTTTAATTGTAGATCTGGATCGTTTGTGAACTGTTTTGGAAAATTTTAAGTCCGGATTTGAATAGAGGAGAAGGAGTGGAGCCTTTTGATGTAAAAATCTTTTGAAAAGAGTAAAAATTGTTCCGGTACGGCGGCGCTCCGGCCAACCACCGTACCGGAAGAGCTCCGGCCACCTTCTCTTATCTTCTTCTCCGTTTGACTGTGTTGTAATGGGAGAGGGAGCAATTTTGAAACGCAAGGCCATGTGAGCATAACACACAACAAGCTCTCTTTTATACTCCTCCATTTTTTAACCCATTTTTCTAATAACCCATGGATATGCTCCATAGCTAACCCACAACCCATGGATCTAACCGATCCAGCTCTTTTGCCTAAGCCCAGTTTCCAAGTCTGCATGCCTTCTGCTATGTGAACCCCCCCTGTGCGTTTGACTGATTTCTTGCTGGTTATACCCCCTGAGCATGTGATTCGTTGCTAAAAATTAAAAAAAACGTGAATGTCTTTCTTGTTGTTTTGATTGAATCTTGATGTTATTTGCATGATTGAATCTTGGTAACAATTGTGTGAAAAATATGTTGAGTTCTTGTTAATTCAATGTGATTCATTCGTGTGCGAATTTTGTTAAAAATTTCTAAGTTCTTGTAAACTTTTTCTTGCGGTGATTTTGACACTTAAGGCATATGTTTTGGAATGTGATGTCATGCTAAAATCCATTTCAAGATTATGTGTGACCTTGCTCTTACTTTTAGCTCACTTTTAGTCAAGACTTTTGTGAAAATTTTGATGTGATCTTGAACTTGGATTTTGGCCTATAATTGTGGCTTTGAACATGTAACTTTTGAAGTGAATTTGCCTTTTGTTTTGGTGTATGCTTGCTGTTTTGACCTAGTTTTTGTGGACCTTGTGTTTGGTAAATAATGTGAAATAAAAGTGCATAAAGAACTTGAAAATCTTGTAAACTTTGGCATAGTTAAACCCCTAGATTCTCATGTTGGTTTTCTTGGAATAAGTCATCTAAAATTCCTCCAATATTATGAGAACCTAGGCTTTAATTTTCGTCTTAGCTTTACATTGAATTCCAAGTTCTTTTATCACTTTTTGTCAAGTTTGTTGGTTTACTTCACTTACAAGTTATAATTGCTTTACTATTTTGTTTCTATTTCCCTTCGAGTTACTAATCTTCTATTTCATGTTTTATGCATTCCATAGGCATATTTCCTTCTTTAGTTTTGGTTTTATTTCTGGCACTTTAATTTTCATGCAAAAGCTTAGAATGTAAAAAACCTAGTGATTTTCTGTACTTTACTTATGCTTTTATTTTCTTGCAAGACCATAGCATGTATTTAGGCAAATGATGTAAAGGACAATGTACTCTAATGATGTACACCGACACAAGCACCGACACATGCACACACATCACATGGATACTTTAGATGTATGCTTAGGGAATGTATGCTTAGATGTATGTTTAGGGACTTTGAAACTTAGACAAAATTCTCTTTTCAAAAAATATGAACAACTTCACTCAAATCATTTTCTAAATAAACCTTGGGATCAAAATCCCATTGTATTTTCCCTTTATTTTCTTAAACAAAAACTTTAATGAATTCTAATAATACTTAGACTTTTTTTGCAAAATAACTAATTCCACCTCACCTTTTCTAAATCTCATGCCCTTGAGGCCTCTTTCTATTCTTCAAAATCCCATTTTCAAACTTAAAATCAACCAACGAAAACAAAAACATTTTTTGAAAGAGAACTACGGTGGATTTGATCCCTTAAAAGGGTACGTAGGCAAGGAACCAATATTCCTTCAATTCAAATAAAACAAAATTCAAACATCTTCTTCTCCCTCCAATTCTTCACCTAGTAAACCTTTAGGTGTAAATAACACTTTCAAAATAGCATTTAAAAATAAAACGCGCGCGTAGAAAGTAAAGACGGTTCCTTTAGGATACTATAGTCGTTATGGGTGCCTAACACCTTCCCGTAGCGAAAACAACTCCCGGACCTCGATTCTCAAGGGTTTTGCTTATTTTTTCCATTCCCAAGAAAAAATGAGATATCAAAGGTTAAAAAGGTTCAAACTTAATCAATGTTTGACACCCGAAAAACCAAGATAAAACAGCCTTTTTTTCAAACTCTTTTTCCTATAAAAACCTTTGGACAACGGTCTTGAGATTTCTAGTTTGATCTCGCTTGTAATAATCAGAATTGGCCCCCGTTTGCCAAAATCACAACCAAACAAATTGGCACTCCTGGTGGGTGATAGGGCCAAACCGCAAGTGCACGGCCTATCGAAGTAATAGTAGTAAGTAGAGTTATCGTTCCGCTAGGGAGTTGGTCAATCTAATTAACTTTTTAGAAAATGATTAGAGGAGAAAGAATTAAGAAGTTGGAGAGTGCAGTTGTTGAAAGTAAATAATAATAATATTAAAAAGCCTCGGGATCATTGGTTCATCATAATAACGAATCTTTTCACAAGCAAGCCTTAAACTTATAATTATACGTTAATCCTAATTACTAAGGACAAGTTTCTCTTTAGCATATCACAGCTCCTCTCGAAGTCAGTGAGTGTATCCCTCCAACAACCACACCTATTCTCATGGGTGATTGCCTTTGGGACCCTTGAAGATTGAAACTTTATGTGTCCCAAGGTTTTCTAGACTATTCTCATGTTTCTCAAACCTTGTCTAAATTCACTTGTTCGGATATCAAAGTTCCGCGTTCGCTTTATGAATTGATATCTGTGATGATGAATTAACCATTATCAAACCCTCCGCGTTCGCTTCCACAGTTTGATAATAATTAATTCATGTTAAAATGGTGAATTTAGATTAGGAATTAGGGTAACAAATAATTAGGGTTTAAGGCTTGGCTTGATCCGTATTACGTCATCAGACTTATCCAATGATCCCAAGACAAAGAAGTCTACTCACTCATGTTCATCGTAGACATGGGGGAAGAAGAAAGAAAGACAGTAAAATAAATTGCAAGGAAAGTAAAAGGAAATAAAGACTTTTTATTGAAATAATAATTGAAATAAAACAAAGTAAAGGTGAATGTTTTATGGTGGAGAGCTACTCTATTTATAGCTTTACAATCGACTTAGAAACTAAGCAACTAAAAGGATAAAATGGTAAAGCTGCAACAGGGTAACTTGGGCCCGAAGAAAAGCAGCAAAACAGGATTCTGGGGACAGGCACGGCCGTGCCACATGTTGGCACGGGCCGTGCCAAGCTTCTGACTTTGGGGGAACTTATTTTTGTCCCATATCTTCGTATTCTTGCGCTGTATTTGCTCCAGTCCTCTTTCTTTCGCTCCAAGGCACCTTCCACCATATATTCATTCCTAAAGTAAAATAAAAGACAATTTAAAGTAAAATATTCTAAAAGGAAATAAAATGCAATATAATTAAATCAAATCTTAAATAAAACTAAACTAAATAAGGCAATAAATAAGACTATCTATGACTCATCAGTGGGACCCAATTTGTGCAATTGATTTTCAAAAACTTTTTCAAAATCAAAAACCTTTTTCAAAAATCCATCTCTTTGAAGAGATCCGTTTTTAGAATTTTGTTACTATTTCCGGGTAACTTTATTGCTAAAAACACCAATATTGTTTGTGTATACATTTGAGAAGTGTTAAATCTATGGCTCGTGCCAGTTAATCCTCTTCACAATCATCTTCACAAGCACAACCTTTACAAGCGACCTCTCCTTTGGGTGATTTAAACGTGCCAACCTCTGTGGGGGCAACCATGGCTATGCCAGGCTCGACGGAAATGGGAGTAACCGCTCCTTCAACTGTTTCTACGTCCACTCAAATGACACGACCAGAAATGGAAACCGTTATATCCAAATTCACCGTTGGTGTTCTTTTGACTACCAGCATTCCAAGTTCTAGTGCTCCTTCAAATAGGCCTAGACTTGATTATCGAAATGTAAATATATAGAACGTTTTGAGGGAACAACAATATGGTATGCCAACTTCAATGATGGCAAATGTACATAATAGTGCTTCCATTTTTGCAGACCAAGAAATACATTCACTATGCACAACGTACATAGTCCCTCAAGTTCTAGTATTTTTGGTCGGAATACTCTACCACCATTGACAACAGATTCAATGAATGTGTTGAGACAACAAATGGGCGAGAGTAACCACGAAATGGTTAATTTGTTAACACAACAAATTGGTACAATGTTTAATCCTTTGATAAGGGAGACAAATCGGAGTTACCAAGCCTTAACGACACAAATGGGGAGAATAACAAATTTCTTTGCACCCCCACAACCGGTTTACCAACCGGTTACACAAATACAAAATCAACAACCGACGCGGTTAGTTGAACCAATGGTTCAGAGGAAACAACACGTGCCTCAGCCCCAACCGATCGAACCAGTAATACAAGGTCAACCTGAAGTGATCTTGGTAGATAGAAATGATAATGTCGATGAAGTTGTTAGGAATGTCCAACAACGAAACATAAGAGTGCATAACAATATAGCCAATTAGGTCGAGAATATAATGGCTCAAAATGGTTTAAATATTGGCCTGCATAGGCCAAACTTTGTTTCTCCTCTGTCGGAATTGGTGTTACAATCTGAACTTCCTAGGGTTATAAAATTCCTAAGTTCACTAAATTTGCAGGGGATACCATTGAGTCCACGGTCGAACATATCGTAAGATATTTGATGGAGGCAGGAGACCTAGCAAATGATGAGAATTTGAGGTTGAAATTATTCCCCAATTCTCTAACAAAGAATGCCTTCACATGGTTTACTACTCTTGCACCATTCGATCCAACATTGGACTGATTTGGAACGGTTATTCCATGAGAAATTCTACATGGGCCAATCTAAAATAATTCTAAAAGAATTGGCGAGTGTCAAGACGAGTTCCACTGATTCCATTGATGATTATCTTAATAGATTCAGATTATTAAAGGTAAGATGTTTCACTCAAGTGCTTGAACACGAGTTAGTCGAAATGGCCGCTAGTGGCCTAGATTATTCCATTCGGAAGAAATTAGACACTCAACACTTGAGAGATATGGCCCAATTGGACGATAGAGTTCGACTTGTCGAAAGACTAAAGGCTGAAAAGGCCAGAACTCAGAAACATTTCAGGAAAGAAAAGGTTGCTTATATCGCATCAGACGAAAGCAACCAAGAATTCGACATAGCTTTTGGTGATGTTGAAATAGAGCAGGTTGATATTGCTGAGTTAAAACCAGGGCCCCGTTATACATGTAAATCGTTAAGGCCTCTCCGATGGGAAAATCCTGTCGAAACAAGCAATGAAAGATATGTCCCCAAGACATATACGGTCGACGTAACCAAATGCGATGAGATTTATGATCTTTTAGTTGCTGATGGTCAAGTGGTAACACCTAAGGATGTAAAAATCCCACCACTAGAACGATGTCAGAAAAGAGGTTTTTGTAAATATCATAACTTCTTGGGACACAACACCTCTCGATGTTCCCTTTCAGGGATTTGGTTCAAAAGGGTCTTAATGAAGGAAGATTGAAGTTTGGAAACAAGCCAAAGCCTCAAATGCAAGTAGACTCTGATCCTTTGAAGGATGCGAACATTATGTACACTGACATTGCAGGTTGCAATATGGTTGAAGCAATCTAACAACAAAACTTGAAATATTCCCCAACCTCACACGTTCATAAGTTTTCCTCTTCGATCCAAATCCAAAACCAAGCCTAGGTGCCACATTATTAGTTATCATAGGCTTAACCTTCAAATTCACATTACCAAAACCCCCACCACCACCGAATCAAAGAGACCACCACCACTACCACTGCCAGAAAACCAAAACAACAACGCGCCGACGAATTTTGGAACACGGCAGAATGCTTCTTCGATTGCAGAAGTTTCGTAGAAGGTTTTAGAATTATCTAGAAAGAAGAGGAATGGTTCGAATGGAAATAGGTTTGGATCTGAATCCATCCATGATAACCAATCGTTCTTCATTCGTGAATAAGTGATTATTTTGTTTCTGTAAAAGCAATGAAGAAATGTGAAACGATTAAGCTTTTGGAGTTGGAAAAGTTTGGAATGAAACGAAAGAGTAAGCGAAATGAAAAAGGAAGAATAGAGAATATTCGTTTGAAAAAGGAAGAATAGAGAATATTCGTTAGGTATGAAAGGGAAAATCACGGTGGAACCAAAAGCAATGGAACAAACAAAAATGAAATGAAAAGCATGTTTGGTAAAATTAGAGAAATGATATTTGAACATCCATTCTTGTGACAACTTTTATGACAACTTTCTCTCTCATACTCACATTATTTTTTACTTTATCTCTCTATTGCTTTGATTTTCGTGCATATACATACTTTTTCTTTGTAAATTATGGTTGTCTCATAAGTTGTCAACCAAATGGTTGTTCAAATAACAATCCTCGTAAAATTAATCACTTTTATTAATGTGGAGCACAATCTAATGGTCGAAGTAACTGGCCACTTGAGTTTGTTTGACCATGTACTTTCACATTTTGGGTGTCAAATTGTGACCATGTGGAATATTTTTCTCATGAATAAAATTGGTGTCCTATGAAGAAAGAAAAAGTGTTTTTTTAAGGAAAAAAAAAGTGTTGACTACGAATAAAATTATTGTCTAGTTTTTTTTTTAAAAGAAAAATTATTATCTAGTTTATATTGCACTATATCTTATTTGGTCTGAATGAGTTTTAGATTCAGGTTCGAATCACATATAGTCCGACTGAATTTGGTCTTTGTACAATCATAATTGGTAGATATATTGGTGATTTCTTATTGTGCCTCCCTCCCTCCGCACTTCTTCCCCCCCATCATATAGATATTTTGGTTCCTATCTTTCGAACAGGTAAAAGCAAGCAAGAGCGCTCTATTTTTTAATTATAGAATTCGAAAAATAAGGCACTACAACAATTGAAGGATGCGATAAGAAATTCACAAACAATAGTCTTTTGGCTCCAATTAGTTTAGCCCATGTAAATATTGGGTCTGGCTAAGTCAGTGGGCTTCGAGGTGATCCAGCATCAACATCTCTATTTGATTTATTATTATTATTATTATTATTATTATTATTATTATTATTATTATTATCATCATCATCATCATCATCATCATCATCATCATCATCATCATTCATCCCTAAAAAAAATTATCATTCAATTTAAAAATTATCAATAAAAAACATATTAAAATATGTTAACTTAATAAAAAAAAATATACATATAACTTAAATGATGAAAATATGAGTTTTTTTTTAATAGGAATTATTTGATTTACTTATCTTGTAAATTAAAATGATGCACAAAAAATATTGTAAAATTGGAGATGTATATATTTATTTATTTTATTTTATTTACAAAATATTTTTATTTATTTATTGAATGTCTCGAGTTTGATAAAGTAAAGTTACAAACTTGTAACACTCATACCAGACGTATCTAGAAAGTCTAGCACGTGCGTTAAGTTTAGTACTGGATACATTAAGATATACAACAATAAAAATTCGAATGAATATTATTTACAACAACACGCGTTCGTACAAAGATATACTACTCATCTTTTCCTAAAGAATATTAAATACATCCTTGAAATCCATGTCATCCTGCTGCGGTAAGAACAGTCACTTGTTGAAACATCCATTCGGCTAATAGCTTGCCATCCAACCTGTTTATCTGAAACAAATAAGGATTGGGATGAGACATAATGTCTCAGTGAGTTCCCCTAAATCCTAGGCTATAGGTAACCTCAGGGGAAACCTACGGTCACCACGTGTCTACAATACAACCTGACGGTTGATTATACGAGTGTGGTCGTGCTTCCTAGACGGTAGTTCATTCTAGACCCGTCATAGGCTTATCTCACTTGTTATAGGCTTCACTTCCTATACGTGTCATGGTGGTCGAGGGGGAATCTAGAATCGCATGGCCAAAAATACGCTCTACGTATCGAGGCCTAAACATGTCATGATCGTGGCACGATTTTAAACCGGACGATTAGGGGAAACCTAAGATCGTCATCGGTATCATGTTCTTTACTTCCTCTATTCCATGTCTTATAATTGTCTTATAGCATCTAGTGCTCTTGTTCTTGAACATAAACTTGCATGGAATCATTCTTACATAATCATGAACATTATCATAAACATAAGCTACATGATCGTACGTAAGTTCATTCATTATTATGTTAGCGTTGAACAAACAATCATTATCTTCATTCATTTTACGGAAAGCCCCGGGTGGAGTAACCCCGAGTACAATCCCATCATGACCGATGTACGTACATCGGACTCCCTCGGTGTCGTGTGGGTCCCTTGCCGCTTGAACCGTTCCCCTTGAGTCCCGTATCCCCCCGACGTGGATAACAAGAGACACGAGCACCGACATGCGGTTATAATCTTAGTCTTTCGTTTTCGATGACATGCGGGTCCCTTACGGCTTGAATCGTTATCATAATGAGAACCCCTTGTATCCCCCTGACGTGGATAGCAAGAGACATGCCACCTGCTTATACTTGTCATAGTCTTGTCATTAATTTAGGTTAAACCTAATCATGGATACATGTTTACCTCGGAACCTTGATCGATCTAATTAATGGTAAAATTCATACTTGTTCATGCTTGTACATTCCTAATCATGGTGGAGAGATTAACTAATCAAACCACGGCATATCATGCTTGCTAAACTTGCTAGTTCTCGACTACTATGTCGAGGCTCTAGTTTTCCCTTGCTTAATGATCATCTTGCTACCCCACTTCATGCCTTATTATCTCTCGTTACCATGCTTTACTATACTTTCCAAACACTTGCTTCATTTACAAGAGAGTTTTCTTTCAAAGATTAACGTTTAGGATCTTGGTTTGAGGGGTTCACTTTTGTAAAAATACTTCGGAGAAAAACCGCCTCGCGAAACGCCATGCCTGCCAAAAGCAAGCAAAACAGTGAGTTTCCTGACTGTCTTACTCGCCATGGTGAGTATATTTGCTGGGGAGGCGAGCAGTAGCTCGCAACTGCGAGTTGGAGACGAGTAAAACAAGCTTCATGTGCTGTTTGTTCGCCATGGCGAGTAATAGCTCGCCGTGGCGAGTTATGACAGTCCAGAACTTGTAAAAATGGTATTTTAAGCCCAAAAACCTCAAACCAAGTGTCTCTAAGCATATTGGTACATATTTGATCATAGAATACTTGTAAAACATTCATTTGGCAAGTATAAACATGCTTAGTATGCATAGCAAGAAAAGGGGCAACTAGCATCTTACATAACCCTAGAAATTTTACATAGTTTTTACATTATTCTAGCATGGCATAATAATAATCCCAAAGGGTGGGAAAACTATCTATGGAACTCACCTAAGCATGTACTTGTGATAGCTCCAAGCTTCAAGCTTCAAGCAAAACCATAACCCTAGCTCTTGAACACTTGCTCTCTTAGCTCATGCCATTCCAATCTTCATATTTCTTCTTTGTTCAAGATGAAACCATAACCTATGAAAACTCAAGCTCCCAATTTACCAAATAAAAAACCCTAGCTTCATGATCTTTTCTTGATGAGGTAAAGGAGTGAAGAACAACCCAAACCAAGCTTCTAAATACCATGAAATCTTGAGAGAATCTTGTTTACCATGCTTCTTGATTTGATAAGAGTTTGGGAAGGATTGAAAGAAGAGAAGGTGAAGGATAAATCAAGCTAGATCCAAGCTTCACATGCTTAAGATAACATTAGAGTCCATAATATAACTTGTCATGGAAGAAGTGGTAGATTAGAGAAGATTGGTGGTGATGAAATGAAGAAGGGTGGCGTGAGAGAAGAGAGAGGGGAGAGCAATTGCCAAACTCAAACCCTAGAGAGAGAGAGAGAGAGAAGATAAGGAAGTGATATATTTTGGTGCCAACCACAAATAAATATCCTTGAGACGTGCAATTACCAAATTGCCCTTACCTTAAACGTGTTAAAAACAACTCTGATACTTTTCCCGTAAAATGCTGACATCTCATAAAATATTAATCATTAACTTACTTTGTCATGAATTTTAATTCCTCTGACACGACCGACTGGTAATATACCTGTTGCTGACAGGCAGGATATTACACCCTACCCCCTTAAAAAAAATTCGTCCTCGAAATTTAGAGATCGACTACCAATCATCATGACAAAAACTTACCATCTATGGTTTGAGCCATACATTTTCTATTCATACATATTCGAAGGGTTCGTCGGGTCATGTCCTCATCCTGTTTCTTAACCTACATGTAACTGAACATATCCTTCTTGATCTTACTACCACTCCAACTCAGCGTTATCTTAGTATATCATGATTTGGAACTTACCTTGCTGCACATAAACTTATTGTCTTGGTCTCGTATCTTACCGCTTAACATAAACCATTCATAAAGGTATTCTATCATGAACATGAACACTCAGTATTTGCCTTTCAACTGGAATCCTACCGGAAACCAGGTTTGCCCTGCAGTGCTTACTTGTAACTTTAAAACATCTTTTCATACATACTTAATCTTATCGGGTAAACATATAATTCATACGTCATTTACTTACTGTACCTTGAGACACATGCCTCTTACTTGCATTACTCATATAAAAGAATCCACGAATCTCTTATCTCTTTTCAGAGCCTTAGAAAATATTCCGATTTCATTGCAATCTCATTGCATCTTATCACACCCGAACTAATGGGTATCTCATATAGCTTGACATAAAGGAGTGAAATCTAATTATTACTTCATCTGAGAATCTAATAACCAACATTGTGGTTAACATGTTCTTGAAACTTTCTAGCAAATTTACTTGCACATACATCATACATTCTTAACACATTTCCGTGTATCCCGTAGGATATTGGCTTCATACGAACATTGTCGTTTCCATAACATGTGCATACTTTCAAGTGCCGCCTCTTGTTAAATGATAACGATACGTGTTCTAAAATCTTTCTTGAAGAAATTTTTCTTAAACTTTGGTATTCGGGTTCTCGGAACGAATATACACATGACTAAAAAGATTTTATCATTTTCCAAAACTGAATTTGTAATGGTACCATAGAACCACCGGACGAGTTTCTATATTCTGGAAAAAGATTTTACAACTCGTCCAAAACTTGTCCAAGACAAGTTGGTCCTGAAATTCATACGTCTTAAGTGAGTTTACTTACGACGTATCTCATCAGTTTCAAAAATGTATAGTTCCATGAGTTTAAAATAAGCATCGTTCCCAAGTTCCTTAATACCAATCTTAGCTTTAAAAATTATAAAATCATGGCTTGACATGTCTTAACAAGTATCATTTTCACTCAACAAGTATTACATACAAGAGTATGAATCTCATATCACATCACTCAAAAGTTGCTTCTCTCTCTCTCATGATAACATACTTAACTTCGAAGATGAATTCTTCCCTTTTAAACCGATATATATACTCGCAAAACCGTTTACATATCCGTAAGAAACCCTTGGATCTATCGACATTAACTTGTCCTTCTTCTTCTTCTTCGGAACATTAAACTTGATTCTTCACATCACCTCATTCGGTTATCGCTTGAGCGTTAATACCTTTTTCGAAAACCGGTCATCATTCTTGATGCTTCAATTCTTTACTTGAGTCACGAAAGGTAACATTCTGAATCTTACATGTTTTTCATTATCATCATTCATGCATACTGACTAATTCATATATGGCAATTCTTATCCTTTTCATCTTACTTAGGTGACGACACATACTTGAAACTTTTACCTTAGCCAACACTGATTAGATAAGCATCTATTCTTACTTATCACATCGAGAAATCCTCGCTTGTCTCATGATGCTTCTTGTTAAACTTACATTACTAACCGAACATTCTTCACAAAAATTCTTTCATACCAAAAATTCCATGTTTCATGTTTAACGATCAGCTTCTATGGCGCTACTTTGATTCCCACCGGTTGGCTTAAACCATTACTCTAATCCGTTAGAGCGAGTAAAATTTCACATTCCTGACTACCACTTGAATACTAATTTCTCGAACTGTTCTCAAAATCCTCCATGTTGCAACCAACATCACAACCTTACACTTGTCTTGTAAATTTCAAACTCATGATAGCTTATCTTATGCTCATAATACTTGACTTGGGGGTAAACCTTACGTTCTTGCTAGTTGGATTTACCTGCTGGGATAAACATAACATACTTGAACTTGTTTTCGAGTAAACTCAAATTCCGTTAACAAACCCATCTAGCACTTGAACATGACTTTCTTGAACATCTAATCCTTGTACCTTCGCATTCTCGAATGCTATATTTTGCTTAATCATACCAATGCTTGCTCGTTGATTTTTCTTTTAAAAGAAAACTTTGTAAACTAGCGCACGGGTCACAGACGTTGATAATTTTCTACTTTATAATTATATTGAGTTTAGGCCCCGGTCGTTGCTTTGGAAATCATAGAACGAGTTGATAACACATACGTGCCACCAAACCTAGACTCTAATAAGTCTAGCCCGCTCTACGAGTGTCGTAGCAAACCGGTTCCTAGAAAATCTCTTATGAATTTCCAAAATGTCAACTTCAATCACCCATACGCGTAATTCTTTTCTAAAATTCTTTTAAACTTTATAACTCAACATCATATCGAGCCTTAGCAAGTCAATTAAGCAAAACATAGATTCGGGGGATACGTCATAATTCCACATAATCCGTGAACCTTGTGATTTCTCATAACTTTGCACCGCTTTAACTTCTTGATTCATACTTCATGCATAAACATCTGTGACTTTCCTCCTAAACGTCGGAGCTTCTATACTCTTGATCTTGGCTTGTTCTTGACTCTTGACACATTAACCTCCAAAGCTACCTTAAACAGTATCAATTTCGTCGATGGTTGCCCATGTCTTTTTCCTTGGAAATCTTAGAATATGATATGCATTCGTTACTTGATGTCATAAAAGTTTTTTGTTACATAAAAGATTATTGTGAAGACATCTCCCCAATAGTCATTGCAAACCATAGGAACAAATTGGTAGAAAACGGAAAGTTTCATCCCTGGCTTGCTATTGGTGAGCTTCTCCAACTCTATTTTTCAGAAAACATTCTTTACATAAAGTTTTTATTCTCAAGTATACAATGCATATCATTCATTCCTATCTTCGTGAAATATTCTATAACATATACATGGCAACATCAACCTTTTCCGATACAATTCTTGGCACATCGGGAATCAATGCCTTAATCCTGACAACATAGAACTTTCTCTTAAATCCTTAACTTCATTCACGTATAATACTATTCCTGAGAGCCTGCTGACTCTGTCAACATACGTCGACTTCTAACTATCTTGTAACCTTGTACTGACATTCCAGAATATCATAAACTCGTTCCAACAACAACTCTTACCGAAACTTTCGGTCATGGTTAGATACATATATCCAACTTCTTCACTTACGGATACATGGAGTATCACTATCATCTTAGCCGACTTTGTCGGAACGTTCCTTCTTAACATGACCTTGTATTCCCGGAGGATTCCCACTTCTAATTGCTTTGTTTACCGGCCACCTTTTGGCACAATCAAACTTATTCATCACATACTTCATTCCTCCTGGGTTCTATTCAGCTCTCAGGCATCCGTCCTAATCGTCGAATGTTAAATTGAGTTGATCAGGCTCAACTAACATCAACAAATAGAACATTTACCCGGAACCCAATGGTCCCACTACCTTAGTTGTAACTTAATGACCCAAGGCACGGTCTGAATCGACCTGCTCTGATACCAAATGTAACACCCATACCAGACGTATCTAGAAAGTCTAGCACGTGCGTTAAGTTTAGTATTGGATACATTAAGATATACAACAATAAAAATTCGAATGAATATTATTTACAACAACATGCGTTCGTACAAAGATATACTACTCATCTTTTCCTAAAGAACATTAAATACATCCTTGAAATCCATGTCATCCTGCTGCGGTACGAACAGTCACTTGTTGAAACATCCATTCGGCTACTAGCTTGCCATCCAACCTATTTATCTGAAACAAATAAGGATTGGGATGAGACATAATGTCTCAGTGAGTTCCCCTAAATTCGAGGCTATAGGTAACCTCAAGGGAAACCTCCGGTCACCACGTGTCTACAATACAACCTGACGGTTGATTATACGTGTGTGGTCGTGCTTCCTAGACGGTAGTGCATGCTAGACCCATCATAGGCTTATCTCACTTGTTATAGGCTTCACTTCCTATACATGTCATGGCGGTCGAGGGGGAATCTAGAACCGCATGGCCAAAAATACGCTCTACGTATCGAGGCCTAAACATATCATGATCATGGCACGATTCTAAACTGGACGATTAGGGGAAACCTAAGATCGTCATCGGTATCATGTTCTTTACTTGCTCTATTCCATGTCTTATACTTGTCTTATAACATCTAGTGCTCTTGTTCTTGAACATAATCATAAACATAAGCTACATGATCGTACGTAAGTTCATTCATTATTATGTTAGCGTTGAACAAACAATCATTATCTTGATTCATTTTACGGAAAGCCCCGGGTGGAGTAACCCCGAGTACAATCCCATCATGACCGATGTACGTACATCGGACTCCCTCGGTGTCGTATGGGTCCCTTGCGGCTTGAACCGTTCCCCTTGAGTCGAGAACCTCCTGTATCCCCCTGACGTGGATAACAAGAGACACGAGCACCGACATGCGGTTATAATCTTAGTCTTGCGTTTTCGATGACATGCGGGTCCCTTACGGCTTGAATCGTTCTCATAATGAGAATCCTTTGTATCCCCCTGACGTGGATAGCAAGAGACATGCCACCTACTTATACTGGTCATAGTCTTGTCATTAATTTAGGGTAAGCCTAATCATGCATACATGTTTACCTCGGAACCTTGATCGATCCGATTAATGGTAAATTTCATACTTGTTCATGCTTGTACATTACTAATCATGGTGGAGAGATTAACTAATCAAACCACGACATATCATGCATGCTAAACTTGCTAGTTCTCGACTACTATGTCGAGGCTCTAGTTTTCCCTTGCTTAATGATCATCTTGCTACCCCACTTCATGTCTTATTATCTCTCGTTACCATGCTTTACTATACTTGCCAAACACTTGCTTCATTTACAAGAGAGTTTTCTTTCAAAGATTAACGTTTAGGATCTTGGTTTGAGGGGTTCACTTTTGTAAAAATACTTCGGAGAAAAACCGCCTCGTGAAACGCCATGGCGAGTAGATTTGCTGGGGAGGCGAGCAGTAGCTCGCAACTGTGAGTTGGAGGCGAGTAAAACATGCTTCATGTGCTGTTTGCTCGCCATGGCGAGTAATAGCTCGCCGTGGCGAGTTATGACAGTCCAGAACTTGAAAAATGGTATTTTAAGCCCAAAAACCTCAAACCAAGTGTCTCTAAGCATATTGGTACATATTTGATCATAGAATACTTGTAAAACATTCATTTGGCAAGTATAAACATGCTTAGTATGCATAGCAAGAAAAGGGGCAACTAGCATCTTACATAACCCTATAAATTTTACATAGTTTTTACATTATTCTAGCATGGCATAATAATAATCCCAAAGGGTGGGAAAACTATCTATGGAACTCACCTAAGCATGTTCTTATGATATCTCCAAGCTTCAAGCTTCAAGCAAAACCATAACCCTAGCTCTTGAACACTTGCTCTCTTAGCTCATGCCATTCCAATCTTCATATTTCTTCTTTGTTCAAGATGAAACCATAACCTATGAAAACCAAAGCTCCCAATTTACCAAATAACAAACCCTAGCTTCATGATCTTTTCTTGATGAGGTAAAGGAGTGAAGAACAACCCAAACCAAGCTTCTAAATACCATGAAATCTTGAGAGAATCTTGTTTACAATGCTTCTTGATTTGATAAGAGTTTGGGAAGGATTGAAAGAAGAGAAGGTGAAGGATAAATCAAGCTAGAACCAAGCTTCACATGCTTAAGATAACATTAGAGTCCATAGTATAAATTGCCATGGAAGAAGTGGTAGATTAGAGAAGATTGGTGGTGATGAAATGAAGAAGGGTGGCGTGAGAGGGGAGAGAGAGAGAGAGAGAGAGAGAGAGAGAGAGAGAGAGAGAGAGAGAGAGAGAGAGGGGAGCAATTGCCAAACTCAAACCCTAGAGAGAGAAAGAAGATAAGGAAGTGAGATATTTTGGTGTCAACCACAAATAAATATCCTTGAGACGTGCAATTACCAAATTGCCCTTACCTTAAACGTGTTAAAAACAACTTTGATACTTTTCCCGTAAAAAGCTAACATCTCATAAAATATTAATCATTAACTTACTTTGCCATGAATATTAATTCCTCTGACACGACCGACTGGTAATATACCTGTTGCTGACAGGCGGGATATTACAAAACTACTCCCTCCGTCCCATATTATAAGCAAAAAAAAAGTCACACTTATTAAGAAAACTAAAACATAGTAGTTTGTAACATAGTTTTTTGTGTTATCTTTGAAATAAGTTTTATAAGAAGATGTAAAAACAATTTTCATTGGTAGTTGATTATAGAGAAAATGAAAAAGAGAGCAAATTGAATGCACTTTGCATTTAATTTTCCTTTGGAAAAGATAATTTTTTGAAAAAACATAATTAAATATAATAAAAGTTGGTCTTTTTTGCTTATAATTTGGGACAAAGAAAATGAGTTTTTTTTGCTTATAATTTAGGACGGAGGGAGTACTTTTTTTAGGGTAAGTTATAAGCTTCTTAATAAATCACAATTAAGTGACCTAACAAGAAAATTTCAAGTTTGAATCTTGAGTGGAGACCGACGGTTTACAACTCCAAATATGTCGTTACAAATTCAAAATCAATTTATTTTGCTGAAAAAATGTTTGCCATGTTTAGTTTTGTTCTTGAACTATGGAGGTCATTTTGCTGGTCAAAAACTTAGAAAAAACGTGTTTCTTTCGTATGATCTTATATTTGTCATATTCCTTTGAGGAAATAGAGTCTGGTTTGAAAAAAAAGGAAAATGCTAGATATCAAGAATGATTTTATCAAGAAAGATTCAAGAATGACATGACAGAATAATCACCCTTAGATTTCAATCTTATTTATTAATATTTAATAAAATAAAAAATACATAACACCCACCACCCCATAATTTCCAGTCAGGCTAAGATTTTATTGGCTAACATTAATTTCAGAACAATTTCTTGATAAAATCTAAGGGTGATTATTCTGCCATGTCATTCTTGAATCTTTCTTGATAAAATCTTTCTTGATATATAGCATTGCTCTTCCTCAAAACACGAGTAACACGAAAAATCAAAGCTTGCTTATAATCCCACGTTTCATTCCCATCAGGTTTGTAAGTGACTTTTGTTTGGTATTTACCAACAAGTAGCTTTTGTAATTTAAGATTGTCTTGAACATATAATTTTAAATTTGGGTTTTTCTAACATGTGCAAATTTGCACATGTTAAGAAGTTTAAATTGGTAAGTTTGCATTGGAACTTGTGTATTAGTATTAAATATGTATCTTTTTCATAAATATTTTTTGTTTTTCAGTAAAAAGTTTTCCATTTTAGTTACTTTAACATGTGCAATGTTGCACATGTTAGACAAACCCTTTTAATTTTGACATTGTATATAAACTGTGATGTTTGATATTTGACTATTAGTGCATTTCATATTTATTTCAATATTTGAAGTCTCCTTAAAAAACCGAAAATCAATTCAATTCAGTGGATCATATGATTTGTTTCTAATGGATGGTCACAAAATAAAACTGAAGGAAATCATATCATATTATTTTAACCGAAGGAAACCACGTTTCATTTGAAGTCTTTACCACTACCATTGTCACCAAATACCCTCCACCACCACAACACTATTGCTCCTCTTTACCATCTACTTCTATTGCATTCTATGTATGTTTGCCATGATTTGGTTCAAAATTCAAAGGGTAATTTTTGCAAAATTATGATAGCTAGTTGTGCTTCCATGGATCCAAACATGCACCTGGACACTCTGCCATTGTCACCAAACACCCTCCATCTACTTCTATCACATTAAAAAATTATCAACATATTTGTTTCCCCGTCATTTCTAAACATATTGAAATTAATACAATCATATACACACAAAACAGTAAAAAAGAAACTGCATTCAAGCATGTCCTGCTCGAATTCCTACACATGTTTTATCTTTGAATGTTCGACTTGTAAACGTTAACCAATTAATCCAATGTCCACAATGCGGTGAACATGCTTCTCAAATAAGATTATCTCCAATTGAACGAGAGATGTAAATTCACAGAATAAAGAGTAAACGCAGAGTAGTATTACTACAAATACAAATAAATATGCAATACTTCATAGAGCAATGCTAGGGACAATCGCTCTCTCACTCTCTCTTAACCACACTTTGTACAATGTCAAACACTAGGGGTGGCAAAATGGATGGATTGGATGAATATGGATTTGGATCCTAATGGATGGATCAAAAAAAGAGTATTACTTTTCCCACCCTATGGCCTTCTCGCGCGCCCTATTTTTTTGACCAAAATACCCTTTATCCGGATAATATATTCCGGACAATATTCGGAATGTATAATCCGGACCGTTTGAAAATCACCCTGTCTCGTGAGGATTTGCGAAACTTGGGGTTGGTCAGTTGAAATACAATCCGGATAACATAATCCGGACATAACAGCTGTATTCCGGAGAAGATATTCCGCACGCCCTGTATTCGAAACGAGCGGGAAAAAGTAGACGTTTTTTTTTCCGGAATATGTAATCCGGAGAGCTAGGTTATATATAGTTCTCCAGAACCTAGCTGAAGCATACCACCTTTATCAAAAACACTCCCTACACCTCTAAAAAAAACACGCCATTTGGGCGAAATCATGGTTTGGAGCAGCAATCTGGCCATCAAGGGGTGTTAACATCATCATTTTCGTCTGAATGCAAAGGTAATGTGTATATAAACCTTTCCCTAATCGATTTTTAGGCGATCTAGCTTTGATCACGTTGTATGATCTTCACTGTACTTTTCCGGAATATGTAATCCGGACTGTATTCATGCATTCCGGATAACATTTTCCGGACACCAGCAGTACAGAAACTGTGTTCATTTTCTGACTTTGTTTTGCACTGTTTTCAGTCATGGTTGTTCCTGTTGATCCCCCGAACGATGATGTACCTCAGAATGAACATCCTGTTGTGGACCCGCTTCTTTTACTTGAATATGCGCATGATTCCGGAGATGCCAAATCCGAGAATCCCCCACCACCACCCCCGAAAGTAGTGGATGCTCCTCCTCCTATTCCTCCTGTTGTACCACCTCCAGTTGTTGCTGTTTGTATTGACCAGCGAGAACAATTTACCACCAAACACAAGTTTGCAACACGGAATGATTTGTTGGAGTGGGTTCGAGAGAAATCTAGGAAGCTTGGGTTTTCCACTGTTATTGGTAAATCCGATAACGGTGGCAACGGAAGAAATGCATTTGTTACTTTGATATGTGAAAGGGGAGGTTCATACACTGAGTACAAGAGAAAGAGTCGGCGTGAGATAGCTGGTTCGGTTAAATGTGAGTGTCCATTTAGGCTGAGAGGTTACTTGTTGACTGGTGGTGAATGGAGCCTCAAAGTTGGTGATGGTAAACACAACCATGGCATGACAGATGTGTTGAAAGGTCATAAAACCGCCGGTCGTCTAAACCCAAATGAACGTGTTCACCTTGAAGAGATGGTGGAATCTAATGTTCCTCCGAGGCAAATGCTTACCAACTTAAAGAAGAGGAACCGTACCACTTCAACTACCATCAAACACGTTTATAATGCTACTTACAGATATAGGCGGTCCATTAGGGGTACGAGGAATGACATGCAACATCTCTTGAAGTCTTTGATTGATAATGGTTACGTTTTTCATTGTAGGAAGTATCATGATTCTGATGAAGTCAGTGATGTTTTTTGGGCACATCCAGAGTCTATCAAGTTGTTTAACACTTTCTCCACGATGCTTGTGTTGGATTCCACATACAAGACAAACAAGTATCGTCTTCCATTGCTTGAGTTTGTCGGTAACACCTCTACCATGAAAACATTTTCCATTGCTTTTGCCTATATGATGTCTGAGAGGCAAGACAATATTTATTGGGCTCTTGAGAGGTGTCGTGAGATGTTGCACTCCAAAGATCTCTATCCCAAAGTAGTTGTCACTGATCGGGACAATGCTTTGATCAATGTTGTGGAAAAGGTTTTCCCTAAAGCTACTACTTTGTTGTGCTCATATCACATTGGACAAAATGTGAGAGCAAAGTGTAAAGTGAATTGCAAAGTGACGGATCTCAAAGGCAAGAATGGGCAACCGATTAAGCCTGGTTCGGTTGTGAATACTGTGATGACTGCATGGATGGATATTGTGGACTCCGACACGGAGGAAGCATATATTGATAATTGGACCCGGTTCAAAGTTGTATGCGCAAAATTTCCCAAGTTTTTGGATTATGTTGAAAAGACAATTTTGGATCCGGTTAAGGATAAGTTTGTGAGGTTTTGGGTTGACAAACACCTTCATATGGGGAATACTACAACAAACAGAGCTGAATCTGCACACGCTCGGTTGAAAAAGTATCTGAGTAGTAGTATGGGTGATTTGAGCACAAACTGGAAATCCGTTCATGCCATGCTAGAGCTGCAACATACCGCAATACATGCTTCGTTTCAGACAAGCATTATCATGCTTGAACATCGATTCAAAGACAAGGTGTTGTGGTCTAGATTGATCCGGAACATTTCAAGGGAAGCTTTGCATCATCTCGTAGTGGAGTACAATAAAGCGCTTGAAATTGGTACGAATAAATCAAGATGTGGTTGTTTGAGTTTGATCACTTACGGATTACCGTGTGCGTGTATGCTAGCTTTGAAGATCAAGAACGGCACTGCCATTCGTTTGGAAGAAATTCACACCCACTGGAAGAGGTTGGGGTTCGAGTACGAGGTTGACCCGAAGCTTAAAAAAGAAGACATCTCTCTATTGCCAGAATGGGATATTCTCTAGGTATTTTTTCCCAACACTGTGTTAGTTTATGTTCTGCCCAAGATTTCTGTTTCTGTATTCTGTACTGGTGCAATCCGGATTACATAATCCGGACATAACAGATGTACTCCGGATTATGTAATCCAGATAAGTAGCATTTACGACCCATGCAAGTGCATTTAAGGCTCATGCAAAGGGTGTATCGGGAAGTTTCGGATTATACAATCCGGATTACCTTGTCTATTTTGGATTGTATAATCCGGAAGACACCAGTAGCAACAGAATGGCATGTTTTTGACTGGTTTTCTTCTGACTGTTTTGTTACACATTGTAGGCGCGGTTCAAGGACGCCGATTACAACATGAAAGTGCATTTGAAAGAACAATTTCGGCAATTTGTTTTACCAGAAACCACCTCTATGCGTCCACCGCCAAATAAGGTCACCACCAAAGGAGCTCCAAAGAAAGATAAGCAAAGCATTCGATCGACAAGGCGGTCCCCTTCCCTATGGGAGATTGTTGACTCCCAAGAGCAAGAAACACAGGGTTCACAGACACGGTCAACAGGGACAAGTAGAAAGAGAGCACGAAAAAGCAACATGTCTCCTACTCCTCCTAAGCCAATTCCAAAAAATCCCAAGAAGCCAACACCCGTTGAGGTCCACATACCAAACAAAGACCAAATCCCAATTTGGATGCATGACTTATTCAAAAGGTTACGGATGTACCCGGTGATGGCCATTGTGGGTTCCGAGCAGTTGCGGTCCTACGTAACTTGACTGTTGATGATCACGTATTAGTCCGGTACAACCTTTACAAAGAGCTTATCGGTGTAGAAAATGACCGCTATCGGAGGATGATTAATGATGATAGGCGGTATAACGAGGTCTTGGATGCTCTATCCTACTCCGGTATTGGCATTGCACCACCGGATAAATGGATGACAATGCCGGATATGGGGTTCCTCATCACACAGAAATTCAACCAAACAATTGTTGTGTTGTCCATTGGGAAATCAGAAACCTTTTTCCCTCTATGTGGTCCACCGCCGCCTCCAACTATCGATCCGTTGATATGTCTGGCATATGTGAATGACAACCATTTTATGGCCTTGAAATTGAAGGATGGTTGTCTGATTCCTCCCACTTCCGCTCTATGGAGACAATACCATTGAGAGGATGCAGACACATGGCCTGATAGATATGTCAGTCGTATGGCAGATTATAATGAGCTAAGTCGGGCGGCAGGTGTAGAGGTCATAGAAGATGATGAAGAATTGTACGTTGTTGAAAATCTTGATCCCGATGAGAGGGTTGGTGTTGGACCTGCTCCTGTTGTGAAGGTTGAAGTGGATGATAGTCCCATTGATCTTTCGGCGCCATAGATTAGATATATATCATTAGTTTAGTTGAAATGTATATCATTAGGTGAAATGTGTAATGATATAAATTCAACTCTTTTTTGGTATAATGATATATATATATAATCATTTTTTGAAATAATATTTAAGTTAATTGTCTTTTATACAAACATATATAATGATTTATTGAAAAAAATGATAAAAACCACAATGACATGAAAATTTGTTTCAGTTCTGTGCACTGATTCATTCCGGATTATATAATCCGGAAATCCCCGAGGGTAATTTTGGAAAAAAATAGGGCGCGCTAGGAAAGGCATAGGGTGGGAAAAGTAATACGCTCAAAAAAATTCACTAGTCCATTAAAATCCACCAATTTTTTTTTGAAAAAAAACCGTCCAATCCACCCATTAGGTTTTATGTCCATCCATTATTAAATTTAAATGGATGAATTATCCATCCGATCCATTAAATAAAATGTATTATTTATTTTTTAAATTTGTTTTACATAATTTTTTAGATAATTAATTGGTTTTACATAATTATTTTGGCTTTAAAGTTTAACTTATAAAAAAACTAGCAAGATATTAAGATTTTCTTAAAGCATAACTGCACATAAAAAATTATGTAGCAAAATCTTAAAGCATCTTCCATGCTGATCTGAAATGCTTTAAAAGGTAAAATCTTGAAGACCCAGAATAAAAAACATCTACTATACAAAACTTAAAAGGTATAACATATTCTAGTTCTGTCCTCTCATCCGATGTTGTTGGAAATGGTACGGATCAGTCAAATTACGGTTCACTTTCACTATCATAAACTCTCCCAAGTCCATTTCTCTCTTTCTTAATGAGAGGTGTGTTGGAATATTTTATTATTTAATAATATTCCAATAACATTATGTGGGCAAATATCGTAATAATAATTATATTAGTTATTTATCAATTTAGAGCCTTAATTGATTAGTGATCAAATTAAGTAATAAGACTAATTAGATTTCTATTTTGGATAATTAATTATTTAATTAGTTGATATGGACTCAATGAGTGGATGTCCGGATGACCCATTAACGGAATAATGGGAAACCCTAATGGCCATCCAATATAAAAGAGGCTATGGTCCCCAATACACCGCACACGGCGAACTCTCTCTTCTCCCCATCTGAAGAGAACTTGAGGCATAAAGGTACCGGTTGAGGAAGAACCAAATCAGCCGCCGCTAACCTTGCTGTTTGTTTCAGATCACCTTCTCTCTTTACCGTTGTTGTTGAGAGGGCTGCCATGAAAGCTTTATCCAGGTATTCCTAATACCCTAATTCTTAATAGTTCTTAATATCCTTGATAAATCAAACATGTCGTAGATCCGATCATAATCATGTTTAATGTTTTGTTTGCTTCTGCTATTGATTCGTAACTGTTGAACATGTTTTATGAAATCTCTTTATATTAAGACCTAAATTTCCAACAAGTGGTATCAGAGCCTGGTTTTCATGTTTGATTTATTGGGATAATTTGTTACTTGCCTAAAATCATTAATATTTGGGTTCTAGACTTTCGGTTTTGTTATCAAAATTTTGTTTAAACCCTTATATACTTTTTTTTATTTGTTTATTTGGAGTTTGCCTCATCGAGGCTATATAGCATATTTTTGTTTCATGGATGATTCTTTGGGTTATGTTCTCATCGAGTCGCCGTCATGAATCCAATTTTTGTTTTGTTTTGTTTATGGTTATCCAGTATCGATTGGAACTTTAAATAGTATGGAATGTAATTTTTTAAACTGAAGCATTTAATTTGAAATTGTAACATCCCATGCGTAATACTTTGCAAACCATATCCGGTTGATTTTGTCAAGTTGTTATTATCAAAAGGCTTGTTTTTTCACTTTTGGAATTATGATGCTAAGAAAATTGATTTTACAATGCAAAGTATTGATCGTTTCATATATGATATATGAGATCAATTATAAAAGACTTGGTTTTGGCTTTAATAATATTATATGATATTTATAGATGAGCTTGTTTTCTTTTATATATGGGGGCCATAATTGTCAGTCGATAACATTGATATATTTGAAACTGATTTTATGGTTCATATCAATTTTATTAATTAAAGGTAGATGCAATTATGTTCGATACTTTTATGGCGAGAGAATGCATTCGGTTGTTAGTTTGATTGTTCAAGCTTCTCTAGCATTCATTAAGATCTCATACATGAATTAACTTTTGTGAAGTTTTACATATGGATATGATAACTATTTAATTTGAATTTAAGTATGATACGAATTATTCTCGGTTCCTTACTTTGAAATCAAATCTTTCGTTTTAACTTATTTATAAGGGC
This sequence comes from Medicago sativa, assembly GCF_051527215.1. Lineage (NCBI taxonomy): Eukaryota > Viridiplantae > Streptophyta > Magnoliopsida > Fabales > Fabaceae > Medicago > Medicago sativa. Next base: position 51,272,056 of record NC_140749.1, read on the forward strand.
AAATTGCACTCACCTCCCTTGAAGTTTTATTGAATGTCGCAAACACCCCCTCTAGTTTTAAATTAGACACTAATCTCCCTTGTGGTTAACACTGTTAGTTTTGAGAAGAAATAAACATAAATGTTCCCTGACGATTCTGAATTTCAACCATGTCCTAGGCTGCTAGCTTCCGTTTTTCTCACCAAGGCAACATGGGATCTCTCAATTGTGGATGTATGCTTTTATGGCTTTGCCGATCCAATCCAACCCATTTGTGACCTGTAACTTTCCTTCTTTATTGTTATGCCTTAGTTTATGCTCTCGACTATATGCTCATTTGTGACACAGATTCACTAGCCAAATCATTTTATATTGAAGAAGCAACTTATTAATAGTGTAATAGTGTGGCGTAACAACAATTTTGAGTATGGACATCCATTTGCAACAATCAGCAACACACAAATTAGAGAAAACAATTGAAACTTGGATATGAATATCCATTTGTTCTTGTAATGTACCTAACCTATTTGTTTTTGTGACAGAAATTCGAAGCCAAACTTAACAATAGTGTGCCAAAAATGTTGTGTATGAATATTCATTTGCTCTAATGACGGTACCCATTTCAGCAAAGGCCACGTCCAACCAAAAACAAAAGGGAAACCCAAATAGGGATGCTGCAAAATTCAAGAAAGAACAGGAAATATTAGAGGAACCATTACAACTATTATAGAAGAAAGAAAAGATAAATAGGTTCGGGAATTCAGAGATGAATGTTTGTTATTGTCTTCTACTTACAGAGCCTCAGGTGAGTGGGAACAAGCATGTGGACTTTAACAGATATCAAACGGCGTTAAACAAAAGAGGGAGGTATTTGTCAATTGAAAAATGAATTAAGGGAGGTGAGTGTCTAATTTAAAACTAGAGGGGATGTTTGTGACATTTAATGAAACCTCAAGGGAGGTGAATGCAATTTCCCCTATTTATAAAGTTAAGTTGCAGCTATACTTGTTTGTTATTCTTATAGCAAATACACTTTGTTGCCTAAAAATAAGTATTTGGATTTGATTTGTTTTGAAGATTAAAACCTTATATATATTTTTTTTTCAAATATGGTTATCATATTTTGTAGCTTAATTTCTTTTTGAAATTAGTTTTGATTCACAAAGATTTTGTACATAAAGTTTTTTGAGAAATAGGAAAATAAAGATTAAAATATATTTGTGATATATTTGTTGCCTTTTGATAATGAATCTCAAAATATTATGAATGAACTTTGTAGTACATGATTTACAAATTTGATTCTTCTAATTTTGGAAAATATGGAGTCTAAAGTTGTCTGTTTATTTTTTAAGCATATAAAGATTTGTTTTCTTTATGTTGGAAATAATTGGTTCTAGAATTATTTGTTCCTTTATTTAAAGAATTATTAACTGTATATGTAAATCAATTGTGGCATGAATATTTTGTTGTATATAAGATTCAATTTTCTTTTGGTTTGAAATTGAATATTTTTCTTATAGCATGATTATGATGTTATAGTTTATTATTATTAAGTTTTCTTCAATAATATTTTGTCTTATCATGCATTTTGAATATATTTCATGCTATGTTTGTTGTTGCTTTTATGCGATATATGTAAATGTATTGTCATACGCACATTGATGTGATTTGTGACTTGCATCTTCTTTCAAATTCATGAGTTTTTCTTCACACTTAAGTATTGTCATACACACATTGGTGTGATTTGTGACTTTCATCTTCTTTCAAATTCGTGAATTTGTCTTCACACTTAAGGGTTGTTGAGTGACCTTATGGTTACTTAGCAACATAATGGACTAATTCAACCTACATTTTGTCAGTAGTGCCTTGTAAATTTAAGACCATTCCCATTTAATTTACTGTAAAATGTCTAGTAATTGCGGTTGTTTTGGTTGGAACAACATGTTGCCAAAGTAACCTCTGTTGTGTAAATTTGATTGAACTGAACTTACAAAAGACGTAGTATGGAATTATTCATGCGAGTTGTCGTCGGCCCTAAGGAAGGCACAACTTGGCCGGATAGTTCCGTGCATATGATAATAAATGTGTGGTGATTATAAAGTAATTTTCCATGTGAATAATAGGATACCCTAAGGTGACTATTATTTGACATGACTTATCACCTCATTTAATATATATTAAGATTATCTAGTAATTGCGGTTGAGACGGTTGAAACAATAATGTTGCCTAAGTAACCTCTGTTGCGTAGATTCGAATCAACTGAAGTTACAAAAGATGTAGTGTGTAATTATTTATGCGAGTTGTCGTCGGCCCCAAGGAAGGCACAACTTGGCCGAATACTTACATACCTGTAATGGTAAATATGTGATGATTATAACGTAATTATCCATGTGGATAATAGGATGCCCAAAGGTGACTATTATTTGACAGGACTTATCACCAATGTTTGATCATTACATTGAGAGTACCGCTTGCAGTTAATTCTTAGCAATCCAAAGATTGTGTTTTAATGGTGCGCTTGGTATCTTGTTAAGGTCTTTTATTTACAAATAAAGAAGCACGTTTCTTTAATATTTTACTGACATGTGTGATGATGTTGTGTTGGTGTAAACTTATTTAAATATTTAAGAGTTTACATTCACATATATTATGATAAACATATGACAATTATAAGAATTTATTCTTTGTCAAAGTAAATTGTCCTTGTTTGATCATTGTTGTAAAATACCACTAGCAATTGATACTATTGTTTAAAGACTTGGTATTGATGGTGCACTAGGTATTTTGGTGAGTACTTTAACTACTCTTGTTCTCTTTAAACTAAAATAGTTTATGTATCTGGTAATTTGAGTTAAATTCTAATATAGGATTTAAAGAAGAACATTAACATTGTTCTTGAATCTAGACCTTAAATAAGGTTGGTGAAACTCACATTCTCTCACAAATTCAGCAACTAATGTGAGAATTAAGTTTGACAAGTGAGTATACACCAAATCTCATAGGTCACGTGAGATCATAAAGCTAAAATATCATATGTATTAGAGGTGTTATTTAAGATGACAAATTTTTTGTCAAATTTTCTTTGCTTAAAGTGCTTTTAAAGCAATATAAAGAAAGACAAGCTCTCATTGGAGAGTGAGTATTTCATTAAGATTATTAGGCAAAGAAAATGTTAGGAGCACATTATGTAAACATTTAATCTTGCTAAGACGCTAAAAATTAGACTATCATATGACTTGTTCGAAAATTCAGTAATTTCGACTATCATATGACTTGTTCGAGAATTCAGTATTTAGTATTCTCATTGCACAATTAAGTTTATAACTGTTACAGTTAGAAATGATCAATTCATAAAGTGTGCAAATAAGGAAAGGCTGAAGCAAGAGAAAATAAAGTAGGGCTCATTAGGAAAATACCTCAAAAAAAAAGACAAGGGCAAATAAAGAAAGGTAGTCTTGACTGACTTATGTCCAATGATGTTGAAAGATATATCAATTTAGAATGGACAAAGTCGATAAAGATTTCTTTATTCATTTTTTGAACCATTTTTGGATTGTCGTTACTAGATTTTTTTTTATTTAAAAGACAATTTGGTGAATCATCGTTTGAATTTTTTTTTTCTCTTTGAATGAACCAAGATATTTTACATTTTTGTTTTATGATGATTCAATGTGTCTTTTGAGTTCAATTATTAGAGTCAATTCAGTTATGACTTGTGACATTCTATATTTTTTGAGGTTTTAAATACTATAAGTTTTCGTCCCACAAATTAAGAAAATTTTGAGACATAAATTGTTAAGATTTCTTGAGGATATTGAGTTTGGGGAGAGATATGGTAATAGAACAAAATTGAATGAGGAAGAATTAGTTCTAAACTAATTCATATAGTTACTATTATTATAGTATATTTGGATCCTCATGAGGACATTATTGTTATACCTCTCAATCAAGTTAAGAAACTATTTCATATAGATCAAATTCAACACCCTCAAGAACTAGGAATTCTAGTGTCATTAAGAATTGACTGAAAAGAGAAATTCTATTTGGTATATTTGAAAGACTCTATTAAGACAGCCATGATACTAGTTTGCTTATTATAATTATGGAGCTACATAAGATGGATTTAAATATAGTGTTTCTTAATGGTGACATTAATGATACAATATGGTGCAGCTGAATAAAACTTTTGTGTCAATTGATACAAAGTAAATAGTTTGCAAAGTCATGATTCACTTATATGTTAAGAAATTTGTCTCTTTAGTGTTACCACAAATTCTCATAAAGTAATTGTCTCATTTGGTTTTGAGATAATATTATGGAGAATTGTGGATTTAGCAAGTTTAGTGGGAGTAAGTTTATATTCCTAGTTTAATATGTCAATTTTATTTAGTCAATGATGATATATGTCTGTTATGTGAAACCAAGGAAATCTCTAACAAAAGTTAGTGATGAAAGATCTTGGGGACACCTCTTTTGTGTTAGGCATTTCAATACTTAGGGATTCTTTTCAAGGTATTATTCGGATATCACAAAAGAGTTATTTCAATAAAGTTGAAAATGAAATGACATAATTTTTGGATGACCTCAATCACCAAGAGAGACTTTTCAGTCTCAAATATTGCCCATTAGGAAATTTATGAATTCAGAAATTTAAGTATTTTCCTACACTTTGTCTATAGGATTTTTATGTATAATATTATTATACGCATTTGGAAATAGCGTATATAATAAGATTGTTTGACAAATATTTGAGCAATTCAAAGTTTGAATTGTTGAAAAAGCAACCATAAGGATTATTAAAGAGAACAAGAGAGTGTATGCTCACATCAGAGATCTGACAATTTGGAGATCATCTATGTGTCAGACTTTGGCTTTTGGATGTAAGTAGATAATACACATTCTAACTCAAGAAATGACTGTAAGTATTTATGTCACTTGGTTGCATATTGTTAAGGTATTGAAAAACCACTCAAGTTATATAGTGACATAATTCAGTCGTATAGTTGTTTAATAACAAATTTCTAAAAATTCATTACCATATAGATTATTGTTGTTAAATGATAGAACATGTAGAGACAAATTTTATGCTAGCTGATCCACTAATCTAAGACTTGACACATAAGGTCTTTCATATGGTTGTTGTCATTAAGGATATCTTGGATTAGTGGGAGTCTCTTATTTTATGTTCTATACTTTTGTTTTAGTATCGATACAGACTTTATGTTTTGATTTTCTGCAGAAATAAAGTTCATGATGTTATTTTGTTATAACCATTTCTGTATCATTTTGTGCAAATACTAAATTTGCAAACTTCAGTTTGATCTCACTAAAGTTTTCAGTTGGATCAGTTGGAAATAGGCATGATTTAGAGATCACATTACATGAAATTTCCATGCCACTCATCCATATCAATCTATGTCATCAAGTGCATTGATATGGTGGTCGTCGGGGTTCCGTCACGTTAT